>NC_142038.1:36383843-36723129 GCF_982192425.1 Myodes glareolus | reverse complement strand
TCATGAAGCAAGCTGCAAGGTCATTGTGGGGAGACAACTGATTTATCTCTTTAGAGTAGTTTATTTACTCTTCTCCATTCAGCTACTGAGTGCAACTTCAGCAGCTGAATGAGAACCTCAAATGAGAAAGTTCCTACCAGACTCCAAATTTATTTCAAGACAAAACCTTTCCAAATTTCAGTTAGTCCTTCATTCTCTTTATTTAAATTTACTTATTAACTTATGTAGTATGTGCATTTATGTTATGCATGGAGGTTGTAGAACTGGATTCTTTCCTTCCAAGATGTAGAGTCCAGGGGTGGAAATCAGGAGGTCAAGCTTGGTGATAAGGAACTTCACCTGCAGAACCATCTCATCTGTTATAGAGTTTCCATTTACACAGAAATAGTTATCCAGAATAGAATAAATTTCAAAGAAAGAATGTTCTATCTATCAGGAAATTAGTAAACTTTGTAGAATAGAAAATATGGATGCTAAAGTTTGAATTTAATGAGTATATGATACTTTAAATGATAATCAAAGTAAGGATCTTAAGATTTTTTTTAAAAAGACTTTGAACTGAATGACAGGCATACACAGGAAGTTTTGTAACCTTGAATATTTGTATCGAAAACAAGTGAAAACCTTCAATTAATGTGCAAAATATTGAGCTTAAGAGTTATTAGAAGCAATAAAGTAAGTCAAAGGAAAATAATTAAGGCAATTTTAATAATCATAGGAGGAACAAATAAAGTTTTAATAATTTCAGAAGCTGCTGCTTTGAAAGGGTTAATAAAATAACAAAATTTTAGATAGTTTAATCAAGACTCATTATTTTTAAATAGAACATTACTTTAGAAAATCATGTATTCTAGTGGGTAGTGGAAGAAATGCTTATTAAAAAAAAAACAATGTCCATGAACCAGAATTAAATGCAATTTAAATTCCCAGGGAGTATTTATCAAAATTCTGAAAAAGAATTTGAAATATTAAGGTTCTTATTGTAATTATAAAATTGAGTCATTTTATTAACATAATTTCTTACGAAGCAAAAGATACAGTGGATGTTAGTAATGTAATAAATTTTACAAATGATGCAAGCAATTGATCTAAATTTTCAATAGTGCCTTCCATTGAAAGTCAGCTGAGGCTAGTAGCTTTGGTCTGTAATCCCGATTACTTGGGAGGCGGAGGCAGAAGTATCACTATCCCTAAAGTAGAACATGAGTTCAAGGGTAGTCTATTCTATTTAATGAGACATTATGTTAAAAGTAATTAAGTGCTGGAAATACATCTCAGTGGTACAGTATTTACCTGTTATGCATTAAGCTCTAGATACAAGTGTCTTCAGAACCCCTTTTTTGGGGGTATGGAGTGATACAGAGGGAGAAAGAGGGGAGGAGGAGGAATAAATCACATTGTAAAAGCCCTATTAATGTTTAAAGTTATATGTAATATATATGTATACATGTATATACATGCACATATTTATCACAAATCCCTGTACCAGCCATGGGAAATCATCCTCTCCTGTTTTTAATGAGGGATGTTGTAGATTCCAAATATTATAAGCTATTGCTATCATTCTTGGTTGCTACCCACAAAATGTAAGTAAGGCCTTATTGCTGAAAATCTCACATTCTTCAGATACAGAACTTGGACAAGTTGAACTAAATATTACCAGGAAGCCTTCCATTTGAGGACTAGTTATCACAGTGTCCAAACGTCTTATAAAGGCTTCCCAGGGTTGAATTATTCAGTGTTATTCCTCTGCTGTAAAGCCTGTGAACTACAAGAATGATTACAAAGACATGACATCCCAAAATGTTCTACCATGGGACTTATGTATTGAGAGCAACTATCAACCATGGCCATGTAACTAGATTTCAGGACTGCTCAAAAAGGAGAGAATTCATTCCTGGCACTGAAAACCTCTGGGTAGGGAAATCATGGACCTTAGAGGAGAAGCTGCTACTACCACTTTCCTAAACTAACAGTATTTTAACTGTTCTCTAAATAGGTACCCTCCTTATATGCACAGATAAGTGAGGATCTCGATCCTTATCTCGATTCTCTTTGTAGCAGTCAGAGACCAACAGAGAAAGCCACATCTGGTCAAAAGGCAGAGAACAACTGACTTTGGGTTGTCCAGTCCTAATTATTACAGCTACAATACAACCCTTGTAAAGGCTAAAGAAACAACCTGGAAAGCAGGAGAGGATTTTTACATCCAAAGTTCCAGGGCATCTGCTTCAAGAAAGTGGCTTCTATATATTGTGGGAAACTTGTATTCATGAAATCTCAACAATATGGCTGTCTGAACAAGACCCAAACAATGAATGACAACATCAGCTGAAACGTTCGTGTGGATGGGAGTAACATTGCAAGGCCCCAAGTATAGATGAAGAGCTACATGAAATTCATGGTTCTGGGAGAAGAATCAGTATTCTTCAGGGATGAGTACCCTCATAGCTTATCCAATCATAAGAGGTCAACCATAGACTCACATATATATAGAAGCAACATTAAAGCAAACACACACACACACATTTTTGTGTAGCACTTCATAGTTGCTGCTAGCACACAATTTCTTAAGCAATGCAGTTTGCATATAGAAGTATACTACAACATTGTCATTATATCCATGTCTGTATTTATATATTTATGTATATTTTAATTAGAAATGGACTTTTTGTTTTTATTAATTCTATTATTTTTAATTCCTCACATATTATACCTGATGTAAACTTTTACTGTTATTTTCTTCATATCTTTCTTCAGGTTTCTCTATTCATGTCTGGAGTTTACAGTTTTCACATGACCCAGATGTGTATTCTCATGTGATCCAACTGTGTAATTTCACATGTTCCAGCTGTGTGTTTTCACATGATCCAGCTATGTGTTTTCACACGATCTTGAACATCAGCGGTGGCAACATGGTATTTCCTGGTTAAAGCTTTGTATTTATCAATCAAAGTAGATTTAGCAATCATTGTAGTGAACCACATTGGTAGGAACACATTTTAAACTTTCATTCAGAAGCCTAAAGTGCAGGCAAATATCCATATGTCCATTCATCATACATGAATTAAATAGGCCTCTGCATTGGTTATGTTGTATTGTACTGCATGTGATTAAGCGGCTCAAAATCTTCAATTACATCTACACAGAAAGTGAAGATGAAATGCAAGTTTATAGAATTTTGTTTTGGGTATCACACTTAGAATGCAGGGAACAGTCAGTTTGTGGTGGTGTTGCATGCCTTTAATCCCAACACTCAGGAGTTAGAGACAGGTGGATCTCTGAGTTCAAGACCATATTCAGGATTTCAGTTGACAACTGCTTTGAGTTCTGAGAATGTTGATGCTGTAAATACATTTTTATAAGTTATAGCTATGGGAATATCTGTACAAATTTAGACCGATCATGTCCCAGCATCTGGCTTTAGTAAAATGAAATAGTTTTTTTTGCATATTATAATATAAAGCATATTACAGACATACCACACAATCCTACAGGACAAGCAGTCTAGAAAGATCAAATCAAACTCTAAAAATTATGTGTAATAAAGAGAAAGGTGTATGAAATACCTTCAGAAAAAAATTGCATAATGTTTTATTCACTTAAAATTTTCTGGCTGGGCAGTGGTGACACAATTCTTTAATCCAAGCACTCAGAAGGCAGAGTCGGGCAGATTTCTTTGAGTTCGAGGTCAGGTTCATCTCAAGAGCTAGTTTTCAGAACAGGCTCCAAAAGCTACCAAGAAACCCTATCTTGAAAAATAAACAAACAAAATTGTAAGTAACATTCCAGCATAACCATGAGTATGAGAAATAAAAGCATGTGCCTTACATATTTGCACATTATTCTGTCATTGAGGAAGAATGAATTACAGAGTAAAGAATTTGTACTAAATATTCATAATTATATATAAAATTTAAAGTGGTTTAATTCAAGGTTAACTGCATGGTATTTTTCTCAGAATGCACACAGTCCTTTATTATCTTCTCTGGTTGACAGACTAAGTCTTAAATTCCAAAATAAGCATGAGTCAGTTTTATAAAAAGTATTCAATGAAGTTTTTATTGTACATTGTGGGACCATTAGATATGAAGAACAGCAAACAACACATGCCCTTTTATGGTGTTTATAACACATTTCATTCCTTGAAAATTGACTCTACAAGTAAATTGAATAAGTTTTGAATACATTGACAACTTTGACACTTCCTCAAAGTGTATACAGTTATAACCTGAATGCTTTGGAAGAGTAAGGAGGTACATTAAGTTCCAGGCTTTATAGACACTAAAACACATTTCTTGTCTCACCTTTTAATAACTTTAAGATATAATGACTTGGTAGTGGTTCTACAAATACAGACATTACAGTTTTGTGCTGTAAGAAGTCTTACAGCTTGTGGTTACCCGCCTACTGGGGCATGGCCTCTTATACTACATATGCATGGGATAATAGATTAGTATGAGCTTACTCACACTAATAATAATAGTGAGTAATAGAGTGAATACTTGTAAGTTATTATTTATAGGCAATTACATTGGTATATATTCTTGTATATTGATACAAAATTAAATCATATTAAATATTGTATGCATGTATGCTTCTACCTCTGCTTAAAACACTTATATGTGTGTGTGTGTGTGTGTGTGTGTATGTATCATATTGAGATATACATTTCTACCTCTGATACATTGTTTACATTTTCTGGTCATTGTTCTCATTTGTTTCACAGTTGTTTATTGTATAATATTCTAATACGAGGTCTTAGCCTTTAAGTTATATAGGTATTAAGAATTACAGATGAATAGTCATCTATGCTTGTCATACTTCTAGTAAGGCTAATCAGGTTCTTTAGGTATCCAGAGATCATAGTCTGCATAGATAGGTAATCTTTAATCACTTCAAAGAGCTGTAGAAAATGGCATTTAAATAACTTAGGGTTCTTTTGAAGTAAGACACAATTGCTCCTGGCAGCACTGATCTATTACCAAGAGAATGTTGAGCACCAAAGACACTCCACGTGGATCTTGTTGTCTTCTTGGCAAACTGGACTTTGGGCAAAGAAATGCCCATGCCTCAAACACTGACAAGGTATGTGGTATCTGGAAATGGATAAGCAGAACTGTAAAATCTTGCCAAGATAGGGTAAAACAGTTTTGAAAATTTTCCTGACTCTGAAAATGGTCTGTCAGTTACTCTAGACCTTAGCCAAAGTTGGTTGCTTCAATGTTACAAATGACACTTTGGATGATTGCCCAGGTAGCCAGTTATCTCTGTCATTTGTTGCAAATTTTGAAAATTGCTTGATTCAACTTCCTGCTTACTTGCTTACTCTAGTAATATTATTTCCCTTCTTAGGTCTTTGATGAGGTTGAAGACTAGATAGTTGAAGTTACTTTCCTCTCATGACTTGGCCAAGATATTTATTATATAAGACTTGAACTAGTTAGGATAGAATAATTATTGATATATATTTGTTCTTATTGCATATAATTTTGAATTAGGCATAAAACTCTATTATTGAAACAAAAACAGGAGGTGCTGTGGAAAGTCTTATAGCTTGTGATTACCTGCCTACTGGGGCGTGGCCTCTAATACTATATATATGCTGATTCAGAGCCTGCGTCCATTCTCTTTTCTGGTCTCTCTTTCTGGTTGTTGGATTCGATTTCTGTTTTCCATTCAAGCAGAGGATTCTGATTTGTGAGTTTACCCCTAAATAAATAACCATCTATTTCTCAATTCTGAGCTAGTGTGGGATTATTTTAAGCATCCTTCCACAGTTTCAGAAAACAAACTTAAGACACAGACAAGTCACCTTCTTAGCCAGTATTTCCACCTATTGAAAAGATGCAAATCTACCCTAGACAGGACCCTCAAATTGCCAAATTACTCTATGTCAAATATTCAACGTGAGTTTGGCTGGAAGAACACGATTTGCATTTGATTTCAAATCAAAATAAGTGATTCCATATTATAAACTGTACAGACAGGAGTCACGGTCAATTAATTGTCTAAGTGTATGACTAAGCCCTTTACAAGTGGTGATTGAAACAGTGTGCAGATACTGTGGGCCGAGCATGCCCTTTGATAAATTGAATTCAGCAAGGTCAGGAACCCATCTGCCCACATGCTTAACTGTAGATTACAATCACATTCCCTGAGCATCTGGTACCTAAATCTGAGGGTTGCAATCCTTCCAATCTTCTCATAGTAGATGGTGTAGTCTTTTTAAAATGTAAATTATATCAAATGCGGCCTCCTCTCATAACTTTTGGCAGCTTGGTGTTTCATTGGGATACTGGCCAGATTCAGTATCAGAGCCCCAGGGTTCTGCATGAACTGACTAGAGCCTTACGTTAAGACAAGTTGTCCATTTGGAAAGCTGGTAAGTTTCACAACCACATACCTGTGCACATAGACACATGTACATAGTGTGAGTGTTCCTCAAATACTCAAAAACTCTCATCTACTTCATAGTTTTTCCACATTTCAGGGTTTAAATGCCTTGACTGAATACTTAATTATGTCTATCAGTCATCAGAGTTCAGCCTAAGAATGATTTTCTGACTTCTTGAAATGCCAATCATCATTCTCCAACAATATTTAGGTTGATCACCGTTAATTAGCAGAAGTTTGCCTTTCATAGAATGGATAAATTAACTTTAAAGTTAGCCTAACAGGAAGGACATAAACTGATACTGGAAACAAAATCTGCACAAAATAGATCACAATTATAAAACAGTTGACCATGTCTTTACTTGTATATTACTTGTTTTGTGTGGCTTGGACTAAAATAGTTGAGAAGATGACTTAAGGGGGAAAAGGTTGATTTTCAGAAAATTCAGTCTGTAGTTTCTTCTTTCCTTGTGCTAGAGCATAATGTCATGGTGGCAGGAAGATGGAGAAGAGGCAGGACCTGGGACCAGGAAAGAATTTCAAAGACCTCCCCCTAAGAACTACTTTCTCCATCTTTCTCCTAGGTCCAGAGACTTCTACAAAGCTCCAAAACTGCACCCTCAACTGGGGTCAAAGATTTTAACCCGTGATATCTGGGAAATTTTTGTATTAAAAATAAAATTGTTTACTTGATTAACTACCCCTTTCATTTAAATATCACAAGCTAAAAACCTGAGAATTGCAGAGGAAAATGCTTTTCTGACTTTTTCTGTAAATGTAGCATATATAATTGATTGATTCTTGAGGATTAGACAAGTCCTTCATTATTGAGGCGAATATCATTTGGTTATGATTCATTTTATATTTTTATATACCGCTTCGTGCCATTTTCTAACATTTCATGAGGATTTTTGCCTTGGTGTATGATGAATTTTCCTCTGCAATTCTCAGTGTCTTTGCATGGCAGTTTTCATATGATTGATATTTTTTCTTATAAGTAGATATATTTCATTAGTGAAACCAGCACTCCTGGAGAATAATCACTGGGCTTTAAAGCATAGAAAGAATAAAATAAAATTTTTACAAGTGATTATTCTCTCAATTTGCAATTCTAGTCTATATCCTTCTATTTCGCTCTCATATTTCATGTTACTCTCTAATATTATGAATAAAAGTACAAATAGATGATGAAGACATCACCCAAAACAATTACTGTCTGTATTCCACTCTTTGAAATGAGAGAAGTAGTATAAAAAGATAAAGAAGAATCTCCTAAGTAAATTCCCAGGCATGGTGCCAGGATAGGAAGTCAGCAGTTCGACTTCATCCCATTCAAGAGAAGCTTTCAAAGGTCAGGTTACCTGGGAGGAGAAAACAGAGAAATGGACTTTCTTTCAAATGAAAGTGGAATTCATTAACTCATGAAGAATAAAGCAGATGTCATACAATCTTTTTCTTAGGTGGTTCTTCTTCCTAGTTAACTAAGGGAGGGTTAGGTAGAAATTCCCACATCTTCCATACTCTCTCCCTACTTCTCAACTCAATCCTGGCCCTAAATCATCAAGACAAATGAATCTATAATTAATTGTAAGTAACTATTGCTATTTCATCTAGCATTTAACTTCCTTTAAATTGAATTAATTAAATAGTATAGAAGTTGAATTTTAAGAGAGAAAGAGAGAGAGAGAGAGAGAGAGAGAGAAAGAGAGAGAGAGAGAGAGAGAGAGAGAGAAAGACTAGTTAAAATCCTTCAGGTATACCCATTTAACCTCATTTTGAAAATTCTGTACTCAACCATGACAAAAAGGGCAATACAAAGTAAAAGTTTTTTTTATTATTTCAAGGAGGAGAAACAGGTGGAGAGTGCAATCCTTGTTTGCACATCTCACTGCATGGAATGGTGCAGTATGTGATCCTTGCTGCACAGTTACATGCTTTTCATTTCCTTTGCCTCACTCCTCTGTTTCATGGCACTGCTTACCTACTTAACCAAACAGATTGGCTTTACTCTTTATTCTGAGGTGTGAACGCTTACCAGATATAGTTCTATGTGGTAAGATTCATAATTGTAAATATGGCCCTAAGTTATTTACTAGAATGCTTCCTTTGCCTTGCTGCCTCAGAGACCCTATTCTATGACCCCATTTTTGGGCGGCTCTCTTAAGATTATTCATGAGCAGCAATGATCAAATGACAACTTCAGTTTTCAAACTTTGTCATTCGTCGTAATTAGTTGAAAAATTAATTCTGTTTCTGCTATCTCTCATTAGAAAGCTTTTATGAACCTGTTTGCCAAACCCTTGGTGGGGAACTGATAAAACGTAAGAAGTGGAGATTTCCAAAAACGTTTTCGATTGTGCTCTACATGCTTTTTAATTATCAAATGGTTGTAGATAGATGGCGATCCAAGAGAAAATTCTCTCTCTCAATCTAATCAGATTTTTTTAAAAAAAGAAACCACAAACCCAAATTCTTTATAAATGTCTTACATATTCACCTTATATTGGATTGACAGGGACCATGTGCTGAAACTTAGCTGGAAGGGAATCTCGACCCAAGAGTCCTTATTTGCAATCTTCTTTTCTGAGAAGTGGTTTATCTTGAGAATTGAGCATTTACAATGCAAAACATACTTGCTGAAAATGTTCCTTGTTTGAATAATTAAACCTGAAGCCAAATAAATGCCAGAGTAGAAAATAGGTAACATCCTGTGAGACAGATGAAAGCATGGAAATTTTCATCATTTACTTAGCAAACTGTCAAAGCTTATATTGGGTATTTTCACTCTTCCATTGTTTCAAAGTGGTCGAATACATGAAAATAGTAGTTAACTTTAAAAGTGTGCATTTATTGACTTATTCTGTTTTGTCCACTGAGAATTTTGGTTATGCCCATCACTATTGTAACAGAATTTCATAATGGTCTAAAGGGAATTTCATAAACTTCCCAATGACTATAAGAGGTAAGTTAAAGTAAGTCTCTGAACAGGCAAAGCAAATATTCTAACATAGTACTATGAGAAAGTTTCAAAAAGTGGTGAGATTCCTGAAAACCCAGGTAGTCTTCTGCCAAATGAGATCCCTGCAGAATGACAGTCTCCATTAAGATGATATAACTGACACTGTTGAAGTAGCTTCATCTTTTTGCCCACACATAGTCTACTTCCTTGTCACCATGACAGCTTTCGTTGGAAACACCGGGGGTGGGGGTAATGGCACAATGACAAAAAAGAAAAACTTCAGAAAGCTAAATCATCTACTTCCTGTTCAGACTGCCTGTCTTCTTTAGGGGTTTACTGGGTAAAAAGGCACAGAGAAATATTCAAACTCAGGACCCATCCTGAATATCCCTTTTCCACATTCTCAACTTCTAGTCTTCTCTCCAACATTCCCATTGGCCAGTCCACTTGATGACACTAGTTCCCAGGGACTGGTCCATGCTTCTTCTAGATAAAGCAGATAACAAAATACTGCAATAGTAATTCAGCTATCTACATAGTCTTGTGTTTATTTGGACATAGCATTCAATAAAATTAAAAAGAAATTGTTACATAAACTATTGATTTTATACTACTTTCAAAGAGACAGACATGGAGATCCAGCAAAAGGGAAGAGAAGACACAGACATGAATTTGTGCCACTACAGAAGACTAATTTTTTGACAAAGATGCTAAGATGCACATTAGACTAAAAATAACTTGTCCAAGATATAGTTCTGGAAAACTGGGTGTCTGCTCACACACAAAGGCAACTATATTAATATCTTTTATATTACACAAAAATTAGCTCCAAATGGATTGAAGATATTAACGACCTGAAACTCTAAAGCTTCTAGAAGAAAAAGCAGGATAAGCTGACAGATATAGTCACAGTGAGGGGCTTTCTGAATATTGCTCTATCCATTAAGGAAATAATGCAAAGGATCATTCAATGAAAGCTAATGAAATTTTAAAAACCTCTGCACGATGAAGAAAACAGTTAATTGATCAAAGACATGTGAGGTAAGATAGTGTAGCCATGATGAAAATAAGTTTTATAGCTTCTCAAAATCTCGCCATGTGTATCTATCACATGATTCAACAAACAACTCCTGGCTATTTAATCACTGGGATCTAAATCAGCATAAAGCAGAGATAAAGTTCATGTAATACTTGTTGTAATATTATGCATACCTTAGCTGTAATTGGTCTATGTTTGTTGTTGTCAACTTGGCACAAACATAGCCCTATCTAGTAGGAGGGAATCTTAGCTGAGAAAATGAATTCATAAAATTGTACTGTAGGCAAGCGCGTAGGGCATTTCTTGATTAATAATTAATATGGGAGGCCCTTGTTCACTGAGAGCAGCAGCACCGTTCCTAGGTAGATGATCCTAGGTTGTCTAAGAAAGCAGGCTGAGCAAGCCAGGGTAACAGTCCTATATACTGTATTCTTCAATGGCTTCCGCTTCAGTTTCTATCTCCAGGTTGCTGCCTTGGTTCAGCCCTGGTTTCTGTCAATATATTGTGACCTGGGTTATGTAAGCCACATAAAGTCTTTACTTCCAATGTTGCTTTTGGTCATGGTGTTTTATCACAATAATAGAAATGTCAACTACAACGCGAATCAAGCTTGGTATGGAGAAAAACAGAATAAGTAAAGGAAATATTCTATGGATATACAATGGATTTTTTCAACCATAAAGAACAAGGGAGTATTGTCATTTTCAAAGAAAGTGGATGCAGCTGAAAATAATTATTTTAAACTATTTAATTCACTCTCAGAAAGAAAAAGATCCAATTTTTTTGCTCATTAGCAGTTTTTATTTTTTGTAGATTTATTAAATCATCAACTGTACATTGTACAACAGTAGAGGTTAAAGGAAGCAAAGGAAAGCAGAGCAAAGGTGGACAAGAAAAGAAAGGTATGGGAGAAAAATGATGTACATACAATATACAGTTCCATAGAAATAAATTTTCCATGATGAAAAAAAGTTGGCATTAATAAAGAAAATTCAAGAAAGAAAGAGCTTCAGAATGATGGCATCCAGTGTTGCTTTTATTCTGCTTTCAGAGCACTCTTTTTTCTGCCAGGGTCTTTTAAACTTAATTTGACTTCAGTATTGGCTCTGCGCAAACACTTTAGGATTGTGTAAGTGCCAAATTCACCTGCAAACTTTAGAAGAAAAAAAAGTTTTTGAAACCTGAATGAAAGTCGCTTGAGTCATTGGTATGTGAATCACATGAAATTGAACATTGCATTATACAACACGTTTCAAAATAATTTTAGTGTTTTCTATACCTTTCTCCACTGAACACCTATTGTGCTCACTTGGCTGTGTAATCCTGTTGATTGTACTTTGAGGCATTTAGGGGAAGAAATCCAAGTCTATTCCTCTGTATTACAGATGTTTGCAATAATGTGTGGCTGGTGTAAATTCTAACAATGGAAAACGCTTTGTAACAGGAAATAGTTTGCAAGTGACATTAGCATAGCACAAAGAGAAGAGGTTGGAAACCTTTGTTATGGAATCGGTTGAAGAATGACTGCAAATTCATACAATAGTCCCACACATCAAGTGTCTCACTATGCGAACACGTGTCACGCTATGTAAACACATCAGGAGAATGAACTGAGGAGAGGAAACTTAAAAAGAATAAGCTTAATACGGCATTCAATATAAAACAGATTGAATAAAACTCAATGATATAGTATCGATATTGCGTTGATTGGCTAATATAAATTATGATATTAATATTTAGACTATAAAAGGTTTAAATATTGTTACTAAGATTTTATGTATTATTTTCATTTTAATTATATCTGTACACTCACAATTAAGTTCAATTGATTATGAGTGCTTGAATATCCCAGTCACAGACAGCAGTGATTATTAATAAGTTTTCACAAAGTCAGAGAAGATGTTTGCATATAAATAATTTATTATAGTCTATGCATTACATACAGTAAATATATCTGGATTAGGCACAAAAAATTAAGACCTGCTTTTAATATTTGGAGTGAAAAATCTGAATGCCCATGATGAGATTTATGAGTCTAAGTAGTGTATAAAAACTGTTTTATTTGAATGACTAATCTATCCTGCTATAAATGCCCCTCTAGCAATTTATAATGGATGCCAAGACAAATGATACATTGGCACCAATGGATATTAAATAAAGTTTATTACAGTAAACCATAAAAGGGTTTCTCAAGGTGAAGGGCTCAGGTTCTGGAAGGAGTGTAGTCACAGCTACCTTCAGAGACTTAGGGCCCTTTTAAGGTCCTTATTAGATGGCCATGATGAAATCGGGCCACACCCCAGGCTGGGAACAACTAGACAACCTTCAGTCAACCTGGAAGGATGAGCTGCCTGCATAGGGGCTTTTCTAATGGCTGCCTGACACGGAACATAAAATAAGAAGTGTGGCAGGCCAAAAGATGCCAGATAAAGCACTCCAGTAGTTCACCACACCATAAGAATAGCTGTGGAAGAAATTTACTCTTTTGTAAATGGTGACCAAATGGAGAGTTAAGTAAGTCAAGTTTTAAACTGGAGGTATTTATATGGGCCTAGCAAATGAAGGAAAAAGTAACCGGTTGAAAAGTTAAGAACTGCGTGACCCGAGTAACACCTCCAGGAAATACTAAGGTAGTGGTCCTGGGATGGAGCTAGGTATGCTCAAATGCAAACTGTGGGTGAAGTGCACCCGAGAATGGTTTATACAAGGTCCACAGAACTGATGATATTCATATCAATAAAACATAAGATCACAGAAAATTATTTCACCATAGAAGAAATGTCTAAAAAAAGCAATAGGGGGGAATACGATAATATTTTATTTTATCTTTTTAAAATACAATATAAAGTACAAAGATATCTAAAATCACTCAGGGATATTTGTATATTTTCTGAGAAATAAGATCAAATACTTAAAATCAACTGGTGTAATTGCTTCTGTTAAATGTTCCTGTCTGTAGAAAGATTGTTTTCTTCAAAATCATCATTGTTGTCTTAATATAGAAAATATTTTCCAGAAAATTAGACATTTAGTAAGAAAGACTACATAATAGAGTATCTATATTCTTTCTGTCATCTTATGGTAAGTCAATGTTTTTTCTCTAAGGTAGTAGAAAACCCTTTGTGATTCTTATCTCAAGACTGATAGAAGGTTGGACAAGTTCTTGAGAGGTTTATTGAGACATGTTTGGTAGTTTTTTACATATTCATAACAGAAAATCCAAATTTACTTCCTGTCCACCAAAATATACCTACCTAATACAAACATTCTATTCTGAAGTGATAGAGCTCTATCAAACCAATATTGCTGAAATCAAAAACCCTTCTAATTTTAGACTACATCAATGAGCTGTCATAGCCCATGAGACTCTACAGGATTGAAGGTAGCTGATGGGTGCTTTAGAGGAAACTATATTCTGTGTATGTTTTAGGGTGTCTTTTTAAAAATTTGAGAAGAAAGTGATGCAAGTTGGTATAGACATATTTAGAAAAGTAATTTAGAAATACTTAGAAAATATTAAGAAGTAGTACTTCATTAGATAAGAGATGATTTGTACACAGAAATTTATTCCTACAACACTGAGTACACTATGAATTCACTGAAAAAATTAGTCTCCAAAGACCTGAACAGACTTTAGTAAAAGAAGATAGACAGATAGCAAGACAAGCACAGCACATGGGTCCTGGGGCAATGAACATACTATAAAGAATGCTCTCTAGAGAACACATGCTGCAATTCATGTGTCCCATTTAATAGAATGTACAGCATCAAGAGTGAAACTAGTATGCATCACTGATTTTAGTAGATAATGATGTGTTATTGTAGATTCATCAAACAAAGATACCCACCAAAGGGGAGTTATTAACAATAAGGGAGGCTATGCATATACAGGGGCAGGAAGTATACATTCTGCTCAATTCTGCTACAAACTTTTCTAAAATTACATTTCTATTCACTAGTGGAAGTTGGAGACACATATGGAGGCCAAAAGACAACTTGCCGAAGTTGCTTGGTTCTCTCCCTCCACAACAGGGGTCCTAGGAATCAAATTGAGGCAGTCTTGGCAACAAGGGCCTTTACCTACTAATCCATCTTACCAGTCCTGAATTTCTGTTCTTTTAAGCAAGTCATAAACTAAACACTAACATAAGTTGTTCAAAATGGTCTGCCTCACACTATAACACATAGTAAATAATAACAGTAACCTGCTAATTTATCTTAACAATATCTTTAATTGTTATCTTCCAGGCAGTGAAATACTTTGTCAATTTGCATCCCCAAAATCTCTTCATATCTAATGTTCCAAAAAGAGAGATAGTTTTTTTAAAAATACCCCTCTTTAGCTTATACAGTTTGAAACCACATAGTATTATTCATTAGCATATCTGAGTAAATATTTATGCTAGTTAATGAGATCAAGTTAGCTGTTTGGGGGGATTATTTTATATTTACAACTCATCCCCTAAGTCTCAATACACCTTTTTTACTCAGTCAGTGGATATCAAAAATGAACAGAATACTGGGTGAGTCAACACAAAGTTATAACTTAAACTAGAAAATATAACTCAAAATCTATGTCCTTGGGAGTTCTTTAAAATTGTCACCTCCAAATTCTCTTTTTGCCATGTTCTTACTGTTTCTTGCACTCAAGTTTGTCCCTCAATTGTGCACTGCTCTCTTTCATTCGTGTGTTTATACTGTGTTTTCCAGATCACACGTTAGAGCATCAAATATGCACATTGGAAGTTCCTGGGCTTAATCTAAAGTTATAATTCATGAAAAGCATTTAGTATTTAACTGAATAGTATTAAACAGATATAAGCTTCTGATTTTTGTTTTTTGTTTGCTTTGCCATTTATTGCTAATATAAAAATGACTTCCTTTTTATCTAATAAATAGTAGGTTGAGAACATGTCAAATGTCACTTGCTGAGGCATATGACACCCTTTGAAAACATAAATAAAGAGAATTGCAAATTGTATTACATATACACAAATCCTGTCATTTCTGTCACAGTCAAATTATAACCGGCTGCGTCTGAGACGATATCAAGTGGCAATTAAAATAGCACCAGTAATGTCGCTCTGCAGGGGGGTACAGAAAATATTTTATGTGGTAAAAGCAAGAATTATATTTAGATGGGTGGGATTTATATTCCACATTAAAAGACCAGATGTTCTGAAAGATTAATCTCTGGTGCCACCATGTCTATTTGTTCATAATGTTGGACATTGTATGACTTGTTTTAGCCAGATTCCTATTTTGTCCATGTTGATTCTACTAAACTGTGGTTGCTCAAGTATCTCCTGAGCACCATTATTTCAGCAGGTTACTAACAGAAATTTTATTGCAACTGGATTCTATAGTCAAATAAGATCTTAAAATTATGTTAAAACTGTACATTTTTCTTTCCAATCAAATGTCAGCTATTTAATGGAGTCTTACATGTTATAGGTATTCATGGGGAAAATGTATTACTTATCTGAATTATTTAACTATAGACGTTGGATCAAATAACCATTAATGGTTAGAGAAATAAAATACATGTTTGTGACCAAGAGGAATTATTTTATGTGGGTACTCAATATTTGCTTCAAGCATTAAGCTAGATAATAGTTGGGAAAACATAATTTTATTAGAGAGTTTGTCTTATTCAATCAATAGCCTAGTGTGCTTATTGTGCAGATGGAGTAGGTGTAAAGTTGGTGTTGATTCTTTACTTACTTATTGCATCTTGCAGTTCTAAATGTCTTTGATAGAATCTACCCTGACCACCAACTGCAGGATTATTGTACTAGATAGACTTATGGAGCTCTGATCTTAAGCACATTTACTGTATCTGTCATTGTCAAAGGATGATATAGCTCTTTTCCTGCTTCTAAGCTTCTCACACAATCCGATGTACTCCTCGTGCACATGTGTTTGTCTCAGAATTGTCTCATTTAAGAACATCCCAGTAATCTCTTTGGAAAATATGAAGCCTTTTAGAGATGCCATGACACACATTTTGTTCTGGGATCACATGGAGTCCAGTCAGGAATTCCCAGTAGGAATGCCCCAAAGCCAACGTAGCCATGCCAATGCTCATCAGTTACAATCACTATCCTTCTCTAGGACAACAAGGTGTCCTGCAACCTAGACGCTAGGGTGGAATGCTTAGATTCAGTGTTCCTATACAGCATGAGCAGTTCTACTCACAGATCTACCTAGAGACTGCGTCGAATTCTGATGTGGAATTTCCTTCTGTATGCTGTGAATATGCTTTATTACCACTGGTTAGTAAAGAAGCTGCTTTGGCCTATGGCAGGGCAGAATATAGGTAGGTGGGAACCTAATTTGAATGCAGGGAGAAAGAAGACAGAGTCAGGCAGACCCCATGTATCCACCCAAGAAGCAAGAGGTAACAAACCGTGAACCTTGTGGTAAAATATAAAATAATACAAATGAGTTAATTTAAGATGTAAGAACTAGCTAGGAATACTCCTGAGGTGTTGGCCAAACAGCGTTGTAATTAATATAGTTTTGTGTGATTATTTGGGTCTGGGTGACTGGGAAACAAATGCACTGCCTCTGTTTACAGGGTTCTTTACCATTGTCCCAGGTACAGAACTCCTGCATTTGTCCATCATGCAAAACTCCACTAGCCCCTAGTCCCATATATTACTTCCATTTCCAGTGTGAACCCAGTTCTTGCCACCCAAGAACCACCTGTAGAACAGACAAAAAAAGAAAAGAATCCATAGATTTCTAAAGATTAGCAGCCTACAGAAAGTCTACAAAAAGTTTTCTCCTAAGCTCAGTTGTACCTACCCCTGTGTGAACTGACACCATTTATGACATCCCAATTTGCACATCATTCGTGATGGCCCTAAGACTCACGAAATTCAATTGGTCAACAACCTGAAACATTTCAGTAACAGTAAACAAAGTTCCAATATAAAATGTTTTGGACAAAATCCTAGAAGAAAGCTTGCCAAAGCTATGGAAAGGGATGCCCATCAAGAGGCATGTGGCATACAGAACAGCAAATAGGACTGGAAAGGAAACCCCATGTCCTTTAGCAATCAGACATTAAATGTATAGAACAAGGAAGATCATTGACAGCTTCGAGATAGAAAGTCCAGATAATACATAAGGGCAGCCAATCAAAGTGACAAATAACATTTTGTGGCGACTTTGAAAGCCGAAAGGGCCTTCTGCAATACCACAACTATAGGCTAGCAAATACAAACTGCATTACTGGGTGTGGGTTATCTATTTTTGAGTTGTTGGCCATTGGGGTTCCATAGGTCCCCAAACATTACAGGTTGGTGTTATTGCTCTTGATTACCATAAGAATGCCATGGTAAAACAGTATTGCAGAAAATATCATATCCTTGAGCCATGGAACTTGGCAAAAACAAATTGTTACTGACCTGAAAGCTTTATTCCTGTTACCTACCTACCGTAGTCATAAAAGGTGCTATATTACTTGAGTAGAAAACAGTACCAATATTACCCAAAGGTGACCATAATGAGCTACACCAATGACTATCCTGACAAGATAGGCCCACTAATATAATAGTCACACAAATATTATGGGAACTATTCACTACTTTGTGATTGAATTTAAGGGCTCTTCCATGAAATGAAAACCATATTTGGCACCATTATGAGGCTAAGAAGCCATGACTACAGAGGCCATAGGCCTAAAAGGCAAACCTACTACTATTATTCTGTTATATAGCTACAGTGTTAAACTGACTCCTAGTGACTTATCAATGCATTCATATATTAGAGTACCTAAACCTTCATCAGAGAATATTCTCCTTGCCATAAATGCAATTACTATAGAAACTCATGACTTCTGCTATATGCTCAGAGACTAGAAAATTGCAGAATGAAGAGCCCTCAATAGGACATCCATATTATACCCTTTCTCCCCAAGACACAGGGATCTTAGAAGGGTAGTGGTGGTGGAAATCCTGTAAGTGCCAGAGAAAATAATGTTTTACAAGTACAACATGACAGTTGTACATGTGAATTCGAAGCAGTGGAGACATATTCACAAGACCAGTGTGCGTTGAAGCAAGAAAAGCAATCCTAGAGGAGAAGGGAGGTAGAGGTGTCCTAAGTTCCCACACCTAGCTGAGGAGCTATTGGCATTTTATAGCCGCTGAAAAAGGAAGAGTCAATTTTCTTTAAGGGAGGCAGACCCCACATTCAAGAGTATTGTGCAACTGGTACTGATCTTGGGTTTGAAAAAAAGAAGAAAAAGGATAATGTTATGTTGGGTGGGTAGTGAAGACTTGGGGCAGGAGTGGATATGATAAAAATACATTGTATTAGAGTCTCAAAGAAGTTTTTAAAATGCATTATAACAATGAAGAGGTCTACTTTAAATGATTAGAAGCAATGGGACAACATGGTCTGCAATAACCCAAACTTTTTTTCATAAGCTAGTAGTGATTTTTGCTTGATGCAAGGCAAGAATCTACATATTGGGACTGAAATATAACAACGCAGACAAAACAGGTGAATTTATTTCGGCATTTTACAGTCTTTTCTCTTTTCTGACACTCTGGTATTTGAGTCAATTGTGCTCCCTAGAAACTTCTTTTTGACTTAAATCCTTTCTACCACAACTCCTCTAAAGCTTCAAAATTCCCCCTCTCATTGGTGATGGTGCGTACCGGTTTTTAGATAATTGCAGTGTAGTAGACTTGACAACCAGGAACAGCAGTCATAGTGGGTAAGATCTACTGTAAGACATACCTGTGCCATACAGACCAGGAATTCTGATTCATCTTAAGAATCTGAAAAATGGCATAAAATGTCAGATATCTATCTATCTATCTATCTATCTATCTATCTATCTAAATATATAATATAAATTATATATATAATAAATATAAAATAAATGTCATATGTGTATATATACATATATGTATATATATAAGCTTATCTCACATACATATGCTTTATTTAGCTGTGTTTAGCAGCCAGTTTTCATGGATTTTATGTAGGGGGCAGGATAAGAAAAGTCACCAGGCTTTACCTGGCACTGGATGTACCCTGTAGAGAATGAACCTGCCAGACAAGATCCATCCACTAGTGCAGTGCTAGAATGATTGCCTTGGCAGTAACCAACCATTTTCTGATTAAATTTGTGGTCTACTCTACATAATTCTTGGCTGTTACTGTATGCCTGGTCAAGTACTCGTGGCTATGGAACGGTCATAGGCTCTAGAGGAAACTTACCACTGTCTTGTTAAATAGACACTGTTGTGTTGTGAAATAGATTTTATAACTATTTATGTCTATATTCATACATCTGTTCAGCTCTCAGATTTGGTCAAAAACGTTATTTTTGCGGTGGCCAGTAGTGACTGCAGAGAGAGTCATCAATGGCCAAGTGTGAAGAACAATCGACTGGTGAGTGTTTAGACCTAAATGGACAGCTACATGATTGCCCCTCTCTGGTGCTCAGGAATGTCATACGAAATGGAACAAAAAAGCTGTATGAACCCAAGACCAGGAGGAGCATTGTGAAATATGGTCTTCTAGACCTGACATGGCAGTTGTACCCATAAGCTCCCTGAAACCATTATTACCTGTACCAGGTCTTCAAAAGATGAAACTAATAGACATTACAGTATAGATGGGAGAGGAACTCATGAGCCCCCTCCCTCCCTGCGGAGTTTTAGGTAGTTAATGGCTCCTGGAGGCTACAGAATCTTTTTTCCCCCAGTGATAGACAATTGGATTTAAGTGTGCTCTAGCAAATGACTTCACACACACACATATAGTCATATAGGCAGCCATTATTAAACTTAGTGTGTCAACTAAAAATATATAAAAGCATGAGAAGGCTTTTTGAGAAGAAGAAAGAGGCAATAAAAGAAGGTAATGGGGGATGAGTATGACCAAAACACATTGCATA
Organism: Myodes glareolus; assembly: GCF_982192425.1. Taxonomy (NCBI): domain Eukaryota; kingdom Metazoa; phylum Chordata; class Mammalia; order Rodentia; family Cricetidae; genus Myodes; species Myodes glareolus. The sequence continues at coordinate 36,702,812 of NC_142038.1, read as the reverse complement.
CATGTATGAAATTATCAAATAATAAGTTAATAATTGTTTTTCAGACATTTAATTATAAATATATCAGCAGTGAACATGTCTGAACAATTATCTGTTTAGTTAGAGGATGAGTCCTTTGTGTATACTCCCAAGTGGTATTGCTGGATCTTGAAGGTAGATTGCTTTTCAGCTTTTTGAGGAATCTCCACAGTGATTTCCATAGGGGTTTTACCAAATTGCACTCCTGCCGGCAATGAACTCCTTTCCTTATATCTTTATAACAGCATGTATTATCATTGTTTTATTAATCTTGGCCATTCGGCTTGCAGTAATATGTGGGAGTTCTGGCCCTCCCCCTCATCTGCCATGTAGTGCTATGGGTGAAAGATGTCCTCCCGCCCCTGTCCCTTGCTGCCTGTGGCAGGTGATAGAGATGGCCCTGAAGTCATGAGAGCTCACCTTGTCCCTCATTTGGTGCAGTACTCAGAAGAGCAGGCCCTGCACCTTGCCTGAGCAGTACAGTAGAGCTGGTCCTGGTGGTATAGATGCACATGAGTCTGCCACAAGGGAGTGAGAGCAGGAGAACAAGGCACCATCGCTTGCTGCTGCCCCTTTGGGTGAACTAGCCTGGGCAGTACTGAAGAGTTTGACCTGGTGGATAAGGAAGAGTTGCTGAACTGACCAACTCAGCTACAAACCAAGCCCAGAAGCAGGGCTATGAGTTGTCCTACCCCAACATCCACCCTGTCTAAGATCTTCTCAAGCTTTCAAAGGGGCCAGCTTGGCATCTCCAAAGCTGCAGGATCTCTGTGATGCAGAGTAACAAGATACCCCAGAGGAGTCCCAGTGAGTGTCAAGTATCAATAGTTACCAGAAGCCAGTGGCCTCAAACCATGCCAATGAGTCATTACAATAAACACTTGCAAGTAAAGATTTATGGACTAACAAATATACTGTGTACTTCAGTGTGCCACACTACAGCTTCCACAACTAGATATTTTTCTTTTATTTTTTGAATGAGAGTTGCAAGGGCAGAAATTGGATACGAAGCAACAGGGAGATGAACAAAATCAGGATGCATGATGTGAAATCCACCAAGAATCAATAAAAAGTTATAAGAATGAAATCTCAATGAAGTTTTAGTTTGTGTTTCCCTCATAGCCAAGGGTGTGGAACATTTTAAAATCTTCTCATCCATTTGTGTATCGTTTTGACAACTCTTCTTAGTACTTGGAGTAGCTACTGTTTCATTGGTGTGAAGAAACACCAGGAAAAAGGCAGCTTATTTTTTTTAATAAAAAGCATTTAATTGTGGGATTGCTTGCAGTTTCAGAGGATTAGTTCACAATGATAATGGAAAGCAGGAAAGAAGGCAGGCAATCTGGCATGGCATTGGAGCAGTACCTGAGAGCTCACATCTGATCTGAAAGTTGCAAGAAAAGAGAGAGAAAGAGAGAGGGATGATAGAACATGTGGGGAGGGAGAGAGAGAGGGAGAGAGGGAGGGAGGGAAGGAGGGAAGGAGGGAGAGAGGGAGGGAGGGAGAGAGGGAGGGAGGGAGGGAGGGAAGGAGAGATTGAGACTGGTGTAGGCCTTTGAAATCTCCAAGTCCACCCCCAGAAACACACTTGAATCAGACCATACTTATTAATTCTTCTTAAAAAGCCTACCTATTGGGAAACAAGTGTTCAAATGTGGGCCATTCTCACTCAGATGTCCACAGTTCTATATCCCACTTGCGATTATGCTGTTTCCCTGATGTTCACTTCTTTTTAATCCTTGTACATGCAAAATTGACAAAGAAATTTCCCATTCCATAGGTTTCAGCTTTACTCAGATGATGATGCCCTTGGCTGTATAGAATTTTTGTCTTTATGAGGTTTCATTTAGTAAATTTTGTACATAATGTTCCTGCTATTTGTGTCCTGTTTAGAAAGTCCTTTCATGTGACAATGATTTCAATTAGATTCAAGTTATCTGGTCTCATGTTTGGGTCCTTAATCCCTTTGGAGTTGAATTTTGTGTAAGGTGATGGATGTGAATATTTTTATTCTTCTATATGTAAAAGGCTTAGGGATGTGGCTTAGCTTGGTTGCACTGCATCTGTAGCAAGGAAACAGAAATCAATGAATTTTTGTGCTCAGCTAACGTTTTATGCAGTCTAAGGCCTAGGCTCAGGAAATGTTGCTTTCTGTTATGGCATTTCCACCTCTAAATCAAGGTAATTACCCCAGTCATAGATTCTGACTAATCTAATTAAAAAAAAATCCCTCCAATGTATGTCTGATAACCTGTTTCCCAGGGGATTCCAAAACCTGTCTAGTTGACAACTAGTACAAATACTTGGGCCTACCAACTACAAATTCATGGGTTTGATCTCTCATATCAAATAAAAATCACTTTCAGTAGCTTACTTATTTTAGTAATGAATACCACGTTCATAATCATGATCATACAATCACTGTCCCATGGTATAGCTTGAAACATGAGAAAAATAAATAAAAGGTATATGTTTAAAACACTAAAATATCAAGTGTGGTATTTACAAATTAAATTTTTACCCATCCTACTCAGAAGTAAATAGAAAATCCCTAAAACTGATGAAATTAGGAATAACAGTAGAAGCCGATTAATTATAAATGTAGAGATAAATGTCACAAAGAAAACTAGGAAAATTAGTGGTGTTACCTTTAGCAACTAAAACTCAACATTGAAAAAAATATAACCTTATTTTTTCTAAATGTAAGACTGTGAGAGCTATTTGTTCAATTGATTTGTTTTTATCTGTATATCTTTAAGAATATAATTAATGTTAAAATAAATAGTCAGCAGCAGCAGCAGGAGCAGCAGCAGAAGCTGCAACAGCAGCAGGAGCAGCGTTATCTGAGTTTGTGCATGCACAGTAGCATCTTTTTATTTTCAGATATGCAGCTTCCATTTTGCACCATGATCCATACACCAGGGCTGGGCAGAGAAAAGGTCATTGGCCACCATCCTCGGCAGCGTCAAAGGCTAGAGAAAAATGAAAGTTGAAACAGCCCAGGAGAATAGTGTTACATGACTGGGAATTGTGTGGGGAACCTATGCTTGGCCACAGCTGCTACTGTTCAACTGCTGAGTAGGAAGGAAAGGGAGACAAATCAGAATTTAGTTCAAATACTACACAGTTTGCACTGAGCATATAGTTCTTAGGTCTTTGTATAATGCAGGTTAGCCACACTACTATACAAGTTTCTTTTTGAAAATGCACATATATACATAAAGAGGGTTTTAATTGGTTAACTGTCTAAGTAGAGAACAATACACCAACTAGACATTTCATTCTAACAAACCGAAATTCCAGTAACCACATGCCCGCCCAGGGCCACTGCCCTAAAAAAGGAGAAGAAATTTCAGGCATGCTTGATACCTTGTGGAGTCAGGAGGTTGGGCATCATTATGATGAGCAAATATATGGAGTGTTACGGGAGAAAGAGATAGGCAGCAGTGTTCATGACTGTAGAGAGAGGGAAATCTGAAGAGGTGAAGGAAGTAAGGAACGAGCTATTGTGGAGGCCTGCAAACTAACTGGGGTCCCAGTGATATCCAGATCTGAAGTGTTGTCTAGAGCCAGGGTCGGTGTTGACAGACATAGCACTGTGACCATCGAAGGCCATGGGGGTGAACAGGGTCTGGGCCCCTACCTGGGGCCATGCTGGTTCCAAGGGCCCCCTTGTAGCTGGAGAGATGTCAGTCTGAATGACCTATGCTGCCACCCAGTGTCATGGTAACATCCAGCCCTGGAATGCTGATAAGGACCATGGTCCTACCAGGGTCTGTGTTGAGGTCCATCCAAGGTCACACAGATTGTCGTGTTATGAAACACCACCTGTAGCCATGTCCGGGACCAAGGGATGTGACATTGCCATCACCATGCTGATCTGAGAGGCCTGCACTGCCACCAGTGACGGTGGAGATGACATTGCTTTATCAACCAGGATATGCATTGATGTCAATGGTGCCTGTTACACTGAAGGCTGTGCAGATACCTGCAGTATGGACTGACACCTAAAGCCAAATTGGAATTCAAGAGTCATATCATCACCCCTGCCATACAGAACCAAGTGTCCTATGCTTTACCAGGAGTCACCATGATGTCTGGGTCACAATCGTGGCTGGGAACAGTGTCTGGGTCTGTGGCTCTACCTAAGCCAGAGTCTGTGTTGAGGTCTATGGCTACGGTTATCATCATAGGCCGTGTAATTGCCCAGGATCTGGAGCAATACCTGGGGCCATGTTAAGTTTGTGGACTACCATGCTTTTGGGCCCATCCAAGCTGAACTGAGAGGCTTGGGCTGCCACCTGGAGACATGGTGATCTGTTGGTGATGGCAACATCTGGGTCCATGGTCCTGCCATAGCTGATGTCTCTTACCTGTGTTACCATAGGGGCCCATGTGAACCATGTGTTGAAAAATGTGTTGAACCACATGTTGAAGTACAGGGGTCATGCTGAGCTGAACCTGTCCCTCTCTGGACCAGGAACAATGGGCCCTGATGACTCTCAGCACTGGCTAGCTAATTCCTCTCATAATAGAACTGCCCCTCACACTTGGGTAAACTGGCCCCTCCCCTTATTACATCAGGATAGCTGTCTCTGTCCCTAACCTGAAGGGAAAGGATGCTAGTAGTCTGGACTGACAAAATGAGCTGTCACTCAGACACACATCCAGGACTTTGGGTTGGCACTCCCCAACATCTACCCTATCTATCACCCACTGGAGCTTGTGAAGGCACTGGTCCTACAATCACTGCATTTACCACAGCTATGACCTGCTGAAACTTGTGAACGTACTGGTCCTACAATCCCCGCATCTATCCCATCTATGACCTGCTGGAGCTTGTGAAGGTACTGGTCCTACACTCCTTGCATCTACCCCAGCTATGACCTGCTGAAACTTGTGAATGGACTGGTCCTGCAGAACAGTAGCTGCAGTTCTCCATAATGTGGGGCAACAGTAAGATGAATGAAGAGGTGATAGAGGGCAGGAAGGACAGAGGAGCAAACTGTTTTGTTATTTGTTTTGTTGGTTTTTAATTAATATTCTTAATTTTATTTTTTATTTCATCCTTATTATTTCTTTTTTAGTTTTCCTTTGTAGAGAAATGCTACAGTGGTGAAGGGTGAATAAGGAAGGTTTGAGAAATGATTGGAAATGGGGTGCATAATGTGAAATTCCAAAAAATATCAACAAAAGCTATGTTTAATTTAAAAAAAAAAAGACTTCCAGTATCAAGATTGAGTTACCTCCTTTTGAGTTGTTACCCAATATGGTCACATAGATTGACAAACATTTCAGGTTATTGTCAATAATTTTGGGTACTCTATAGCATTTAATGGTAAGATCCTGTGACTGAAGATACATACTCAAGTCATAGAATATTGAGAAATCAAGCAGGGTGATGAAGACCTTCAGTTTTCATCCTTTCTGACAGGCATTCACAGTACTAGTTGTTGCTAGGCACACTCTCACAGGAGAAAACTAACCTTTAATCTCATCAAGCTATCAACCATACAAGCTACAATAATGACTGCCCTGGCAAAATGTGCCCATTTGTAAAATAGTGGCTTGAAAATTATAAGAGTGATCAACCACTTCCTTATTGGATAGAAGGCTGGGTTCCATGAGATAGAACTGTTTCAGAGAACAGATCCTGTGACTACATGGGTCATAGTACTTGGGGAGAGGTCAATGCTATTGTTTTTGCTGAATGGACAAAATATTAAAATTACTATTAATGACTTATTGTTCTGCTAGTAGATCAGAGCATCTTGCAGCCCTCATCAGAGAGGATAAATGGAAGAGAGATCTTCAATTAGTTAATGTGCAATGAATGAGACCATGGTCAGTCCTAATTGGGACATACCTCTCATACTTTTCTCCACAGGACCCAGGATCTTTTGAGAAGAGTTGGGAGAAAGATTGTAAGAGCCAGAAGTGGTGGATAACACCAAAGGAATGTTGGTTCTTCAGACACAACAGGGTACCTGTATGTATAAACCCAAGCAAAAGATCTGTTCAAGTTCCATTGAGGTAAATATCACAGCATGGAGTGGGAAGCTGGGCATACATTATCATCACTAGCTGAGAATCTATTGATATTTAATAGCTACTGGGAGACTGAGTCTGTTATCTTTAGTAAAGTGACCCCTGTTAGGTAGACCACACACCAGACAGGTCCCACCTCCCAAGACTAACTGTATAATACAATCTGGACTCAATGTGAAAAGAAAATTTAAAAAAAAGAAATTTCAAAGTTGGGTGTCAAGAGATAAAAATTATAAGTAGACACGGGAAAGGATGGTGAATGTTTAAAATACATTGTATGAAATTCTCAAGGAATTAGTAAAATGCTGTTAAAATGTTTATGCACTTGCTTGTTGCTCTTAAAGACACTTCTAAGGAATTACACTCCTGATTTCAAAAATTAGTGTTAGTACTTGTCTTTTCCTGACATTTTCTTTCCAGAAATGACTCTTTCTTAATGAGCTTTTGATTTTTATCTAAACAACACCATGTCTTAGACATTTAGACATCTTTTCTTTAAAGTGAGGATAATTCTGTATAACTTTCAAAAGGTATACTTATAGAGCGATTCACATAATTTTAATATGAAAGCCATGTGTGTGAAGGACTGCAGTTGTAATATTTAATCAAAGGAGATCAAACACACCTTATACTTATGCACCCATAAAATATTTCTTGAATATCACTTGTGCATAATGTTCCAAATGTGAAGATTTTGACCAGACCAAAGATCTGTCTTTACAAATTTTCTGATGATAGGAATTTGTAACTAACAAGCAAATGAAATTGCAAACTACTGTCAGGAAATAATAAACACTATTAAGAAAAAAGTCAAACCAAGACGAGATAGTGTTATGAGCTGTCACATGTAGAGTCCAACTATCCTGTTTCCCCTCTATCAAAATAGCGAGCTATTTTACAGTCTCAAAATTTTGACATCCAAATTCTATTTGTAGTCAAATTCAGAGAAAAAAGTCCTAGCAATTCATCTGGACCTTGGTGATATATGTTGTCAAGGGTATATGTCCACAGCAATGCTTAGATCTAATAATCTTTAATTATTGCTTCTCTGCTTTTAATCTCAAGTGTATCTGAAAATGTGAGACAAAATAATATGCTCTTTGATTACTTCCAATTCTGTTTTCCTATGACATGTTGATACACTCTCTATATATGAAAGGTAATTAAGAGAAAGTAGGGAAGAGAATAAAGTTCTTATAAATCTTATCAATTTCTACTGGAGTTAGAGTATTGAAGGTGTCAGAATTTATTATCCAGAGAGTAACTTTGAAAAGAGTTGAAAAAATGTGACATAAATTACCTAGAAGAACTAAATCCTAAGATGTTTTCGTGTATTAATATCCCTAGATGAGGGACAAATGTAAATCACAAACAGCAAGAATCTATGAATTGCCTTATACTATGCATGAATACAATTATAATTAAAATCTATATTCTAACCTCACAGTTTGCATCATGGTAAAAGCAAAACAGTAAAACAACTGGGGAAATAACCGTGAAATTGTCATGTCCCCTGGCATCGTTCTAGGGTTAGAGTTAAGATGGAGTTAACCCCATAATTGCTTCACTCAACTGCTTTTTTTCCCCAGTAAAAAGACTGTAGAAATTAAGAGGCAAAAATTGCTTCTTGAATCACTCCCAATACCTTCTCTTGCTCTTGGTTATTCCATCACCTCTGATAGATCTCACAGTCTGCTTCTCTAAGTGTGTCAGTGGGTGGGGTGAGGGAAATACTGTCTCACACAAAGTATCACTTTGTCTTGGGCAGGAAGTTGGCTGCAGGGAAATTGTGAAAAAGTTAGCAAAATGTGTTCACCAGGCCAAAAGTAGCTAGGCTTTGTGCCAAGGAGCCAGCTTTCTCTGAGAAGAGAGTCTCCTCAAGGTTTCAGTCTAAGTTGGCATAGAATTATTCGTTCATAACATAATATGGGTCTATGGCTTCATGTTGCCTCACTGAGTTGAAAAAACAGAATACCAATTGTTTTTCAAAGATATGAGTAAATAGACCGAGAATGAGCCAATACAATTTCAGAGATAAGGTAGCTCTATATTGCTTAAGGGGTGACATGCAAGTGGAGGACATAGAGGAATTATTTTCGCAGGGCATTGCCATGATATTTATATTAAATAAAAAAAAAACTAGAAATAGATCAAAGAACCATGAAAGCAGACAATAAGTAGATAAAGGTAGGTGAAATAAATTCTCATGAAGAAAAAAAGAACATAACATCTCATAGTAAAACTAATAAACTTTCTGCTGTGAAGGCAATGTTTTATATATTCACTTTCTAAAATAATAGCAACTATTATGGTAATTTAGGTGCTTGAAACACAACTACAGAAACAAAGAAATTGAATTTTAAAACTTGTTTGGTTTTGCCTAATTTTAATATAACTACATTTAGCCAATGACTATTGTGGAATGTTTCTTTAATTAGGCAAAGATGTTTTACATTTGTTTATGCTGCATTTGCTTAACAATGTGAAAACGTGTTGCTTTGCCTGCCTGCGGTACATAATTGCTCTAATAAAAAGCTGAACAGCCAATAGCTAGGCAGGGCTGGTGGGCAGAGTGAACAGGTAAGAAGAGGAATTTAGAGTTAGAGGAGAAGAAAAAAGAAAAGAATGAGGGAGGAAAAAGATGGAAACATCCTGGACTAGTTAGACAGACACAGAGTAGGACATATAGAATGGACATATAGAAATGAATGAAAGAAAGGTGAAGGGTTCAAGACAAAATGTAGATGAAGAGAAATGGGTTAACTTAAGTTATATGAGCTAGTGGGACAAGCATTAGATAAGGTCAAGCATTCATAACTAATAATAAATCTCCATGTCATGATTTGGGAGCTGGTTGGTAACACAAAAGAAAGCCTGTTACAAATGGCTACAATCTTACACTTTATTGACCTGCAGATTTGGGAAGACAAAAGGGAGAAATCAGTATGTGGCTAAGCCTACCACAAAAGTGCTCTGGAGGTTAGCATTGGACACTTTCCCATTTGCCTTTGTGCCATTATTGTTATTATTATTATTATTATTATTATTATTATTATTAGCTAAACTACTTCTCGATAGGTTCAATAACCCAAAGGCTGAACACAGCTGACTGGGCTTGAGAAGCAGGTATTGAACATGCCTTTGGAGTTATAGGTTCTTGTTAACTAAGTACCTTTTTGTCTTTATAGGTGTGTGGTCTTTTGTCAAAATGTCTAAATGATTCTGTATGAAGCATCACATTTTAGCGTTTAGTATATTGAACCTTCAGTGTTGCCAGGATCCTTACAGATAATCTAGAAAGTAAAAAATTGATTTTCAAATCATATAATTACTATATTTGACTTTTCTCCCTTTGCTGACATTGGCACCAATTGTTCAGAAACATTTCCAATCAAGAGTGATAACACATTAAACAAATGTCAATTGTATTCTTCATTATCAAGCACTTACACTTTAAAAATAGCCAATTTTACTGAAGAATGCTTTAATAAGGTAATAAATTGTTAATTTTTTGAAATTAAAATTACACAAAAATAACTATTAACATGAAAACTAGATTTAATATAAAATTAATAGATAAGAAAATTGACTTTATTAAATCTCAATCAGCACTACATTACTGAACATGGAATTTCAGTTTTCATGACAATTTAAACTTTGAGAAGCCTATTTTTCGCCACAGTCAAAATATCAGTGATGGTTTGGTTAAAGAGATTATTTCATATTATGTAATAAAGTCTATAAAATTTTGAAAGATTGACAGAAGTCAATGAAAACTATTTCCCAAAAGACTAATGCACAGTAATTCGTGAGCAAAATATCAAAACAGGTTCATGGGCTTTAATGAAACACAGCAGCAAAAGGGAGGATCCAGCTTCAGCAGCACAGCCCTACTCACTTGTAAGAATCTACAGCTTGTCAAAACTACTATTTTCAATTATATGAAAAGGTCATTGAAGCAATTTCCCCTTGTTCAATTATACATCTGTAGGAGGTAGAATTCCACAAGACCACAGGAAAGCACCGCAGCAGCTGTAGTGCAGAGCTCACCCAGAAACCAGCAGGCTTCAGACGTCAAAGAGATTTGTACAACTGAAAAACAGCACGTTTCAAACTCTTCTTACTGGACTTTTGAATGGGTTTATCTTTCAGTGAAAGCAGATATTTTCACTGGCATGAAATTATTTCTAAATGAATGAATTAAATATCTTATAAATGTGTGCCCTAGTAAACAGAGGCTCTTTAATAACATGTGTCTCCTCCATACAAAACTCAAGGAACACCACTGAAGAGGAGCCAGAGAGGTTCTAAGAGTCAGAGTTTTAGATGTATTGCTGCAAAAAAAAATTTCTCTGGACATGGTAGGGACAGGGCACTCATGAGTGCACAGCAACTATGGTTGCCTGAAGAAGACCAAGATGGTAAATATTCCAACATAGATAGAAGAGGAACTTAGGAGGCCTTACCTCTAGCTGAGGATTTATTAGCAGTTGATGGCTACTGAAGTAGGAAGAAGTAGTTTTCTTCAGGGATTAAATCCATGGCAGGTTGCCCATGATTCATGGATAGCCCTATACCTCTTTCCATATTGGCAACGCTACTCTAACTCAGTGAATTCATTGGGTTTACAAAAAAGAATAAGAGGGCATGAATTTCTGAGGAGGATATGAGAGGAAGTCTGAGAGGAGCTGGAAGGGGGAAAAAGAGACAAGAATACTCTAAACACATTGCATATGTGTATCAGATTATCAAGAAAAAATTAAATGAATGAATTTTAACAGAAAAGAATGATAGAATGTGAAGGATAAAAGAATATTAGCTTATTTTAAGAATACATTAAAAAGGAAAGCTAAAGTTAAAGAATTATTGATATATAAGTGAGAGTATTTTATTTTTTACAACATTGAGTGTATTAATGTTGATAGAAACAACACAGATTAAATGAAAACCAAGAGATATAAAACAATGGTCCAAATTTGGTCTTCCCGAAATTGGTATTGAAATCCTAACCCTGGGGTGATGATGATATTGGGAAGTGATTATGTCATGAGGACTCTATCTCATGAGTGAGACTAGTGTTCTTATGAAGGAGACCAAAGAAAGTTTCCTGGCTCCTTCCGCCATGTAAGGTAGAATGGGATGTAGGAAGCAGAAGTCAGCCGTCACTAAATCTGTCAGTACTACATCTTAGACTTCTTGGAAATAAAATTCTATGGTTTATAAAGCACATGTTTGTCTTGATCTAAGTGGGCGGAGATAATAGGTGATGGCGTTAAATGATGCCATCTTACATAATTGAAGAGGAAGCTTATGCACGAGAAGAGAAAGGGAGCTTCACATTCCGGCCACCATGGTCTTTAAGTCCTGCACTAAAACAGAGACAAGCAAGAGGTTTTGCTGTGCAGCACAGAAGATATGGCCATGGTTAGGTAGTTCAGAACTTTATCAGCACCTCCCTGAACTCGATTCCTCTTTCTCCAAAATGTAGAGCAGATCAACTTGCTCAGATTTTAAAGTTCAGAGCTGGTAAAGAGACAGTGAGCAGCTCTGGCACACAAGAGACTCTTGTGGGTGTTGAGGGGGAGGTTTATTTGTTTGCTTTGCTTGGCACATTTAATTGTCTATTTAATATAAAGCAAATTACACTAATAACCTACTCTGGGAAATAATTGGTATGTGTTATAATCTTTGATGTCTGGTAAATGTCTAACTTAATTAAGCAATTTTACTAATTATAACTGCAGACATAATTCTTTTATGAAGGACACGGTGACCTTGGGGTATAGTATACCTTCTGGCCTAACCATAGGAAAACGTCAAGGATGGCATTATGGGACTCTTTTTACCAACAGTTGACCTAGTATTGGTTCTTTTATCTCATACTGTAGTAATAGATGTTTGACACAACCAGCGTATAGAAAGGAGTTTTTATTTTGGTTCTTGGTTTGAGTGTGTTTGCTCCATAGTGCTGAGGGATCATGGTGACTGTGGAGACTTTGTCTAGAGTGTCAGTTGTGGAGCGGAAATGAGAATGACAATGCCCGTTTTGCTATCTCTTTTTCCCTATTTACTCACACCCAAGGCGGGACTTCCCTTCTTTGTGAAACTCTAGTGGAAATGCCCTCATAGGCATACCCAGGGAAGTTTATCTTATGTGACTCTATATCCGGTCAAATTGACAAAGAGTGTGTGTATATGTGTGATCATGCATATCATGGGGGAGCACATCTACCATTTCTCTCCTACATAGATAAAGACAGGAGGATAAGAATAAGAATGGTTTCTTTTTCATTTTAGGAAAGGTTGTTCTTGAGTCCCAAGATATCTACAGATACATGAAATCTTATATTATTGAATAATAATTTTAAAATAATAACTAAAGTGATGGTGTATTCCCACTATTGGAAGCTTATAATTCATCTTCCAACGAGGTGTTGAGACCTTCAATGAGTTTCTTTGATTTCCTAAGACATAGTAAATGTCTTCCCATTAGAATCCCATACTATGAACAATAGAGGACAACTTAAGAAGAGCATAACTTGTGGGGTGACCCCACCTTTTACCAGATGTATTCCAGGAATCAGACTTAGATTGACTGCTTAAGGCATCAAGCAACTGTACTATCCGAGGCAGCTAGCTAGCCCAGTATCCCCTTGTTTTGAAGCAAACTAATGCTTAATTTTCAGTGTGTTTCTCAAAATACTGTTTATACCAAAAGAATTATAGGACAGCATAAAATGGGGATACCTGCATCTATCTTTATTTTTAACAACCAGGTTATTGAGTCAGACCAGAGGCCAATTAAAAAATGAGGTAAAGAAATGGTCCCCAAGTAGACTCTTTCACCCCTTCTGACTAGCATTCATTGTGCATGAAGGTACATTCCCTGCTACTGAATGAACAAAGCAATTATCAATATCACTTAGGTGAAAATCCTAGAACTTGAAACACATACTGGAGAAAATCAAAAAGTGGCACAAATAATGTGGGAACAAGTAACCACTTCCTAATTAGATTTAATGCCTATTCTATGAGATGGAATGGATCCATGGACAAAGTGGTAAAGATTTTGTGACAAGTTAGGGAATAGGCATAGAAAAAAATTCAGTACTATCAGTCTGCTAAAGGAATAAAGGAGCAAAATTGTTCCTCATGACTTTCTGCTATATCCATAGATCAGAGCATCTTTCAAGCCTTATCAGAGAAGCTTCTTGCAGCGATGGGAATTAACAGAAAAATGTACAAAAGGACACTATGCAGATGGGAGAGAGTTTGGAACACTGAGTCCTTAGAGGGGAGTCTTGGTCAAATCCCTCATCCCCTCAAGGCTCAAGGATCTATGCATAAAAGTCAGAATGACTGTGAGGGCCAGAGGCTGTGTATGATTCCAAGCAAACTTTCCCAGGCAACAGAACTATTCACAAATCTTCTCACAGAGACTATGACAGCACACGCAAGGCCCACATAGGTTTAAACACAGAGAAAATCCCAGCCCCGAGAAGAGGAAGTGGGCAAAAGGCCCCATTTTTAAGCAAGAGGCTATTTGCAAGTTATATATGTTGCAAAAGGGAGAAGGTAAAGTTGTCTCTAGTAGAACATCGCTGGGGTACTCTGGAGCAGGTCCCGTGCCCCTAAGTAGTTGGCCACTAGAAAATGAACTATGTGGTTTGTTTTATTGGTTTGCTTTTCAGTGGGCTTTATATATATAAAGACATATATATATACATATATATATATATATATATATATATGTCTTATTGATTGACTTTTTGAAGTTTATTTTGATTTTGTGTTTCTTGGTGTTTTCTCCATTTTGTTCATTTATTTCTTTGTTTGACAGGCAGAAAGTACATGAAGTTGGGTGGGTAGGGAGACAGGTAGGATCTGGGAGTTGAAGTGAAAAACTGCAATCAAATATGTCATAAGAAAAAGTAAACAAAAAATAAAGAACCGTTCTATAGATACACTGTATAGTTTTATTTAATCATGAAGAAAAATGCAGTTTTGTCATGGGCATGAAAACGAAAGAAAGTGAAGATGCCATCTTTTAATTGAATTTAGTTAGACTCAGATACACAAATACTGTGTTTTCTCACACATGCAGGACTAATTTTTAAAAATGTTACAGCGAAACAAGTCATTTTATAAAAGAAATGTGCAAATAATAAAAGAGAAGTAAAATGTGTAATTTACCAGTTGTGATTCTGAGTAACTGAAAACAGGATCTTAAAAGGATGTTTTACCTTCATGTTCATAAGGATGGCTTTAACTACAGCCCCATGGCAAGAAGATGGAAAAATAAAATGTGGCATATACATACAGTAGAATATAATTTTAAAAAAATTTCTGACCTAGCCTAGGAATATAGTTTATTTCCTAGAGTGTTTTCCTAGAACATACTAAGGCCAGGATTTAATTAACAGTACTGCACAAGCCTGATCTGGTAACACAGGCCTACAGTCCCAGTATTCGGTACATAAAGGGAAGAGGATCAGGTTTAGCAAAGCTCATCCTGGCTACATGGCACGTCTAGACTATATGAGACTCAACTCACCTCCCAGTTAGCTATTGATTCTGCTAGTGAGCTTTCCTTGATTTCTCAAAAGTTCCTGAATGCCTTTCTGTTTTGATCTCCATACAATGCTATGCCAACAACTGCTTAAGAATATGTCCAAGAGAGACACACAAGTATGTGCTTGTTTGTCTGCATTTCTCTGACAGCAATTTTCAGAAGATAAAGCAATGCATTCGTTGTTTTTATTGTTATTGCCAAACACCAGACCTGGAACACGTCTTGCAGCTAGTAAATGTTTTTGATGAAATTAAGCACATATACAAATATTAAAAATAAAACAATGGTAGATTTAGTTTCAGGTGGTTGTTACATGCTGCATAAAGGGTCAGACTGATACACAGTGGGAAGTTCAAGGACTTTGGTTATAGTACAACCCAACCAACTCTTTGTTGTGTAGCCCAGTAGGTTTTGATATAGAGATTGTGGGACAGTCATGAAATTTATGGTCCTTTATCATTTATTTAAGTAGTTTGGATTCTATGTTTTGTCTGGTATAATAAAATAATTCTTTAAATACATGGAAAAGACATTTCATATCATCTTCATTCTTAATAGGAAAATAAAAGCTTTGTATTTTATTCTTTAAATACATGGAAAAGACATTTCATATCATCTTCATTCTTAATAGGAAAATAAAAGCTTTGTAGCCCAAACATCTATTGGACTCCCGTGAATTTTCCTAAGTATTTCTTTAAATATTTTTTAATTAAAAAAATTACCCATTTTATTCTAGCTTAGAAACTTTCAGAGGTTACAGCTAATTTGAAATGATGCTTTTGAATAGAGAATACATTAAATAGATTCATTATTCAAAGAATATAAAGGATTGTGCATAATAGAGGAATTCCCCATTATTTCCATATGACCCAGTAACATAGCGCTGCGTGCTTATGGCAGACACTGAAGGATCTTCCAGAAAATCTTCAAAATGAGAGCTTGACTTAAGTAGAATGTATTTCTTTGATGTAGACAACCTCCCAGCTTCCTTGGTATGATTCAACTTTCATCTGTTATCTGATCTCATAGTATTAGGCAATTTCTCCTCTATCAAATCAAACCAAGAATTTTTTACATAATTTATGTATTTTAAACAGGAGTATAATTTTAAAAATGGGTAAGAAAATGCATGAATCCTATGATTACACTATCAGACTCACACAATACCATACACAATATTGGTATATAGAGAAACCTTGATGCAAGAAAATCAAACGACTGAGGGTTAGGTTATTTATATTACTTGTCCACTCTTGTGGATTATCTTGTCAATCACTTTGTTCTACTTAAGGAAATACCCTCTGGATATTATTACATTCAAAGGAGAGAAATTAAAATCTTTTTGTCACAAAGTAAGTGTACTATATAAGTACTAAATCTCTACATTCTCAAAAGAAATTTCCCACAAACTATAAGATGGGTATCTTATATCTTCAGGAATGAATAATGTGTGTCATATCTATGGACTGAAGAGAAACATGGTAAACATTCTGACAAACAATATATGTCAGGCAACTATAAACACAAGTATAGAATGGCAAAAAGGCAAAAAGTTTAGAAAGCCTTTATGGTTTCTGGGATATAAAACTGTATGATCATAAAATATTCTTTGTTTCTTATACTAACTTTTGGCCACAAGAGAAAACATTCCAGACCCTTATTTATATTTCTCTTTCATTGTTAAAGAGCTCAAGAGAAAAAAAAGGAAAGCTGTGACAATTACATAAATATGGACAGGCTTCAAAGTGCAAACTGTGTATCTAGAATTAAAATGTTATTTTTGAAGAGCAGTGAGACTATTGAAAAATTGTGGCTTTGTATACAGTAGTTTTATTGGGGATAAATATCCAGGAGAGGAAGCAAAACAAAAACAGGTTTGACTTGTCTTTCTCCACTGGTACAAACTCCTAAGAAAAAGTAATACCAAAAACTGAATGATTTGAATAATCTTTCTCAGATTACTTAGTGATGGACTCTAAAATTTCTGGATACTTGATGCAAGTTCATTAAGTAAATGACTGTTGAAATATTTAAAGTACTATAAGTGGGAAGTTGCTTGAAAATTAAATAATAAATTTTCAAGACATTGTGTTTAAAAGAAAGGCAAAATTCATCCCAGTTAGATACATGATAGTCATCAAATAGATGCCTCCACTACACACATACCTTTGTTCTGAATAGTTATGTCTGAGCACACTAGTCTATCATCACTGGGATTAATTTCAGAACTGTACGCTTCTTGTGTGACCAGGCACAAAATCATTTTGCCCCCTTTTGCTCATCTGTACTTAGGGATAAATGCAAACTTGGGGGATTATGAGATGAAGGAACACTTAGAAAATGTTCTTTAAAAAATCAACAACTTGAAGCAGGGCATGGTGGTGCACACCGTTAATCCCAGCACCCAGGAGATAGAGACAGATGGATTTCTGAGTTCAAGACCAACCTGGTCTTGCAGAGAGAGTTCCTGAACAGTTAGGAACACAGAGATTTTAGGAAAATAACCTTTAGTTTTGTTCAGTATTTCCTGACTTTGCAATAGATACCAATTAGTCAGTTATCTGAATTGGAGTTATGTTCTATCCCTGTGGGACCTAGAGGAGGAAACTGTAGTCATTCCCATATTGTAATGGTACTTTCCTCATGATTCATTTTGATGTCATTATACTGCCATGGCATCTTTCTTTCCCAAAATGCTTCTCTAATACTTTCCTTCACCATAATAGTAACCCAGCATCAAACTGATCATTATAATTGTTGATGGATTTAGATAAAATATCTTGTAACTGAGTCTTTACTCCATTTTAAAGATACAGAGATTATGGAATGACTGTGATTGGTCAGGTGCTTTCTCTGTTGAGGCATGATGAATGATGTTGGTGACCATTTTCTGACTATTGATAATCCGAAATGAGCACAGAAAGGCAGTGTTCAACTGAACACTTTGCACATAGTTGGCACCTGTGAATTAGTACTGTGATGCACTGATTAAAAGTTACAATCCTTAAAAGTGTCAAGTATGAATGTCCGGATGATCATGTTGAACATGCTCATCATTGAATCAGCAAAATAGCAAAATGTGCACATATGATGAATAATGATAGCAGTTGCCTTAAAGACAAAAGTGAGGTGGAGCAGGACCCCACTATTCTGAAGGTGTTATTTGACTAGCTTAATGAGTTGTAAGGAAATAAGTCTGACAGATATGACCAAACAGTATTTTAGTTGGAGGCCATTGGGAATCACAAGCAGAACAGCAAAGTAGGGCAAAATCTTTGAAGCAAGCTGCTAAACTGTCTGTTTCAGAGGTGCACAGGATACAAATTTGATGGCAGCTGCTTAACATCATTAATACAATGGGGAGAGAAGCTAAGAGGCTCCCTAAAATTAGCCATTGACTTAAAGTAAAGGAAAACTTGGTGAGCCCTTGTATGCTGTGTTTGTGGAGTCTTTTCTTCTATGTCTTGTAGTGAGAATGGTTGTGTCACTGAAGCAGGGTCAAGACTTACTGGCAAAAGACTTCAATGAATGTTTGCAGAAGATTAAACTCACAACCTTGCCAAGTATCTTATGCCAAAACAGAACCGTTTTAAAGGGAATATGCTAGGTAAATAGATATTTCTCTTTTAGTACTGATTTCTTAAACCAGTCTGGAAGCAGAAAAACAAAGGGACTCAATGAGTTTGGAGAGTGCCTTTTCTGTATACACAGACAGTTCACTTCTCATGATAGCAGAGAGTATGTATGGACTTATAGATTCAAATTTCTGCTCTGATGACTTCCCTACAATATCTGTTCATCAGGTCCTGCTGTATTCTTGCTGCCATAGATGCAGAATGTGAAAACAGACTAAATTTCAGTAGCAAGTTTCTTAAAATCTTCACTTTGGTCTTATAACTCTATTGTTATTTTACAAAGCTAATTGAAAAATTTTAAAGTATGTATTATTTTGATGTCAAAATAATTACATTAAATTAATTTTTATAATTTTTGACTTGCCCTGGATTTTAGTGCAATATGTCTTATGCTTAAAAACATTTAATTTGTCAAGCAAATAAGAAATAGCATACATCATTACAAGCATTGGCAATATACAACATATTGATATTAATCTAGTCACTAAATACCAATGTAATATCAGGAGAAAATTTGAAGCCAATACCATATTACTAAGGATTCAGTCCACAGTGTGCTTTTATAGTGCCCTTGCTGTCTGTTCATATGACAGAAATTCCCTTAAGTGACCTATGGAGGAGAAGGCCATGATTGTTGATATGCCAGTTTAGTATCAACCGTGATTCCTAGTTCTGTGATAATCTATGAAACAGTACATAAATCTCAGGAGCAATGCTGACAAAGTGCCATATATGACAAAAAATACATGACGAAAATCTTTCTCTTCTGTGTTGTGGATTTTATGAATGTATTGGAGCTCTTAAAATCTCTAGATGGACATTTGAACAACTGATTTGATGAAGATGAACATGTAAAGGTGGGGAAAATGTGAGTCAAAGAATCCCTAGTTAACTTCAAAAGATTTTAAGGTCATTTTTTATTTTAAGGGAAAAAATCATGCAACAGAATCGGGGATCCAACATCAAGGTGTGAAGTGAGGGAACAAGAGAACAGAGCTGGGCAGGCTGGCACTTTTCTGACCACTTCTTAAAATGCAAAGTGGTGTGGCTAGGACTAAGGCTGCTTTGCCTTTTGGCTCCACCCAGTCCAACATGGTAGAGGTCTGTTCACTGCCTCTGAAACTCTGGGTGGGAGCCACACTCACCACGGTAACTCTGGTAACGATGTTGGAGAAGAGTTAGTCCTAGCCAAAGCTGAGAAAGGGAGACCTATCTTAAAGGAGCTGCAGCAAACCAGGTAACAAGCCCATTAAAAAAATTCTGGCTACCAAGAAGCTGTGCTTAACTCTATTCTTTTGTGTCTAGAATTTCTTTCCAAGTTTTCACAGGTTTTGCATGGATATAGTCAGCCCCATGTTGAGTATCAATGGCAGAGGTTGCCTGTTCATTCCCGATCACCCATACCCAAAATAATCACACAGAAACTATATTATTTGCAATACTGTTTGGCCAAGACCTTAAGCATATTTCTAGCTAGCTCCTATCTTAAATTAACCCATTTCTATCTTTCTGTGTATTGCCATGTGGCTGTGGCTTACCAGCATGATTGTAGTGCATCTATCTCCTGCAGGTGGATATGTGGCTTCTCACTGACTTTGCCTACTCTTCTCTATACACATATTTTTTTAGACTGGCTATATTCTGTTAGTCCATTATCTGAAAGCAGTTTCTTTATTAACCAATAAAAGGAACACATATACAGAAGGACTTCACACATCATATTGGCATGCCCTATGACAGGGAAGCATTCACTGTCAAGTATGTGCTGCATAAAACTATATCAAACCCTTGAGACATGTTCTTTTTTTTTAACTTGATTTCTTTTTTTTTTAAGTTTATTAAATTATAAAAGTTTCCATTTCCACCCCTCCTCCCAACACCCTCCCACTTCCCCCACTCCCTCTCCTCCTCCCTCTCCATCCCTAAAAGTAGTCAGGGTTTCCTGCCCTGTGGGAAGTTCAAGTTCCTCCCCCCTCCCTCCAGGTCCAGGAAGGTGAGTATCCAAACAGACTGGATCCCAAAAATCCAGTATATGCAGAGGAAACAAGTCCCAGTGTCATTGTCAATGGCTTTTCAGAAAGACTCCGGGCCCGCCACATCCAGGGAATCCGGCCACATTCAGAGAATCTGGTTAGATCACGTGCTCATTCAGTTCCTGTCCAGCTGGCCTTGGTGAACTCTCATTAGATCAGTCTCCTTGTATCAGTGGGTGATGGCGCACATCGCAGTCCTGATTTCTTTTTTCATTTTCTTCATCCTTCTGCTCCTCATTTGGACCGTAGAGGGTTCCGTCCGGTGCTCCAATTTGGGTCTCCGTCTATATCGCCATCCAACGTCGGATGAAGGTTTCTTCTGCTCTTGCCCTCCTTGTTCACGTTCTCCTTCCTTCTGCCTCTCGTTTGGACCTAGCAGCACTATTTGTAATAGCCAGAACCTGGAAACAACCTAGGTGCCCCTCAATAGAAGAATGGTTAAAAAAGGTGTGGAGCATATATACATTAGAGTTTTACTCAGCGGTAAAAAACAATGACATCTTGAATTTTGCATGCAAATGGATGGAAATAGAAAACGCTTTACTGAGTGAGGTAAGCCAGACCCAAAAAGAGGAATATGGTATGTATTCACTCATAAGTGGATTCTAACCGTAATTAAAGGTCTTTGAGCCTATTGTTCGTGATCCTAGAGAAGCTAAATAAGGTGAACCTGACGAAAATCATGTAGCTATCCTCCTGGAGAATGGAAATAGACAAGAGTGCCAGGTAACCTCGGGTGCATGGGGGGGTGGGGGGGGCTGTTGGAAGGGGAGAGGGTTAGAGAGAAGGGAGTAGGGGAGGAATGGGGAAAGATCGGGGGACTGGGATGGGGGGAGGGAGAATGGATAGATATGGGATCAGGGAAGTATATACCTCAACTAAGGGAGTCATTTTGGTGGTTTACAAGAGACTTGAGTATAAAGGGGATCCCAGGTCCAAGGAGAGATCCCCAGATTGTTCTCTGGACAGAGGAGAGGGTGCCTGAAATGGCCTTGGCCCATAACCATACTGATGAACATTTTGCTCCCTAGGTCCAAATTGAGACATGTTCTTCAGAAATCTTGAAATAGCTGGCATCTTTGATATTTCTTGAATAGTTCTGAGTCTGAAGATGAAAATGGGGTATTTTCTTTTATTTTCCTTCTGTAATTCATAGCAGTTAGCGGCCTCCCAGTGTTTTTTTCCTGTTCCCAATATCCTAGGGAATTATAACTATAAGAACAGTTGCCAGGCAGCTAAAAGTGAATAAAATGTATACTTCATGTTTGTAGTTTGTAGAAATTTCAGTATTTTGAAGCACTTAAAGTCATCTTTACGTGGTTATGCTGGGAATAATAAGAGATAACATTATAACATTATAATAACATTATAAAATGATGTGGAAAATAGAAGGGATAATTTAAAGAAATGCAAAATGAATGAATACAGTAGAATATAATTTGATATATAAAATATTTCTGAAATTGATATCTCTACCTCTAGGATGAAAACCTCCTAGGTTTGATAATATAAATTTAGAGAATCAATCCGTTGGAAAAACAAAATACAAGGAAGAACATGAAGAAGGTCGAGAATCGTCTTCACCATGGTACATTTCATCAAGGTTTATAGAGAGTCCTTTTCATGACGGGTAAAAGGAATAAAGGGAAGAAATGAGGAGGAAGAAGTAAGTCACAAAGGCGAGAAAGAGGGACAAAGAGGGGAGAATGGAAGGGCAGGAGGGAGGAAAAGGAAGAAGAAAAAAACAGATTCCATAGTTTAATAAATTAAATGAAGTTAGAAAATAAAAATAAATAGATAAAAAATTTAGAATTTATTTTCTCTATGTTTGAATTTATGATTACATGAGAGGGGTGTGTAGTTTGTAGATTTCCCTTCCTCCAAAAATTTGATCACTGAAATGGCTGAACTATACATGGATATGCTGTCATAGAATGGCTTTATCAAATGATTTGTTTTTAAGAAATCAAGGATTTCTGCAAAGTAACCAAATTCTGGAAAAGTGCACATCCCAAGTTCCTGGATGCACAGAGAGCACCTATCAAAACAAATACAAAAACTTATATTACTGGTGAGCATTTACCTAACAATTCCCAGACTGTAAAAATTTTCCACAAAATTACCTCTTTTGATTCCCAATATGCCCTTTCAAAGTAAGTATCACATCCACCTGCACAAACAAAGCAGTCAATGTTGGTTGAGTTGAGGCATTTAAGATCACATACCAATGGGCAGAGCATCCATTTCCAATATAAAATTCTCCAGCTTTCGTTCTGTTTCTCCTGCTGCTGTGAGGTTCGCTGATAATAAGTGGAAAGGATATGCTGATAGAACCTTCATCAGGCGATGGATGGAGATAGAGACAGAGACTCACAATGGAGCACTGGACTGAGCTCCCAAGGTCCAAATGAGGAGCAGAAGGAGGGAGAACATGAGCAAGGAAATCAGGACCACGAGGGGTTCGTCCACCCACTGAGACGGTGGGACTGATCTAATTGGAGCTCACCACGGCCAGCTGGACTGGGAGTGATGGAGCATGTGATCAAACTGAACCCTCTGAATGTGGCTGGCAATGAGGGCTGACTGAGAAGCCAAGGACAATGGCACTGGGTTTTGATTCTACTGCATGGACTGACTTTGTGGGAGCCTGGTTTGTTTGGATGCTCACCTTTATAGACCTGGATGAAGTGGGGAGGACCTTGGACTTCCCACGGGGCAGGGAACCCTGACTGCTCTTAGGACTAGAGAGGGAGGGGGAGGTGGGGAGGGGAAGGAAAAAGGGAGGCGGGGAGGAGGTGGAAATTTTTAATAAATAAATAAATAAATAAATAAATAAATAAATAAATGGAAAGGAAAACTCTCTTGTAGTTCTTTAAAAATGAAAAAAACATTGGAGAACTTTTCTTTGACAGATATAGCTTGTCATCAATAGGATGTTTTGCTGTTCAAGAGAACAGATCCACTCTATGAGGGAGTTTCCAATTTTGAGAGTTTATAGCATAAAATGGTGTTTAGGAAGCCATGGTGCTATGGTATAAGAGGTTCTTCTGTCTATGTGTTGCTTTCATTGGTTAAATAAAGAAACTGCCTTGGTCTGTTGATAGGGCAGAACTTAGATAGGCAGGGAAAAGAGAACTGAATGCTAAGAGAAAGAAGGCAGGCAGAGAGAGCTGCCATGGAGCCTCCAGGTCAGACACGTTGAATCTTTCCCGGTAAGCCATGACCTCGTAGTGAGCACAGATTAATAGAAATGGGTTAGATCAAGATGTGAGAGTTGGCCAAGAAGAGGCTAGATATAATGGACCAGGTAGTAATTTAATTAATATAATTTATATAATTTCTGTGTGGTTATTTTGGGGGTTAAGCTAGCTGGGCGGCAGGATGCCACCCGGTCCTCCTACTACAAGGCTACATGCCACAAATGTGTGGAATAGGCTTGTACCACTTTCAAATGTCATCTAAATAAACAGTTTAGCAAGTGTTAAACATAAAGGAAATATAGTGTGGTAGAACTCTGTACATGAAAACATTTATTGAATTTCATAAAAATTAAATGGAATACTAACTAAAGTAGGTGAGATGAATTTCAAAAAAATTAAATGGAATACTAACTAAAATAGGTGATAGTCTTTTTAATAGGAATCTACTATGATATACAGATATTGCAATTCAGCCACCCTCTGTCCTCTCTAATAGTGCTTTTAAAAGTAAAGACTGGGTTAAAAATGATTTTAATAAAAATAGGTACAGCAAAAAAATGAGAAACCATCTTTAAGTATGCAAAGGGATATTGTGCAGCAATCTGACAGAATTAGAACAAAATGCTATGAAATAAATGGAAATTTAAAGTTATAACCTAATTAAATTAATGGTAGCTATCAAAATATTTTACATATTCCCATCATTTATATTTATTTATACACACACAAAAACACACGCATATATATTGTAATTTTGAAATACTATGATAATTAATCAATGCCTAGAAAAGTAATAATAATATACATATATAAACTATGTATACTTCCAAGTATGTACTAAAATTGCAATTTATATATTTATAAAATATTGCACCCAAATATATATTTCTGTTAATGGATTTAGAGGTCCTTTATATAGCCTTTCTAGAACCTCTAGACTTTTACTTTAATTTTTTTGTTTAAGGATTTCAAAGTACTAGAGATGTTGGAAGTATTTAAGATGAAAAGAAATCTTTTGTAGTTGTTGTTTTCTGATGCCTTATTATCATCACACACTGTCTTGAACAGATTTAGTTAATGAAATTTACTGCCTTCTTTATCTATTTATATCAGTGTAGAAAACATTGTTTGACCAAACATTGGCAGTTCTGTTTTTGGTCATTTTATTCCATATCTTTGAATTAATGATATCATTTCTATTAAATAGGTTTCTATATTACTAAAAATAATGAGTATGTACTGTGTAGATCTGAGGGCATTTCTAGTTTAGGAGTTATAAGATTAATAATAAATCTTGTACAGATATTGTTGCATACCAGAGTAATACATTTATATTATTTGCCTATTTTCTACTGTGCTTTTTGAGTAATACTCATTTTGAATAATTTATCATTTATGTATACATTTGAAGTCCTAGAAAGAGCACAGATTATTTTCTTTTGATTTCATACCATGCAATGTGTGTTTTGATTAGTTTTTCTTTGATCAGCATCACAACCTGATTGCATGTATTATTGTTATCTCCCAAAACACATTAGAACTAACACTTTCAGATAACATATACTTATAACTGGATGTATTTGAGCATGTGATTGATAGCTTCTTTTTAATACCTCCAAATTGATGATTTTTCCAATATAGCAGCACTGCACTTATCCGGTTTAGTCCCACAGGTTCTTTTTAATTCCCATCTACAGCCACAGCCTTAGTCAGGCAAGCTTCTTTCTCCTTTTCAACTTGGTCCTTAACACAACTATACGGCTTGTGAACTACAAACTCCAGGTGTCCTCATTTATATACACACTATGCAGTTGCTGACCTTCAAGCCTTACCTCTGACTCTGAGAAATTCCATCATTTTCATGGAATTCTAAAATTCTTCTTGTATGAGCCACATCTGGTTTGGGTACTTTTGGTTAACACAAAAAATAAAAATAAATACATCTTTCACAGAGTAGGTGGTTTAAACCTATAAAAGTGCTATTTGTTCTCACAAATTGAGAGATGAGAACAATCAAGATCAAGGTATCAAACATTTGGTTTATTGCCTGCTTTAGAGGCAGATGACTAATAACTGAATAGAAGACAGATACTTAAGAAGGAGAGAAACCTCCAGGTATTTGCTAAAATTATCTGGGTGTATAAAAGACTGAGTTAGATAAATGATTGTTTTGGAAAAGTAGGGTATGCAAAAATTTGCTATATAATTATATAATTCTTTGCTGAAGCTACATCTCACCCCATGGAGGGAGTTCTCTGGGTGTTTAGAGCTGTAGCCAGCGTCATCTCAAAAATACCACCTAGACTCCTATATGAGAGTCCTTGTATACTCAAAGTTCTAGGAGCAGCCATCATGAATTCAAGCAGGTTGAGAGGTAAACTGATGCGAACTAACAAATGATGGATATTTCCTGTGGTCTGGATATTTGAGAGAATGGGAGGAAGTAATCAAGCAAGGCTTTTTCATGCAGTGAGGTCTTGATAGCTGGACCCAATTCTGAGATTAAAGAGGTGAGACTTGGACACATGAGCAAATAGAATGTCAAAAGAAATATGACTGAGGCTAGCCTGATAAAACTAACATATACACAGAAAGTCTTTAAAATGTCAGTTTGTAAGTGTGAGATCAAAAAGGTATGATTTGTCCTCCAAGCTATCTGGCGAATGCATACTGAGTTTGTTTTCTTGGTGATCTGTCTCCTCTTTGGAGGAATAGTCAGCTACTTAGCCAAGCAACTGCAGAATGAATCATTGTACTGCCTTAATATTTCTTCTAATTTAAAAAGGATGGTCACTAATTCAAGTGGTATCTTTCTTTGCGTGAAATTTGAAAAGCGATGCTTTCTAGAAACCAGTTGCATCCATCTATCAGAAAATCAGGATATACAGACTTTTAAAAAAACTCATTTTACTGCCATCTACTGGAAAATCAAGTCTTACAAATGAGTGATATTGGAAGAAGAGGCCTGTGTGCTATAAACATATCCTGAGGCCAGGAGCTTGCCAAGTTGTGTCTATGCACAGAACTTGCCATGATAACTTCTGGTTATAGTGGCAAGAAATGGTGAAAATAAAGGCTAAGAGATCCCAGAAACCAAGGTTTACTTTTACGTAGAAACTCTGTAAGAGGTTGAGGAAACATATTCTCAGTAGCCCTAAACTTTTTGACTCTAATCTTATCTAAAGAATTTTTTTCTCTCCACTCTTCTCTCCTTTCCTCCTCTTCTCTTCCATTTTCCCTCCTCTCCTATCCACTCTTCTCTCTCAACATGTATGCATGTATGTATGTATTCATGTATGTTTGTATCCATTAGGAATTAGGAAAGTGGGTACAAAAAATAGTTTTGGAGTGTATGTGTGTGCCCGGATTGAAACCAGGGCCTTTCGTCTACTAGGCAAGTCCTTTTCTATTAAGCCATATTGCTCCAGTCTAAAGAAAGTTAGTTCTTTCTTCAGCATTAATTTTTTATCGGAGCAAAAGTTCAGTTTTTGTCATATAAAATATTGACTCACTAACAAACACCAGGCATTATTATATAGTATTAAAAAAACAAAACAACAACAACATCAACAAAAAACTCTTGTTTTCACAATAACGAGGGCTGGGAGTTTCAGATAAAGTTTCGGGAGGTTGTGATCTCTAGTGAAGATCTTCTCAAATGGAGTCTTTTAAAAGTAGTTTTAGATTATTGCATGTGATGGGGGATACAATGTTCTTGGGTCGCTTTTGCAAATGTCCTAATGCCATTTGTGAAGATTGCTCTCTCATTACCTGATCACCTTCAAAGGCCTTACTATCTCCTTTTGGTTAAGATTTCAACTCATGAAATGGGATGGTGTGGGGGCAAGAATACCCAGACCCTAATAGAGTTCCAATAAAATGACTTGACCACACACAGTTAAGAAAGTAAGCAGGAAGAGGTAGTTGAGACTTGTCACTTTGTATTGGACTCATATATGAAATTACTTATTTGTTTCTATGGAGCAATTTCTTACCAAATGTTAAGAATGTTTACTTTTCAGAATGGATTATTTTCCAGAATAATCATTTAAATTTTTTGTTGCATTGAATTAGTTTAAAAACACTCAGGAAAATACCTTCAATCAATCATTTCATTGTCAAAAACTTATGGAGTAGCCACTTTTTTCCTTTTATTTATTTTTGTTTTTCCAAGACAAGGTTTCTCTGTAGCTTTGGAGACTGTCCTGAAACTAGCTCTTGTAGACCAGGCTGAACTTGAACTCACAGATATCTGCCTGTCTCTTCCTCCCAAGTGCTGGGATTAAAGGAGTGTGCCACCACCGCCCAGCAAGAGAAGCCACTTCTCAATCATTCTGTCTATTGAGTATACTACACGGAATGTTTTTAAACCTATGTAAGATAGTAATGCTTAGTCATTATGCCACAACAGTTGATAAATAAAAAGGACACGTTAGTTGTGTGTAGTGGCACACAACTTTATTCCCAGAACTAGAGAGGTAGAGGAAGGTGTACCTCTGTGAGTTTGAAGCCAGGCTGATCTATATAGTGAGATACCTAGGGCCACACAGTAGAGGTACAGCTTTTAGCTTGTTTGTTCTGAATATGAAAATTGTAGATACCCTTTAACCTACCCTTAAAGTTTTAGTTTTCTCATCTATAATATAAATAGATAAATTATAGTATATTTGATCTATAAGACTTAGTGTAGCTTAAAAAAGCTTAAATTTTAATATTGCCAATAATGGCCTACATGTCTGTTCAAATAAAATGCCCAGTCTCGCCTCCAGACACATTTAACCAGCACCATGGGGATTTACCTCAATAACCTGGGTCATTGGCAAATTGTTTTGTACATTGGAGTTTGATAATCACTGCCTGGAAGTGCACGACGCATCCCATGATCAGCGTATTCATACCTGTATCACCAACAATGTTTTCTCTGTCATCTTTCACCTCTTCTAAAACTTCCTCCTCCCATCTCTCAGTGAATAAAATTTTTATGAAGATAAAACCTTTCTTTATGTTTCATGTCTTCATATATTCTTAATGCATATGTGGGATCTTGCAAAGAAAATAAACTCATGTCAAAGGAATAATTTTCCATTAAGATTAATTTTTAAGGTCTGTAGAGTTTTCTCAGTAGTTAAAGAGCTTGATGTAGTTCTGGAGGAGTTCAGGTTCCAGTACTCACATGGTAGCTCATAACCATGTGTAAATCCAGTTTCAGAAATCTGACACTATTTTCTAACCTCTATGGGTTAGAAAATAATGTATACACATAGTATACCTATATATAGGCCAAACATCCGTACACATAAAATAGAAAAAATAAATCTTTTTAAAGATTAATCTTGGTGATTTTTTTTTTGAGAACCATTGTTGAGTAGTAGAGTAATGTACTAATAGTATCAATACAAGTTTACAGGTTAATAAGTAGGGGGAAGCATGTGTTTATTGTTAGTTAAAAGTTAAATTGGTGCAAGATTTTCTCTAAAATCTAATCTCTAGAGATCAGTTGCAATGGGTTAAAACCACAAACCCATGCTACAGATTTGTAACCTTGGAAACAACCATTAAGTGATCTTCCTTACATATCCAACTCTTCCACTACAAGTCATAAAAATGAGAAATAAAAGGTACACACACACACACACACACACACACACAAACATACTGTGGGATAATCTTTCTGTATGCTGTGAATATATATTCTTCTCATTGGTTAATAATAAAAGCTGTTTGTTCAATAGCCAGGCAGGATAAGAGTAGGTGGAGCAATCTAACCCAAACCGAGAACTCAGAGGAAAGGCAGAGTCAAGGGAGATGCCAGCCAGGTGCTGAACAAGCAGAATGTATAGTAAATGAGGTAACACGCCTTGAGTCATGTGGCAAAACACAGATAGAAATATTGATTAATATGAATGTGCGAGGTAGCTACAAATAAGCCTGAGCTATTGGTCAAGCAGTAATAAATATCAATATAAGTCTCCGAGTGATTATTTAGAAGCAGCGTTGGGAACAGTCGAGCAGGAGAGAAACATCCAATCACACACACACACATACACACACACACACACACACACACCGACACACACACATACATCTATAGACACACACACATATATTCCCAGCACAAAGCTACTTCATTAATTGGGAGAGACTTCTGCGTTTTTAAATTTGTTCTCCTCTCTAAATTTCTAAGTTTATAATGTTGTCCAGGTTGTTTTCTCTTGTACAACTAGCACTATTTTGTAAGCAAATTTATAGAAAAATTAATCAGAAATCTTATCAGGTGTCACTTGTGCTTTTGCTTCTATAATTAGACACTTCAAACACTTTGATGTCTGAGGAAATCTAGAATGAGTTAGAGATTGATACTTGTTTTAACAAGGGTATATCAAAATGGAGAGCAAATGGATTTGATTACAGCTGTATGTTCTTTTTCTACACTTTCCCCATAATATTTCAATTCCTTTTGTAAAACTTCCTTCAGGAAAGTTGCTTGTGGACATGGTTTAAGCAATTCTCAGAAACTAGGAGATTGTAGTAAATGTGCATACTGGTCCCCCCCAAAGCCCTTCCAGTTCTCCCAACTTGGGCCTGGAAGTCAATTTTGGCTTTTCATTTTTAGTTCTTGTATTTTATATATAGATAGCAACACGGTCATTGTGTGTCTATATCTCTATATAAAAGATGTGTGTGTGAGTGAGAGAGAGAGGGGGGGGTGGATGGGGAATTCCAGATTGTGCTCCAGAGTGACAGTGATTTAGTCATTTGATTTTGACCTACAACAGCTTGGCTCAGTAGTAGCAATGGGTGTTATTATGACAGATTGGGGCTGTTTCTGTTTAATCTTGAGGGAAAGATCCCACATAGCCTAACATTTACAAGTATTTTGAGAGCATTACTTCATCATGTGTAGTGAAGTCACAACTCCTCCTCTCCTCCATATCCTTCTTTAACGATGATTGTATTTTGAGTTCTTGGGCTTCCTTGGTCACTACCAAGACTCAAAAATTCAAGTCTAGGTGGTTGTTGCTTTCTCTTTGTTTTTCACCTTTGCTCCCGCCATCTCTAACATCTGTTTTCTTCAGATATGAAATCAGAAGAACACTGGAGACTTGGAATTTCCATAGGTAGTGTTTTTAAACCAAATGGAACTGGCTTTACTTTTCCGGTGTCGTAAAGAATCCAAAGAGATAAGGGAATGGGAAGGGAACCTAACTATTAACTATTTTCCCTCCTTAGGGAGCTCCAACACGTTAGTTATTTAACACTTCCAAACACTTCCCCATCTAATTTCCTAACTACTTCCTTTATTATTTTACCGTTTCACTTCTCTGACATTGTTAAATGCTTCCGGCCTTTCTTCTGGGTCCCTTAATTGTTTGTTTAATGACTTTTCCCCATTGGTTTGATACGCATTTTGTCTCTGCGTTCGTATGTTTTCTTTTTCTTCCAATCACATTTCACAAACAGCGATTCAGAAGACCTGTGCCCTTGACGACTTGTTATGAGGAGCCCAGAAACTGGGGAGAGAAAAGCTGTCAGGTTTTCTTCATGTTTCGAAGCACAGACATGAAGTGTAAGAAGTAAGAGTTGAAACCCAGCTAAGGCAAGACTAGATGAGAAGCAGGCAAAAAGGAAAGCTTGTTCCTTGAGCGGTGTGAAGTAGGAGAGGCAGAGTAGAGTCGGCATGCCAGGTCAGTAGCTAACAGTCCCTGAGTTTGCTACTATGGAAATTAAAACTGGAGCTAATGAGATGGCAGCCACCCCCTGAGAGTGAGCTGAAAGCATCCTATTAGTTCTCTTTCCTAGGTGTCTTTGTCTAAACAATCTTAAAGTTGTTTCCTATTTGTTTAGAAGCACAAGACTAGGAAGACAAAAGCATTTAGAGAAGAGAAGTCGGAGGCAGACTCTTACTGCAGTCTTCCTGGAGGTATTCTCCACCAAAAACATATCCTAGGTCACAAAAAGAGGATAACGGAAAAAAAGAGTTGGCATAAATAAGAAACACAACTAAGATGACTCAGACAGTCTCCCGGGGGATTTCTGGTGCGAGAACAGTACTAAATCTGCTACTGGCTTTGTAGACTCAGCAATATCAGTCTGCCTTGTCCAAGAAAACTGATTAATTTTGAGGATTTCAGGTGTTAAGCACTCCTAGCTGTGCCCCCTCCGCTGCCTCCCCCACCACCCCGCACCAGGACCGCTGCAGAAGTCTGTTCAACTCGCAGCTCACCTGGAGAGTGACTGAGGTCTCCGGATATTACCTGGTCCTGAATAAATATTTAGGATTACTTTACAGACTGGGACTCCAGCTCCTGGTCGCACTGTGGTCCCTTATGAATGAAACCAGGTCTTTGCTGGAAGGCGAAGCTGGAGGGGCCTTGACAGACTGGAAGAAGACAGGCAGCTGCAGGCTGCCTTGATAGGGACCTTTCGGAATGAGGATGTAAGAAGGGTGGACAGCTCACGAACTTATCTCCCGGCACCACGACGCCAAGGAGGTCTGGGAGAGACCCTAGCGGGATGTGCCCGGGGCGGTGCAGATGACACCCCCGGCGGCGCCGCGCAGCCCCTCTCCACCCGCGTGTGTGCGCGCGCGAGCGGCAGGCGGCGGCGGGAGGAGGCGCAGGCGCGCTGCTCGCCCGTCTGCAGCCCGGCGCCGAGCGCCTCGTCTCGGGGAGTTGATGGCAGCACCACAGTGCGGCCGCCCGGCCGAGCGCACAGCGCAGCCACCCGCCGCTGCCCTCCGAGCAGCCGATATGTGGGGGGACTGGGGTGGGAGCGGCCGGAGCTGCGCCAGGGACCCGGGCGCGCAGCAGCCTCTGCTCGCTCGCCTGTCCTGACCTGGCTCGCTAGTTCCCCACCGAAGAATGTCAGCCAAGTCCAAAGGGAACCCCTCCTCGTCCTCTGCAGCCGAGGGACCTCCGGCAGCCTCCAAAACCAAGGTGAAGGAGCAGATCAAGATTATAGTGGAGGATCTGGAATTAGTCCTGGGCGACCTGAAGGACGTGGCCAAAGAACTTAAGGAGGTGAGAGGGGCTGGGGTGGGAAGGGAGTAGGGCAACCCGCGCCCTTCGGGTGGGTTCCGGTTCCCCTTTTCGCTTGGGACCATCGCATTTCCAAACTCCAGGCAACTACAGAGGGATGTCTGCAGACCGACTTTCCTTGCTCTGGCTACTCGTGAGAAGAGTTGTAGCACTTTCTTTTTTTAATCAGACAGAAATCAACTAGTGTTTTAATCGATGGACTCGGTACGATGGTGGGAGGGATAGAGGCAAACTGTCTACACAGGACTGTCAGTGGTGTCAGGGGAAGGGGTTAACTGGGGGTGTGTCATCAGAGCAGACGTGAGCACGGGCTGGTCCGAGCTGTGTGATGCTCTTTGCCTGCTGTGCTGCTCCCCCCAGAGTCCTTTGGCAAGTCCGCTCCTGGCCTGGCAGCCCCTGGAAGCCAAGCTAAAGGGAGGGGGCTGGCTTCTTGGCCCTGAGCCAGGCCAGAGAGGGCACTGGGAGGGGGGAGCTAAGCTCTGGCTCCCCTCGCCTCTTTTCAAGTCCCACCAAAAGAAAAAAAAGGGGGGGCTACCCTGGGTGATGACAGGAGTATCCAGCTAGAAGGAAGGAGAGATGTCTGGGACTTTCTCACTTTCGCAATTCCTGAAGCATCCCCTGCCCCTTTCCAAAGGTTTCCAGCAACTCTGGGCCTTCGCGCCACCCGAGTGTCGCCATTCTTCACTTCCTTCCTTTAATTCTGTCATCACTTGGCATTGAACCTGAGCAGTAGGGCTTACAGAGAAGTGTGTGTGTGTGTGTGTGTGTGTGCGTGTGTGTGTGTGTGTGTCGCGCATGCTTTGTGGTCTCACCACTTGCATCCTGGCTTTTTAGAACTAGGATTGCTTCCCCTCCCCCCCACCCCTGCCAGTATTCTACCCCCTCTCTACTCCGCCCCTCTCCACCAGGGGGAACTGGATTGGAAGAGGTGAGGTGTCGAGGCTGCGTAACTCAGGCAGCCTAAGCTAAGCGGCCCAGGGCCCCAGTGAGGGGCAGTGTGCAGGAGGTGGGTCTCTTTGTCAATCTGACTGGGGGAGCGATTAGAGATGCCCATAGCACTGTTCCACTAAGGAGCAGGGCTCCTCCTAGTGCGGTTCTTGGTGAGGGGGTCTGCAGCTTCAGTTGCAAGAAAACAAACTTCTTAGATAGTGGTGGTGGTCGTGGTCTCCATGAAAAGACGAGGGAAGGGGCAATTATAGCCTAGTTCCAAATTGTAACTCAGTTTTGGAAACCAAGGGGGAGACGATTTGGGGCTGTTTGGATGATTAGCCTCAAGAGATTATCCTCCCTGTCATTTCCAGCTCAAATGTGAAGAGTCTTCCAGGCATTACCTCTATGGACAAAACCCCGAGATTCTAACCATATTCAAAGCCCGTTGAGAGGACCCTTTCCTGACCACAGTTTGTTTTGCTGGTGATGAATTCATTCCTGTAGGTTTCTCTGCAAACAGAACACAATTACTGCTAAAGTCCTGAAAGTCTGGTAGACACTGACAGGTCAGGAAACTTGTTTGTGTTTTCCTAAGGCTTGTTTCACAACTAGTTGGCAGATGGAGGGTCTGGGCAGCAAAACCCAAGTTTAGAGATGTTTGTTTCTTTGTTATCCTCCTTTTACTAGCTGTGTGTGTGGCAGGTTGTTTTCATTTGCGACATTATCGTGGTTTTAAAAAAGAATAATTTAGACGAGCTCCTCTTGGCATTCCCCTGCTTTGCATTTTTTTTCTTTTAAAGCGTTGGATGTAGTAAACCGATAGTACCAAAGGGTATAGCTTTGTTTTGTTTGGGTGAGACTTAGGGAGAGAAGAAACCAGTCAACAATTTGATGTAAGAGTCCTGTAATGTGTCAAGACTCTCACTGTTTTGGACAGAATAAACCAGAAGCCATGACTCATGAACCTGACTCTTTGTGTTGTTATTATGAGGCATTTTAAGAACAAGAAAATATATGGGATAACATTTAACCTGTTGTTTGTGGCTAGAATTAGAGATGTTGGTCTTTCCATGCTTTCACTTAATATATACATATTTAAGAGAAAAAAAACCTGTTTGTCATAAAGAAATGGCAATGCAACAAAACAAACGAAGAGACCTAACAGAGGTAGAGAAAACATCTTCACTTGATGCCTTGCAAGGTTTCAATACCAAGGCTTTATTTGGGTAAAAATCTCAGCATAACTCTGAAATGTCTGGGTGATAAACCATGGGTTATGACTGTCAGCTAACTTTGCAGTGGACAGTGATCGACCTGCGCTCCAATGTGGCAGTGTGTACGCTATAGTTAAAGAGCAAAACAGGCTATTTATAGAAGGAGAATGGGAGCTATTTTCCCGGAGAAAATATTTGAAGAGCGTGTTTGACCTGTGACATTGTGCAGTTGTTCAGCCTTGCTCTGTTCTGGATGGTGCAGGACACATGACTAAGCATGTCTTTCATGAAGTTTCAAAGAAGCACATGACTGGAAACTTTGCTAAACTCTGCAAAGTTTATTTATTTCTCTAACCTAAGTTTCATACATACTAACGCAGCAATTAATATATTAACTGTTATGTTTAATATTCTGGCAGTTTGTAATGATGCATACTTATGTATAATATAGAATATTATACTCAAAATTCAAATTACTTTATTGATAACACTATGTTTTTAGACCATAGTATGTTTTGATGAAAATTTATAGTGAACTTTTATTAACTTGGAATGGAAATTAAAGTAATAACATAATTTTGGCTGAAACACTGTCAATTTCATTTTAATTACAACTTAAGGTTGAAACATTCTGCTTTTTATCTTTGTACAAAACCTCATCAATAAGACTATTTATTTTTGTTTGATTACTTTAATATTTTTGAAATTAGCCTATAGTTACATAATTTTCCCCATTCCCTTATTCCCTCTTATCCCATATGCCCCCTCCTTTTCTCTCTCAGATTCATGATTGATTATTTTAATGGTAGCCTTTTGAATTCTGATAGGCAAGGTAGATTTGATCACTGTGCTAGCTGTTTGAAACATTTAATAATTAGTAAGAAAACTCCAGTCTGTTCAGTAAGAGGAGTCCTTGTTGTGCCTTTTTCTGATTTGTTGTTTAGTTATAATAATTTAATCAGTTATAATTGAATTGAGTATTATAAAGAGAGGTAGGATTTCTAGAAATCTCAAAGGCTGTTTTTTCAGCCTCAAAATTGAACAAAACCTCAAAACAACTTGAGAATTTCAAAATATTATGAATCATTTGCTTTTCTGTTCTATAACAAAAAACAACCAAAATATAGCTCTCTATATGTGCTCATTCAGCACCTACCATGTTAGAATACCATTTTGATTGTTGTTATAATGAATAACTTTTGTTCATACTCAAAATTTATTTATGATGTGTTTATTCTGTTATTAAACATCAGTCATATAAAAAGTCATTATTACTTTGACTAGTTACTCTTACTATTGAGGTAAAGAAGAAATTGAAGCTGACAGTACTAACTAGTACATGTTCATTTACAATTCTGTACTGGCTATATATGGTATCCTATGAGCAGAGAATGTGAAGTTTAAGAAGACACAGGAAAAGAACTTAAAATTTATCCAGATTTTCATGGTGGACATAAGTGGATTGGTTTGTAAGAGATTATATATTCGCGTGTTGTAAGTAAATATGTGAGAGCCACATGAAGAATAAAAGTTTGTGGAAGTACAAACTCAAAATATGCACCTCCCTTTGCAATATGAATAAGATTTGAAGAGTTAAGAAAGAAAAGACATTAACAAAATGCATCATTGAAATACATGATTCATCCATGTTGTGTTTTCTATAAATTGGAAAAAAGTGTTTGTGAAACTCGAGACTTTAAGGAATAAAATTAAGCACAACTGGTATAACAGATGTTAATGTTCAATTTTTCACTAAAAATGTGGAAACAAATCCACGTTTTAAAACATTTCTTAAATAGTTTAAAATGTTGGTAATAATCTGAATGTTTGTTTCTGAGGATGAGGCTGGTGAAACATTTTGTCTTAAATGTGTGTTTGCTGAAATCTCTAATAAAGAGTCTTAGCTGCTTTGGAGGAATTATCTTCTTTCAGAAAATTTGTGGCCTTGAAATTTTTGTAGTGTCTCATTGTTTTAAACCTTGTCACAGTGCTTTTACATGAATGGAGCAAACTTCAACACGCAATATATAAAATTTATGTTTATAGTGAGTAAGAGGAGCCCTCGTGAATAGGTATCATGGAGGCAAAGTAAGAACTGTTCGGTTGGTGAGCTAGAATTACTTCATGGCTGTGTTCCACAGGCAGGCGAATCTGTGAATGGAAAGCACCCATTAGTGGTACTGTTTTGCCTACAAGTATTTTTGTCCATTACGGAGGCCAGCAGAGGGCGTAAGAGCCCCTGGGCCTGGAGTTACAGTACGTTGTGAGCTACCATGTGGGAGCTGGAGCTGGGTGACTAGGAGAGCAGTTGATCCCTTTTAACCATTGAGCCAACTCTGGAACCCCTGGAACTGAAGAGTTGGAAAAGCAGTCAGTGCTTTTGACTACTGAGCCATCTCTGGGCCTCTTACTGACTCATTCATTTGCAGTTCTGTAGTTTATTGCTCTGGGAAATCCTATAGTATTTCTAGTTAATGAATCCATGCATATAAAATGCATTATTAGAACAAATTAAAGAGAATGATCTCCGTAGTATTTTCTAAATTCTAAAATTGTGAATGAGTAGAAAGCAGCAGTGTAATTAATAGTGGGAAGTCACTGTCTTTACTGCTCTGTAGTTTACCTTACCAACGGGGAGACATATCTACTCAATGTTAAAATACCTTAATGACCTTTTCTCTTCTTAATCATGGTGCCTTATATTGCTACTGAGGGGTGATTCTGTGAGGGAGCGATAATTAATAGCAACTCCTACCCACCCCATATCTTTATCTTTGATGAATTAAAGCATTTAGCATAGAGAATTAACTGATAAGAAACTCACGCAGCCTTTAAGTAACAGTGTTCTTCAGGCATAGTGAAGTGATAGATAATAAAATCAATAGAACAGATTTCATTTTTACCTGCATTGTGTTTTCCACCCCGAGGCTCTGTGAATTTTAGATATTTAAGTCTAAGTATTAGGAAAAAAGAAAGAAATACAGATCAGATCTAAGAACATTTTCCCAGACAAAACAGATGACAGGAAATTCTCATGGAGGTATCTCATGGAAAATTTTTATTAGCAATTTATGAGAATTGATAAAAATTGCAACAGATTATTAATTAAATTATGACTGAGAGCCTGATAAATGATATCAAACTACCAATGTAAACCTAACTCACAATAAAGGGCACTATTTTTTAAAGAACATTTTTTTCTGATTTTAGAATTTATGTAGCTTTATAAAACATCTGGATAGATGCTTTAAATGAGAAAATAAAAACTTAATATTAGCTGAAATAGATAATGCTGAACATTTTGTTACATTATCTTTAGTCCTTCTATATCGGGATTTTGATGAGGTTGAAGTAAGAGAAATAAGAATCACATCCAGTGCTATTGCCAGTTTTCGTCAATGAAACAAGAATATAACGATTATCTGGTAGCTGCAGGGTAAGCGATAATTCTGCTAATGTTACTTATATAACTTATTTCTAACTTTTTGTGCTTATTGAATATCCATAGAAGCAGCATCTTTGGCAACAAGCAAGGCTAAAGAACGGTGTTATAGCCCACCAGGTTGTCTTCTAAATACTCTTCAAAGTTCTAACCCATCCAATCTCCATAGCTGTCATTTCTCATTTTATAGATACAAAAACTAAGGTGACGTGGGTCAAGGTCCTAGTTCAAAGTCGTTTGTACAAACATGAGGATTAAAACTCATGTTTGTGTTGGAGACTAGACATTTCACTGTTCTTTTCTCTGAATTTGTTTCTCATATTTTGACTTTCTATATTCTGAATTAAAATGGAAGCTTTAAATTCTTCAATTCATGTTAATCTATCTTCCAGAGAAGACCTTTTTTGTTTTGTTTTGTTTTATTTTCCTGCCAGAAGCAATACACACACACACACACACACACACACACACACACACACATTTTTTTTCAGATTCAGAGTGATGCTATCTAAAATGCTTAAACCTTTTTGTGTGAGATAATATATTCCTGATAACACTCTTTTTTATTCCTTTTTTCTGCAAGGGGGAGGTACACTTACATTTCTGTATCAAGACTGAAGCAACATTAATACTGAAAAAATTAGAGTGTAATCTTTATTTTTTCAAATAAATGGGGACTTCAGTAAATTGTGAATGTTATTCAGCTTTTCAATATCATGACTTAAAAGAAAAGTAAAAGTCATTAAGAGTAATTCTGATGTCTCATGTTGTGTACATATTATATATAATTATGTCATATATATTATATGCAATTGTATAATACTATGTGATTGTGTAATTATAAACTTAAATTATATATATTATATGATATGATTATATCATGTATATAATTGTATAATATTTTGTAATTACATAATTATATATGCACTATATATAGTTTGTATACAACCTGAGATATCAAAATTACTCTTATTGACTTTTCCTTTTCCTTCTAAACCATGATTTTGAAAAACCAAATAACATTAACTATATATACATGTACATACATATACACATATATACACTCTTTTTTTCAGTACTGGATATTGAACACAATGCCTACTTGCTAGTTAAACACTCTACCACTTAGCTACAACCCAGGCCTGTAGGTCTTTTCAATTAAGAAAAAATAATTTGTTATTTTATTGCATTCAAACGAAGGACCTATCATGATGGTTGTGTTTTGACAATCACCTTGCTTGCTGCTCTAATTGATGAGTTAGATGATTTGTTAATTTTTCAATCAGACAAAAAAGTATTAACTGAGTTATGCTACCTTGTGTATTTTTGTATACTTAGTTGTGAACCATTCCCTTTCCACCACACAAAAAACATACAAGAAATAACCTTATATTTGTTTCTGCTGTGACATGAACAAACCTTTTCATTTATTAAAACTTCATTAGGAAAATCTGCTAAAAATGAAGATTTCCTGTATGATCTTGAAGGCTCAAGTCAGCAATATCATGTCTAAACAAGAGCCAGTAACTAATATTTACTGAAATGAAAAGAATAAAGCCATGTCTCATTAATGCCTTAATCAGAATACACTCAAGAGATGGCCTGCCAATTTAAGACAAATGTTGCAATATATTGCCTGAGTTAATCTGTGTATTTATTTATTTATTGTCCAAAGATGGAAAGATAGGAGGTCTCAAAGTAATTAAAGTCTCAGATTCCACTTCCAGCTAAGACATGGGAATGATGCAAGCACAGCACGTTCCCTTATGATGCCTGTCACTCTTCCTGAACTGGGCAAACGCTATTCAGGTACTGTGTGAGAACTTATTCTTATGTGTAGAACGGTTGAAATGACTCAAGCTATATAAGCATGTTCGACCTTCTGTTATTATGGTATTTGGCACAGCAAAAGTCGATTCTCCTCTATGGATAACATATGCTTATCCGGAACAAGCAAATTCGATGATTCCTAACAGGTTATTATTACTTTTTTCTAACATCATAGCAAAGGTTAACAGATACGCTGGTGTGTCAGTTTCCTTTCCCCAACATTTTACCTTATCTCAAGATTTAACATCACACTGTATATAATAGACAAAAAATGCCAGGTTAAATAACCCTGAGCAAGTCAATCATCTTTTAATGTCAGTGGTTCTTAATCTTTGCTACATAAACTACTCTTAAAATTGGTTTGTCTTTCCTGGCACCAGAGCCATGCTACAGTAAGCATCTGCACATGCTCTGAGAACCTTTGGTCGGGGAGTGAAACTCAAGCAAAGGGACAAAACAGCCACGGACTGAACTCACACATTTCCAGTCTGTAATTTCAGTTCTCTCATTTGTTCATGACTAAAAGCCTGTATCTATGGAAATGAAAAAAATATCATCATACTAGGGGCTGAGAAAGATAGGAAGAGGGAACTGAAGTTGAGAAGTTGCCTATATCCGATTGGCCCATGTCTGTGTCTCTGGGCAAATTTTTTTCAGTTGCAATTGATGAAGGAAGGTCTGTCTCACTGTGGGTGGTGCCACCCCCAGTAATGTTGTCCTCAGTTGGATAAGCAGGTAGTTGAATGTGAGCCTGGAAGCAAACCAGTAAGCTGCTTTCCTCGATGGTCTCTGCTTCACTTCCTGCCTTTGGGTTCCTGCCTTCAATTACTGCCCTAACTTCCTTCCATGACAGTTTATGACTCATGTGATGTAAGATGAAATAAACCCTATTCTTCTCAAGTTGTTTTTGGCCTATGTTTTATCAGACCACTTGGGATGCAAACTAGAACAGATGTCTTTGTTCCAGGGAGCACATAAGTAGTGTGTCAGATTTTCACTTACTTTAGAAGATTCTGTGTGTGTTTGCTTAAACCCACTATTCTCCAAAACTGTCAAATTCACACATAACTGATATATATCTTATTTTTACTAAGTGTAACTTATCAGAGAATTTTACTACAAGGCTAAACATTTTTAGATCTCATTTTAAAGCATGGCATGTTCTTAAAACTTGTCCCAGGACAACATCTTTCTTCATTGTTCTTTGTTTTCTCTTCAATGTGTAGTTGTGAATTATGAAACATATACTGAATCTCTGATATGTGTAAGTTGTCATTCTGAGGGTCCTGAGTGATACACATGCATGAATAAACTCAAGGACCTACTCTTAGAGAACATTACTTCTGGGAGGGCGAGCTTTAAAACAATATAGAAGGGCAAAGACCATCCTAAAATATATAGTGAGTGCAAAACACAAGACAAATCCATCTTATTCTTTTTATTGATTTCTGGATTAATGC
Organism: Myodes glareolus; assembly: GCF_982192425.1. Lineage (NCBI taxonomy): Eukaryota > Metazoa > Chordata > Mammalia > Rodentia > Cricetidae > Myodes > Myodes glareolus. Next base: position 36,661,392 of record NC_142038.1, on the reverse strand, counting down.
ATCTAAAACTTCTCTAAATAATACCTGCAGTAACTCCTGCATTATATCGTTGTTTCAGATGTGAGGGTAAACAGTGTTGAATTGATAATTTCTATAATTTCAACCAGTTACTAATACAGGAACTTGCTTTTGTGAAATGACTCTCCCAATAAGAATTTCTGTTGTCAAAAGTATGCCCACATTACAATAATTATTATCATTATAATTCACATTAATCATAGCATAATAATTAGCTACTATTAATTTTTACGTAGATCGGAATGGATTTTCTTCAGCTATATTGCATCTACGTTTTTAGTTCTTTTGTCTAAGGCATGTGAACAATTTTAACTAAATTACTGGAACAAAAAGAATTTTGTGATCATGATAATTTCTCAAGATGTACAGCAAGCAAAGAGAGTTGAATCAAAGATAGGACAGCAACAGAGTTTTACTTGTAGGAGTTTTACTGCATAAACTAACCATAGACAAAAATAATCCCATTTGGTACCAGCTTTAACAGATAAAATCCAACAATCAACTGAGCAAGCATTTTCTCAAGTATTTTTTTAAAGTTTATTAAAATATAAAAGTTTCCATTTTCACCCCTCCTCCCAACACCCTCCCACTCCCCCCACTCCCTCTCCTCTTCCCTCTCCATCCCTAAGAGCAGTCAGGGTTTCCTGCCCTGTGGGTAGTTTAAGTTCCTCCCCACTCCCTCCAGGACCAGGAAGATGAGTATCCAATCGGACTGGATCCCCAAAAATCCAGAATATGCCGAGGAAACAAGTCCCAGAGTCATTGTCAATGGGTTTTTAGAAAGACTTCGGGCCAGCCACATTCAGAGAATCCAGCCTCTTCCAGAGAATCTGGTTGGATCAAGTGCTCCTTCAGTCCCAGTCAACTGGCCTTGGTGAACTCTCATTAGATCAGTCGCCTTGTATCAGTGGGTGATCGCTCCCCTTGCAGTTCTGATTTTCAATACAGTTTTTCTTTAGGGGGCATCTGGAAGTGAGGCACTTACTAAGCAGTTCAAACTCATTCTTGAACTCCATTTTCTTGGCTCTGCTTAAAAAGCTGGGATCTCATGGGTGTGGGTCACCACTCCTGGTTTAATGCACATCCAAAGTCTCATTCTTAGTTGACGTGGAACTTGAGGACCTAATTTTAAAGACTACCTAGTAAAGATAATAAGGGTTAAAAGACAATCATGAACTTGAGGGTTAGCCGGCTCTTTCGAGTTTACTCAAGGAAATCACTAATTTTCCCTCGTCTCTTTTATACCATCATATCTTTTAACAGATTGCTAAAGGATCCTCTCGAAATGTGACTGAAATGAAATATAATAAAGCTTTTTTTGATATAGTTCCCCGGATATTGCCATGCATTTTCTTAGCTTTCCTTTACAATAAATTTGAACCAGTGGGCTGAGCATGTTAACACCTTTTTCTACTTAGTTTTCCTTAAACCCAGTACAACCAGGTCTCTTCTCATCATTGTAGCAAAGCTGGCTCTCCCCAGGTTGCCAATGGCTGATTTTCAGAGCTAGCATTCTGTAATATAGTAGGTGCTAATGTTACATATTAGTAACACTTGCAGTCTCTGATAATCTTTCTTCCATGTGTTTGAAGAGGGCTGTATTTTTTTTCAACCTACTGATTTTCCTCCTCTCTGGTACTTACATGTATTTCTCCTTGGTGATATCTGAACTCAAATTACTGTGTTTGGTTTGCAATTCACATTATTTCCCTTGGCATTTTATCCAGTCTGTAAATAAATTCTATTGATAGGTCCCCAACTCTTAAATTTGTCTAACTCGTCCTTACTTTCTTTTATCTATACCTTACGTGCCTCGGCTGCTGATCTACTTTCTCCTAGACGTTATCCTCTGTCACCTTTCCCATGCCAGCTGGAGGTGTCTCTCAGCTAGATTTGGGGATCGTTATATATTATCTGCAATCCATGAGAAAGTGTGATCGAATGTTCAGAGTTTGTTCAGGTCTTACCTTCCCTGCTTCCTGTAGCCTGCACCCAGCCAACATGCTGTCTCACTTGGGTTGGTATAATATTACCAATGTCCCTGCTCACCTCCTATTCGTTCTTCTTCCCTTTGATTGTTATCCTCTGTGAAGTCTCTAGCCTTTTTTTTTTTTAAACTAATTCCTTACTGGTTCTCTTTGCTTCAGCAGTAGTAATCTTGCTATTTCATGAGTGAAAGTGATAGGCTCATATAAGTTGTACCCGACTGTTATCTCTTTCGGGCATATTCTGGCAGCTCTCTTTATAGTTAAACATTCTTGTTTTACAGGTTGTGTGTGTGTGTGTGTGTGTGTGTGTGTGTGTGTGTGTGTGTGGTTTTGCATATACCAGTGGATCTCAACCTGAGGGATATGGGAGAGGTTCTCAGAAAGGAAAGGGAAGGGAAAAATGTTGTAATTATGTTATTATCTCAAAAATCCACATGTAAGTATAAATAAATACTTGGATTTTTTTTTCTAACTCTAATTTTATCCTCCTAAACATATTCTCTTAAGGTTCAAAACCATCACCATTTACTTTCCACTACTTTGCCATGTTTTCTGAAAATTAACATATATAATGCATACATATTATATACAACAATATAAAATTGTATGTAATAAATATTATACACCATATATAACAGATGCATTTTGTAAGGACTTTTTGTTTTTCTTACCTATTACATGTATGTGGGTGAACTGAGGTCTTGTTTTCCCTTCTTTGATTTCACAATTGAGCAACATTCTTTTCTTTGAAATGGTCAAAGGTTTTTTTTTTTTTTGAGTAATGCTATCATGCTGAGCAATGGTTACAAGCCAGAATTCTAAGTTAAACAAGACAAAGAGAACAAAACCTTGTCAAATCTTTACCCCTCTCATCCTTTGCCAGTGACTCTTAAACTACTCCTGGCCCAGTGGAATTCTCAACACGTTCTTTCTGTATAACCCATAAATTTGGAATGGAATACCTGGGCTTCTCTGTCAGAAAAATTTCATGCATAATTTGAGAAGGCTCATTTTCTTTCTAATATAGAAATGTCACTTTAAGATATTTGAAACATTAAGCACCTTATGTTTCCAACCAATTAGAATTATCTGTTTTTCTAGTAGAATATGTAAATTAAAATGGGGAAAGAGAATATTTACTTTTAAAATCCAAAACATTTATCTTTTCTTCAGCTTGAATACTGTTCATCTTCTCGTCATTAACTTTGGCAAATTTTAAACTAACTGGAAAAAAAACATTTAAAGCAAGATCTTGTTTAAATATGTTTTTAGTACTCCATTTGAGAAACAAGCATGAACAACTAACTTAGCGAGTCCTAATGCATAAAATGCTGAGGGAGTACAGAAGGCCGATGCTCAGCTTCCCATTTCTCTCTCTTATTCACTCCCTCTAGTGTTCAAAAATATGGAATTCATAGTGAGCCAATTGTCACCATAGCACAGAATGTTATGTGGAAACAGTGTTTTCTCCCTAGTAGGGTTTTGTTTTCCTTAGATAATGTAGGCACAGTCCTGACCTCTCAGAACTCACCATCTCCCCTTCCCTAAGGATTCTTACAGGCCTGACTTTCCCATGCCCATGTTTACAATCTGTGCACTTCTGTTAGAGACACATCTGTATTTCTGTCTTTACATTCTTCCTCCTTTAGTATACCTACAGTCAAGATTTTAGTTTTACGACTAGTGATACAGTTTTGCGATAGTATTACTGAAATGAAATGCACTCCTTTCAAACTTCCTTACGAAAGAACCATAAAATCTCCAGAAGGAGAAAGAAAGTTAAAAGGAAAAATAGATGGCTGTTCAAGAGAGACATTTAATAATTTTAACACATATAAAAGAGATTGTTTTCAATCATGAAACTCAACTGCTATTTACTGATTTGTAAAAATTAGGACCTAGCATTTAAATTTATTCTCTAAATTCATTGACATTATTAGAGATATTTGTTTAATGTCCTATAGCTTTTATGCAATTTTAATATTTACTATTATATTTTAATTTCTCATTATATGAAGAGAGCATTCACTATTTCTCCTTTCCTTCTGACTTCTGGGCAAGATGTGGCTTTTGTAATTTTCAACTCATAGCATTAATGATTACCAACACGAGGTCCCCAAGACTGGGCCTGTCAACACTCTGCCACGAAGCAGGAAGTGGCTCATGGAGTCTACCCTTCCGTGAAGATTTGCCTGCACTAAATGATTGCTGAGGGGAAGAGGGACATTATCTTTTCCAGTAGCTTAGTTACTGGGAAAAGGTCCATGCTCCAGTTGAGAACGTCTGTCTCTTTGTACCCCTGTAAGAAAACCTAAGGAAAATCATTTGACCCCTTAAAGAAAAAGGAAGTAGAAGGGAAGGTCATTAAGGAAGGATGAGGAGCAGCAGGAATTGAAGGGGATAAGGAGTGTGAAAGGAGATGAAAAGATCAAACCACCTTATTTACATGTACAAAATGTCATAATAAGAAATCAAAGACAAAATATTGAAATAAAAAATTAAATTATATTCAGAAACACTGCTTCAAATTTTTAGTCACTATTTCGAAGTATATTATAAAGACCGATACATTTTAAAATAGGACTCAAATCTTAACATGCTCTCTTTTTCAATCATCCAAATTTATTTTGAGTGCTTAATCCTTGTTTATGACAGGTTACCCTGTATACCTTTGGGGAAAGAAATTTTTTAGTAGAATAATGGAGTACGCTGTGTGCATTTTTGATTGTCTCATGAATCACAAATGCTTGAGAGTTTACCATCTGCTTCCTAAAGTTGCTAATACTCACAAGCCAATACTTTATATCACCAACTGTCTCTTAGCTTACCTGAGCCAAACAACTCACTGAACACTGACATCCTAGCATGTTTGCAGAGAAGTAGGAGGTTTTCAAGAACCTGATCAGGAAAATCTTTTATTTATATGTGTTTCTTCTGCTAAGATACCAAGAATGAAGCCCTAAGCTCTGCACCAACAATTTAGTATTACTTAATAGTGTTAGCTTCAATGGTGTTTAATCTAGTTTCCAGAGATCTGAAATGTTTCTAGCTATGCTAATGTTCTTATTGGATTATGGTAATGTGTCTTATTTTCCCTTAAGACTGGCGAAGAACAAGATTAACGTGAAAGTACTGGCATCTTATCAAAGTTGCAGAGAGAAAAGGAAAACCAAGAATTATCATTGGATGGCTGGAGAGAGAACAGAGTCTCACTCAATTACTCAACTGAGGGAGTCCTTGAACTCACTGTGTATCAGAGGATGACTTTGAACCTTGTAATTCTAATTTCAAATGTTAGGATTACAGCCATTTGCTACTACACTCCACAGTTAATTCATGCAATGTTTACTCTAGGACTTGAGAGTTAGGTCAGCGCTCTGCCCTGAGTTATATTCCGAGCCTGAATGGATACTATGTTAATAAACTTACTTTGTATATAATGTTATGACATAATAGTTAATGAAAGAAGTTCATTACTTACTAGATTGATATAAGGGGATGCATTTCTTAAATGTTAAGGGAAATGATTCAATTATCTCTTAGTCAGAATTCTTGATGTCCTGCGTAGTGATATTTTATGTCATCCTGTAGTATCAACAGATGTAAAAAAGTGATTCATAGATACAAAGCCATCCTTTAAATATTAACATTGAGTATTCATCATGTCAGGCATTAATCCAAAATAACCTTTTAATGATAAAATATACCACAGTATTTTGTATGATGTAGTTTTCTTTGATATTTATTTTCAAATTAAATATACTACCCTTATCTCCATTTTAAATTGTATTATTACTGTACCAGTTTTCAATGGTGTGTATCCTTTGGATGATGGTTCTGGATACTCTGATAGTCTTAACCTAGCTAGAGGCCACCGGGGGCAGGTCCTCTGGGGTATAGTATCTCTGACTCCACCCCCTGCCAATTTCATTGCTTCCAGTCTGGCAAATAGCAAGAACCGCCTTTACCATAGGCTCTGGCTTATAAGAGGCTCCACCCCAGGCTACGGAACAAGCCAAGGGACAGAACTGTGGGAAATGTAAGTTAAAAGGAATCCTTTTCCTGAAGTTGCTTCTGTCAAAAGCAATGAGAAAATTGAAACATATACCACGTCAGATATTTATTTCCTTTGTTAGTAGGAAAGGGTTCTACCACACACTGAGTATTGTAACTTCTCCTAGAAACTATTGCAAGGATCTTTTATCTGAGAAGTAAATAGAAAATAGAGATGAGCTACATTAAACTTTACTGTAAATTATGGAAAGCACATTATAATTACCAATATATACAAAATATCATATATTCACACATGGAAAATGATTTTAAAATAAGATGTTTCTGTGAATTTACGACAGGCTTTCTATAACATGCTCTATAATGTTGTACAAAGAGAATTCAGTTTATGATAAAAATTGATTGTAGCACTTTTATAAAATTTAGTGAAATTCATTTAAAATTTATAGAATAATATTTGCAGCTTTACAGGATTTGAGTTTTGTTTTTTATAAACTAAGGTTTATGTGGCATTAATTTTGTAGTATTTCATATAGAAACAAATACATATGTACACATGCTGAGTTTCATGCATACAGAGAGGATATGACAAAATATATTTGTGTTATTTTCCAAATGCTTGAAGATAAAGATTCTGCTTTCTTGAGGTGGTGGTGGGTATTGGAGAGATGGTTCAGCAATTTAGAGCACTTTCTGTTTTCCCAGAGAACCTGAATTCAGTTTCTACAAACTACATCAGTTGGTTCACAACCGTTTGTACCTACAGTTCTGAGCATCTCATGTTCTCTTCCGCCTCCCTCTTCTGGGCATCTGCACACAGGTGGCATTCACTGACACAGGCCATGCACACATACACATAAGTAAAATTAATAACACATAAATCTTTGGGAAGAGTCTGCTGTTCCTGAAGCAATGAGTCAGAACTACTGATTGTATAAAGCACTGTCCATGATCTTGCAAATTGAATGTCAGACTGTCAGAATGTATCAAAAACTTACCTTTAGTGGAATCCTTTGTCTACAGTAAATCAGAGATACATCAGTTTTGTTGTACTTGTCAGCAAAACTGTAAATAGAAAATATAATGTGCCGTTTGCTTTAGAGTGGCAGGCATTTCTGAATGCTTCAATGCCAGCGTATTGCTCAGAACACAAAATCAGAGAAAAAAAGTAGATATCTACTATTCTCTGAGCAATTCTAACGCACTTGTGCATGGATCACACGTTAAAATTATTTCATGTTTTGAGCTTCAGCATGGCTGGAGGACATTTCCAATCATCTTTGACCACAGTAGGCCATAGACAGCAAATCAGAAAGGGCGGTAGGTTTGCTCTCTGACTCTTCCTTTGAGATTTGTACTCTGGCCCGAGTGTGAAGCAGAAACAAACAAACAACAGCAGCAGCAGCAAAATCTTAGAATAACTTCTATGAAACGAACAAGTGGACAAAGTGCAGGGGGGCGGGTGCAGGTTTCTAGGCAGAAAAGCAAACCGCACAAAAGATGTGAATGAAAACTGACTGACTTTGTCAACCTGTCAGACTTTGCACTAGGAGGCATACTTATATTTGAACTGTACTCAGTATATGGCATTTCCTCTAATAAGATGGCTTCTAGAGATAGGTTACCTGTACCAGCTTAAGAACTTAGTAGTCTGACCTGGTCTCAGTCACACAAATAGCAAAGAGATCATTTGGGCTATTAACTACCTCTGGTTGTGAGAGCTTAGGGAGTCTCTGTCTATAAGGGCCATTTAGGTTACTGGCCACCTCCAGTTATGGTTGTGGGAGCTTGAAATGGCCTGACTCAGTAGATAACACAAATCACCAGACTCTTAATCACTTCCAGTTTTCAGCTTTCTGGATGGAAGAACAGGTTTTTCTTCTTTCTCATTGGAAAGAAAATTGCTGTGTGCTTAACACAGATTTCTCTGGAGATTTAAGGGTGCAAGGATCTCCCTGATGTGCTCCCAACAACAAACAAGGATGGCTTTTTTGTTTGTTTCTTTGAGACAAGGTTTTTCTGTATAGCTTTGGCTGTTCTGAAATTCACTTTGTAGACCAGGCTGGGATTAAAGGTGTGCACTACCACCGCCCAGCAAGTTCCGTTATCCATATGAAGATACATACATATCTGTAATGTATGTAAGCAGGAGAGTGTGACTAATGTACTGTGACTGTCTGGTAAAACATAAAATCCAAAGAAACTTTCATTTCCTAAAGTTGTAAACTTCAAAACCATGAGGTTTCAGAAAATATCCTCTTTCTACCAGAATTTAGGATACAATTAGAGAATACTGTCTTAAATTTACAGAATGAAATATATGGTGTCAATTTTAGTTTATTTTCTTCCTAAGATGAAACAGTCATTAGGAAGTGCGTTACTTGATCCTGTAGCAAATTCTGAATTATATCCACTACATACATTTTATGTGATTTCACTTATTTTGTATTCAATTTAAACAAAACTCTAAAAATTTATATATTTTATTAATTTTTAGAGTTGATTTTAAAATATTTTCCTATTTTGAAAAAATATTTGGAGATTTTTTTCCAAATTTTATGGAAAAAGTAAATATATAAGTTAAATATTGGCTATCTTTAATTTAGAAATAATATTAGTACAAACTTGTAAAAGGACCATAATAAGCTTTTAGCTCATAGATTGGTGTTATATATTTAAATTTAATTTAAACATTTAAATGCCAGAAGGTGCCAACATTAAATAGCAATCACCATGGTCACCTCTAGGCTTATAGCATCTGTTTGTGCTTGTTGTGGATGTGCTGGGCTTCTTCTAAGTAGAAACAGTTACTTAGCACGCAAATAGTTCATCATGAGTTGCTATGACACTTCCAGATGTTGGTGTAAATTATGTCTGGATTTTCTTTCTCATGTTTCCCTGCTAACACACTGAGTATCCTGAAGTGACTTCAAAAGTATGGAGAACGATTAGGTCCAACAGTGAATTTTCTTGGCAATCTGTTAACATGGCCTTGACAATGTGTTGCTCATGCTACCCTTCAGACACCATGGCTTCTCACTCTCCATGAGCATAGACAGGAAGTATGCACATCCTCTCTTAGTATTCTTCGTGTTTTAAAGCTACCATCTTTGCAGAATGACTGATTTTCTAGATCATCAAACCTTGATAACAAGCTTCATTATGTATATTTGATGAATCAGTTAATTTAGAATGACATAATCACAAGTGCAAAGAGTGTTACAAAATTGTCACTGGAATTGATTCCTTTGATTTTGAAGGGTTTCCTTTTACTTTGAATTCATATGAAGGAAACTTATTGTACTTTTTGAAATTATAGTTTTCATGACTAATGTTTCTTGCTTATGCGTTGACTTTCCGTTAAAATATAATCAAATGTAGTATCCATTCTGGCAGGCTGTCTTATGGGAAAACTTGCATTTTCATTGTAATTAACCAGCATTAATAAGTTGATGCTATCTGATTTTTAAATTTAGACTTTTAGTTTGAGATAATTATAGATTCCCACATATATGTAAAGAAGAATATATAAAAATTTCTTTCATCTTTTCTAGTCCTTCTGTGGAAATACATCTCAAATCTGTGGTAAAATAGAATAATCAAGATATTAACTTGGATGAAGTCAGGCTACCAAAAGTTCTCACCATGGGCTTTTTACAACTATCCCAACTTCTTTCCCTTGTCCATCCATGCCCTAAACACTAGTGGTCCTTTTCTGTAAATTTCCCTTAGTAAGAAAGTTATAGTTATGAAATCATTTTATATACTATTTTGAACATTATTTTTATTATTACATAATTATCTGGGGATTCACCAGCTTATTATATGCATCAGCAGTTTATTCTATTTTGATGATGTCTAGTATGGCATGGTATAGATGCACCATTCACTGTTGAACATTCACACATTGAAGGACATGTGTGCTGTCAGCACTTTGGGTCTATGATGAACCAAGCTTCTGTGAATATGTATGTAAAAGTTTTGAGGTGAGCATGTCTTTGTTGTTGTTGGAAATACTGCCTGAAAATGCAATTTCTTGATCATGCTTTAGTTCCATACATAGATTCATCCAAAACTGTCACCGGTTTTCCAGAGTGTTGCATCATTTTCCAGAATAATTTGATGAGTTTGTGATGCAGTTTCAGGGTTGTTCTCCATCATCACCGGCACTGAATGCCAATGTTTGCTGTGGATGTTCTTGAGAGGAGGGATAGAAAGCGTAGTGGCTATAATGTTGAGCACATGTCTTCTTCAGTGTGCTATCTGCTGTGTTTTTTTCTTCTGTTTTGAAAACTTGGTTTTTGTTTTTTACTGTTGAGTTTAGACAGTTCTTAACATATTATGATTATTAGTTCCTTGTCAAATATAGGATTTTCTAATTATATCCTCTCAGTCTTAAGCTTGATGTAGGATTCTCCTCTGTATGCTATGAATATGCTTTATTGCCATTGGTTAATAAAGAAGCTGTTTCAGCCTGTGGCAGGACAGAATAAATCAGGTGGAAAATTCAAACAGAGATATATATATAAATCTCTGTAGGCAGAGTCGACAAGATGCCATGTAGCTGCCAAAGAAGAGAGATGCCCAGAACCTTTTTGGTAAGCCACAGCCTCATGGTGATACATATATTAATAGAAATGGGTTAATAGGCCAAACAGTATTATAATTAATATAGTTTCTGTGTGATAGTTCAGATCTGATGGTCAGGAATGAAAGAGCAGTTTCCAATTATAGAAATTTTTTTTATTCACAGAATATTTGGGAATCCAAATGTATAATTTCATGAAGTTAAACATATCATTATTTATTGTATGCATAATACTATAGGTATTGCTACATTTCTCTGCTTTGCTCTGTATCCTGAACATTTTCTCTTACATTTACAGTACTGGGGATCAAATGTAGGTCCTTACACACGCAGAATAACTCATTCTACCACAGAGAACTACCTACCTTCTGCCATAAATGTTTCCTTATATTTTACTCAGAAATCTGTTGTTTTACACTTGGCATGTCAGTCTGTGTCCACTTTGAGTATATTTTATGAAGTGTCAGACAAATTGGGGTTGTTTGTTTTGCTATAAGATGTCTACGTGCTCTAATTAGTACCATGGAGTAAACACTTTAGCATTCTTCAATGACTTGTTTTTGAACTTTTATGAAAAATCATTTAGCACTGTTTCATTGTAAATTTATGAATTGCTATTTATGAACCCTATAAGTATATATGTCTATAATTTCAGCGATACTACATAGGATATAAATTAGTGTGCTATATTAGTCTTGAATTGGCATAGGCTAACTTTTCCTACATATCTTTTTTCTAAAATGTATTTTCTATTCTAAGTCATAATTTCCACATCAATGCTAGGTTCATCTTGTTTACACACAAAAAATATTGTTCTGTACTAGAGGGAGAAAAAAGTATGTAATAATCTAACTCAGCTGTAAACTCCATAATCTCTGACACCACATTCCAGGACAGATGAGTCTACTTGTACAATAGTGGCACTGCTCTTATGGGAATAATTCTCCTTAATTGTGTTTGAGGTCTGCTTTATAAGAAGGAATTTGCATCTGGTACAAAACCAGTCAAAGACAGATGAGGAGTTCTTAGACTCTAGGAAGAAGTTAATGCTGTGGTTTAGCTAAACTGCTGTGAGGGCAATCTACCTTCTGAATACTTATACCAATACCTACAGAAAAATGGTACTCCCAACTTTAATCAGAGAATGTCTTCTTTTAATGAATAGCAGTGAATGCATTGACACATAAATGTTTAAGATGCTAAGAACATGTTATGATGAAATGTTCAGCCCTAAACTGAGCAATGCTATTACCTCATTGAAGTCTCAGGGTACAATTCAGCAGAGGGGTAGAAATAATATATATACACATATATATGTATATATATATATATATATATATACTATATATAGTGCATCCTGATCATTATAATCACCTCTCCTCTAATTTTCCCTCATACATTCTATTACTTCTTTTCTTCTTTTCAAGGCTCCTTTCTAAATACATGATTTTTGTTGTTGTTTTGGTGGTTGCTGTTGTTTTGAGACCCTCTGAATTTAATTACAAGGGTGACCATGGGTTTTGAACTATCCACTGGAGCTTTGTGGGTTCCTCAGTGACTCATTAGGTACTTAGTAGGTAAAGATAGTGACTACCCCTCCCCAAGAATCCATCTGTAGGCAGTCATACAGCAGGAAGATTCTGCAAGATATTCCCCATTTCATGCTTGATGGTGAAAAGAATAAGTTTTCTGTAGGCTCACGAGGTAGCCTCAGCTGTGAGTATGTGACTATGCTGGATGTGCCATTAGAGGCACAATTTCACAGCCCTTCTCCCTATTCTTTCATCCTACCTTCATTCTCCATGCTGCGATTTTGTCTTGTCTGGGCTTTGTACCATCACAGTGAGCTATTTTTAATTTACAACTGTTGGGAGAAAGAGAGTCAGTTTTCTTTAAAAATGTTGTGTTTCTTGAATGCATTGGCACAGGAGACCACTTCTTAAAAATATCCCCAGTAGCATAGTCACTGAGAGAAACAATTAATAAATGGCACCTTCTGAAACTGCAAAGCTTCTATAAAGCAAAGGGCACAGTCAACAAGACAAAATGGCAGCCTACAGAATGGGAAAAGATCTTCACCAACCCCACATCAGACAGAGGTCTGATCTCCAAAATATACAAAGTACTCAAGAAATTGATCATCAAAAGAACAAACAATCTAGTAAAAAATGGAGTACAGATCTAAACAGAGAACTCTCAACAGAGGAATCTAAAATGGCTGAAAGACACTTAAGAAAATGCTCAACATCTTTAGTCATCAGAGAAATGCAAATCAAAACAACTCTGAGACTCCATCTTACACCTGTAAGAATGGCCAACATCAAAAACACTGATGACAACTTATGCTGGAGAGGTTGTGGGGTAAAGGGAACACTCCTACATTCCTGGTTGGAGTGCAAATTGGTACAGCTACTTTGGATATCAGGGTTGCGATTTCTCAGAAAATTAGAAAACAACCTTCCTCAAGACCTAGCAATACCACTTTTGGGTATTTATCTAAAGGATGCTCAATCATACCATAGGACATGTGCTCAACAATGTTCATAGCAGCATGTTTTGTCATAGTGAAAACCTGGAAACAACCTAACTGCCCCTCAACCAAAGAATGGGTAAGGAAAATGTGGTACATTTACACAATGGAGTACTACACAGCAGAAATAAATAATGACATCACGAAATTTGCAGGCAAATTAATGAAACTAGAAAACATCATATTGAATGAGGTAACCCAGACCCAGAAAGATAATTATCATATGTATTCACTCATAAGTGACTTTTAAACATAAAGCAAAGAAAACCATCCTACAAATCACAATCCCAGAGAACCTAGATAACTACGAGGTCCCTAAGAGAGACATACATGAATCTAATCTACATGGGAAGTAGTAAAAGACAAGATCTCCTTAGTAAACTGGGAGGATGGGGACCATGGGGGAGGTTTGAAGGGGAGGGGAGAGGCAGGAAAGGGAGCAGAAAAAGATGTATAGCTCAATAAAATCAATAAAAAAATGTTGGTTTTGGTAAGTAACACATTCTCCAGTGGAAAGACACATTTCTAAGAATATATAGCTAGGAAAAATTAGATTTGATGGGTGAAATATATACAAATTTGGGTAAAAGGGAAGCAGGGGTATGTGTGGGAGTTGGGGCATGTTGTGGATATAATATCAAAATACATGGAAGGACTAATTTAAAAATGATATACTAAATGCACATAGAGTAGATTATGAAGGAATCGTGTATCTTTTCACAAGTTTAACTAGGTGCTTTTTTTTTTTTTGCCTGGGGAGACAAATTGAGTAGACAATGTTAAAATACAGGGTCCCCTACTTCAAACTGGATGTATAAATAAGAATAGATTTTTGGAAAAAGTGTAGTTTATGACAATGTTATGAAGAAGTCATTGTTCTCTATATTTTCTTCACCTTCTTCCCACCAAGAAATTTTTATTATTAAAACACATTTTCTGTATGATATAAAGAACTGTTAAATTAAAATTCTATTTCCATGTACTGACATGTCTCTATTCATAGACATGAGTTGAACTATCCAAGTTAAAGAATTGGATTTTGTGTGATCCAGTGACTCATCACAGAGAGAAAGGAGTGATTAATCTATGTACCAAACATCACTGGAGAGGAGAGGAGGGGCTCCTGTACTCTCAGGATGAAATGTCTTAGTGATTCACTGGGAAACGGGGCAATGCTTCTGGAGGGAATTTGTCAGCATATATCAGGAGCCTTCTCTACTCTTTGTGTTAGTAGCTCTATTTCAAGGAATTAGCTTAAAATATTAGAAAAGTACAGAATAACAATAGTAATCTGATAATTCTATTACAATCCCCAAATAATTTAATTTTAGTATTTCATTATATTATCTTTATATTATAAAAAGGACTTGATTCTTAATTGGTTAGTAGCTATAACACATATTATCTTCAAAAGTATATATTTAAAAGGGAATTATTTTGTCATTTTTATTAGTTTATTCCGAAATTTTTCATTGTGTTTCGGTCATATTTACCCCTTTCCTACTCCTCCCAGATCCATTCCCTTTTCTGCACCCACTCAACTTTGTCTTCTCTCTTTTTCTCCAACCCATCAAATCCAGTTTGTACTGCCCACAGACGCTTGGGTGTGGCCCCCACAGAAGCATTGTTAGTATGGAATTTTTAGTTCACTTGAACCATATATAATAAATAATCAAGGGATAAATATTTGTGTTGTCTCTCTGTAACTCTTCAGGTGGGAAATCACGCTAACTCTTTCTATTGCTTTGACAGGAAAGTTTTCAACTCTATAAAACAGAAATTGTGATACAAGGACAAACAAGAAAAGAGGCTGCACGTGTTTACAACATAAATTCAGCCAGGGTGTGAATCTGGAAGCCTTGGTTTACATTCAGTTCTGATACTAATCATAAGTGAGTCTTATTCCTGTGGTAACAACTTCATTTTAAATACTTGGAGGAGGTGAGGATTCTTTTATATTTTAGGTCAAACAATTCCACACCAGCAATTTCAGGTTCATCCTAATATCTTTGAAGTTAACACAACTGTGTTTAAAAGAACACCTAACTTGTCTTTTTCTATATTTGCCAGTCTTAGGAAGGGAATGGATATCTCTGATCAACTTAAACTTCCTCATATTTATCAGTGAGATCGATACATAGAAAACTGAGAATATGTTCATTCATTTAAGGAATAGTTTTGGTAGCTGAGAATCTCATGTTATATATTAAAGCATATGACATACTAAATGGGGCTGAGAGTTGAAAAATATGGTTATCCAAGTTAAATCTTGATTAAAGGACACTACATTTCATCACTGAAGAGTTTTATGAGCCCATTAAAAATAAAGTGTTGTATGATTTTTAAACAAGAGTGCCTACACTTTATGTTGGATAAAAGGAAGAAAAAGAAAATACAGGAGATATAGGAAAACATTCCCTGAAAACAAAATGCAAATTCCATTTTAAAATTTCCTGTTTTAAAAATCATGTTTTAGCCATCTTTAAGTTGCATGAAATCTGTCCTTTCTCATGCTCTCACTTAAAGAGGAGCAGGGAAACGTTTTCACTTTGAATGTGTGTATGGCCTAATTGAAATATCACTTATGAAGTGTGTGTGGCCTCATTGAAACCAATAGTTGCAGTCATTTGGGAATATCTGGAACTCACTGGCTATCCCAAAGTATCTTAAGAGCAGGCAACGAGCTTCCCAGAGCCTTCTTAGAGGAGAATGCTTTCTGTCACTCCAGTAAAAGCCACACTTCTTTGGGAATAACTTGTCAGTTAAATAATCCAGCTGCTGGAGACATGGGGGTTTTGGCAGAGAAGACAGAGCTTCTCATGATTCTGTTTTCCCTCCTTCCCCTTGCTATTGATGCTGCTGGAAATGGGTCAGTGCTGTGCCATGTCATCTCAAGTTCTAATAATCTGTCACTGGGAGCACTTTTTTAACTCTTATTCTGCATTCAACTGTAGCAGAAATAAAGCTAAAGGCCTGAGAAGAACTGTGAATCTCCACCAGGTGCTCTTGAAGCATGGTGTTAATAAATTTCTTAATAATCACGGAGGTGTATCTAATTTGTTCACTTACATTGGGGCTGCCTTTGAAGAAGGCTGTCTTGCGCTCTGATGATATATTTAAAGGGAATGATTTATTCTGATCTTTAGATGTATTTCCAACTTAAAAGAAATCAGTCTATCACCCTTCGTTGGTCTGACATGGATAACAAACATTCAATCCAAGATAGGCAGAGCTTCTGGGATAAAATGACGATGTGACTTTGACAGAAGATGCCAAGTGGGAATTCATAGGGGGCCACCAAGCCAATGCTTACTCCACAGATGATCAGCTCTCTTCAACAGCTATTTCCTTTGAAGCCAAGATCCTTAAGAACCCGGCAGCACCGTAACTCTTTCATACCCTGTGTTACTTGTGTGCGTGCTGGAGAGACACACACTCTGAGATCACCTGCATCATCCAAATCAAAATTTTCAAGACTGTAGTCACAAATACATAGGCAAAGAAATACGTGTGTCTTGAAGAATTCCAGTAAGCTTGTAAACAGGTGGAGGATTTGTAAGACAGGAAGTTTGTTCTTCCCTCTATCCCTTGTTATTAGGAAATTTCTAATATTTTCCCAGTTTCAGAATAAAATCTGAAAATAAACCTGTATGTCAATCATTTCAAAAAATAATGCAAAACAGTGTTTGCACCTGGTTAATTAGCTGCCTTTTATCTTTGTTTTCTTTCCCCTTTGTCCTTTCTGAGTACTCTAAAAGATTCAAAATTATATTAATTTAATGAGGAGGCTTCTCCTCAGTGTTTGAATGGAAGATGTTAAAATTTAACAGGATATTGACTGAGGTTTTTTTTTTTTTCATTAAAGAATAACTACTGGAAAGACAACTGGAAAAGCTGGTAGGGGTAAGGGTGGGACAGAGATTGTGGGAGTGGCCAACAATGACCGTTCCAACCCGAGACCACACCAGGAGGCCCACCCCTGATGCTGCCTGAAGAGCACCAGGAATCAGAGGCTGTATGGCCCAGAGGCATAGGAGAGAACCAAACATGACTGGAGGGAAAAAATGTCAATGTAATAACGCCTAATGATATTCTGCTATACTTATAGATTGGTGCCTAGCCCAATTGTCATCAGACTCCGTCCAGCAACTCTTGGGAACAGATACAGAGACCCCCATTCAAATATTAGGCTGAGCTCAGCTAATAATGCTAAAAAGAGGGAGAAAGGATTGTAAAGCCAGAGTAATCAAGGATATCACATGAAAACCCACAGAATCATCTAACCTGGGTTCTTAGGAACTCACATTTAACCAACAACCAGGGAGCCTGCAAGAGACTTCCTAGGCCCTTTGCTTATATGCAACAGTTGTGTAGCTCGGTCTTCTGGTGAGACGCCAAACAGAGAAATTAGGGCCTGTCTCTGACTCTTTTACTGACTTTTGGACCCTATTACTCATACTGGATTGCTTCGCCTAGCCTTAATACAAGGCCAGGAAGTTAGTCTTACTACAACTTAATATGACATGTTTTGTTCGCATCCATGGAAGACCTGCCATTTTCTGAATAGAAATAATGGAAGTGGAGGAGTGGATAGAGAGGCAGAGTGGAGGTGGGAGAGGGACTGAGAGGAGAGGAGGGAGGGGAAATTGTGGTCAGAATGTAAAATAAATGATTATTTTAAAAAGAAAAAGAAAGAAAAACTACCCCTCTTCTCTCTCTGTCTCTGTCTCTGTCTCTCTCTCTCTCGTGTGTGTGTGCATGCACGTGTGTGCATATGTATGTGGGTGTGAGTGAATATATGTGTATGGTATATGTACTGCATAATGTATGCATATAATGGTTAAAAAACAACGTTATGAATTTGATCCTCCCTTCTACTTTTTGTAGGTTCCAGGGGTCTAACTCAGGTCTCCATTCTTGTAAGGCAAGGACTTACAGGCTGAGTCATCTTGAGGCACTCCTGATAGGGGTCTTAATGGAGAATCATTCTCTCATCGAGTTGGTCATTGAAGTACTCAAGCAAATATATTGACTATGGTGAATATGATTTTTTTCTCTGATGTATGCAGGCATCCAGGAATAAATAGACTTCCTAAATTGTACTCCTGTGCTCCATAGAAAAGGTATATAATTTGGGTAGCTGAAGTTGAAACTCTAAAACTAGAATCTCAAAATGCAATTTTGGAATTGCTAGTCTTAATTCCATACTTTATATCACTGATTCACAAAGCCTCCATACATGTACGTGTGCCAATTATTTTAGTGGAAAAGCGCTGTGGTAATTTTTACTGTTCTTTTAAAAGAAATTGCTAAAAGTAGAGTTTGAAGCAGGTCAAACTTTCTGCTGTATTTCTATTTTAGTAATTTCTCAAAAACCAAAACTACACTGAATCTTTATGAATTATTTGATATATATACCTTAAATTTATAAAACTATCTATTTTAAAATGTACTTTTTCTTTATTGAAAGTATGTGAGGGGGAGATGCTTTGGAAATCAGTATGGCATTTTCTCAGAAAGTTAGGAAACAATGAACATCAAGACCCAGCAATATCACTTTTGGGTAAAACCCCAATGGATCCTCAACCATACCACAAGGACATATACTCAACATTTTCATATCAGCATTACTTGTAGTAGCCAGACCTGAAAACAACTTAGGTGCCCCTCAACTGAAGAATGAATAAGGAAAATATGGTACATTTATACAATGGAGTACTACACAGTGGTTAAAAAGTAATGACATCTTGAAATTTGCATGCAAATGGAGGGATCTAGAAAAGAATACATAGAATGTGATAACCCAGACTCAGAAAGACAAATATCATATGTACTCACTCATAAGTGGCTTTTAGATATAAAGCAAAAGAAAACCATCCTACAATTCACAATCCCAGGGAACCTAGATAACAAAGAGGACCCTAAGAGTGACATATAGGGATTTATGTAGGAAGGCGAAAAAGACAAGATCTCCTTAGTAAATTGGGAATGTGGGGGTCAGAGGAGAGGATAGAAGGGGAGGGGGTGGAAAAGGGAGGTGGAGAAAACTGTATAGTTCAATACAAACAATAAAATAACTCTTCCTCGTGCACTATTACCTTAGTTACTTCCCTATTGCTTTGATAAAATGTCATGATCAATACAACTTACAGAGGAGATGGTAGGGTTTATTGGGGCTTACAAATCTAGAGGGTTAATGAGTCTATAATGATGGGAGCAGCGTGATAACAAACACCAGGCAGGGTGGCAGGAACAGAAAGCTTGAACAGGAAGTTCACACCTTAAGCTTTAAACATGAAGTAGAGAAAGAAAATTGGAAGTAGTGTGGGGTCTTCAAAAGAAAAAGAAAGTATGTGAAGAGACTTATTTATATTTATATATTTACATATATACACAATGTATATATATATATATATACATATGTACAAAGAGAAGATTTATGTATATATATATACATATGTATACCTTTGTATGCAAAATATATCTAGCTTTCTAATGTTTCTTGTCTATCCACATCACATCACAAAGTCTTCAATGTTTCATGACTTGAAAATTTGAAAGTATTGGTTTTCCAGATATTATGCTAAATGGGTCATGTACCATGAGATCACCATAAGCCTTTGTGTTCCACCAGTAACTATTTGGGCTCCAGAGTGTTGTACCTGAGGTAGTTAATTTTTATTGCCAACTTGGCAGAATGTAGTGAAGGCATTTCCAGGAAAGTTAAGGAGAGGAGGGAAGGGCCATCCTAAATGTGGTGTTACCATTCTGTGTGATGAGGGGCCATACTGAATAGAAAGGAGAAAGGAGAAACTCTGATGAGTTCCTAAATTCTCATCTTCCATTTCCAGGTTCATTTGATATGAATAAGCACTTTCACATTCCCCTTGTCAGAGCCATGAGACACTTCTGTTGCTCTGTGTTCCCTACCATGGTGGGGCTATGTTAAAAAATAAGCCAAAATAAACAATACCTCTTAAGTTCTTCTTATTTGGCCTAAGGTTTCAGAGACGAGAGAGCCTCCAGTACATCTCAAACCATAGAATTTTGTAATAACTTTTTATAGGCATTAGTACCCCACAATTAGTACCCTCTCGTATTTAAATTTCAAGAGTCAACCTCCAGATATGTTTATATGATGGCAGGAGCCTGAGATCGATGTTGGGAACTTTCTCAATTGCTCTTTCATCTTATTTTTTGAAAGCGGAGTTTCACAATAAAACCTAGATCTCAGGGATATGGCTAGTTTCAGACTGTGCAATGTACTGTCTGTTTTCTCTTTTTGAGGCTGTAATTAGGGAGACCCACCATGTTCCTTATTTTCATAGGTTTTTGCATCCAAACTCCTCTTGTCTCTGTCAGCACTCTACTCCCTAGCCCCAGTTAATTACTTTATAAGGTCAATCTGAAGTGCTTTAGATATCATTGGGGAATTAATTACTATTTGATGAATGAATCCATGTAAATTTTATCAGAAACTTTGCCTACTGTGATTCATTCGGTTTGTACACAGAAACAACTGGGGTTTAGGGAAGACAGTAGCAGACACTCCTAGCTAGTCATTGTTTTTAGTGCTTATTTCTCTCATTTTTGAGATGCTAATGTGCTTGTAAAATAGCTATATTTCTCAGTTTCTTTTCCTAAAATATGGCATAATAAGAGCAGTCCTGTCTCTGTAGGAGTCGTTGGTGAAGTTTCTGGGAAGGG
This sequence comes from Myodes glareolus, assembly GCF_982192425.1. Lineage (NCBI taxonomy): Eukaryota > Metazoa > Chordata > Mammalia > Rodentia > Cricetidae > Myodes > Myodes glareolus. The sequence goes on along the minus strand of NC_142038.1, from coordinate 36,640,547 downwards.
CTTAAAGGGAGTCGATGATGGGGCTACACATGCTTTTTCTGTCTGACCTTCCTTTATTCATTTCCCCCTGCCCAGCAGGGGGATACTATGCCCAGCGGTGTATGCATATTCAGACTGGGATGATGAAGGTCGAGTGTGGAATCGGGTGGCATCTGGAATAGGCATTCATTCCAGATTTCTTAGAGTTATTACATCATCCCTGGATGACTTAAATTTGGCTTCCTGTTATATAAAACCCTTTGTGCTAACAGCAGTGCTATTTGGTTTTCCTGTGTGTGTGTGTGTGTGTGTGTGTGTGTGTGTGTGTGTGTGTGTGTGTGCAATTGAACACATTTTCAACTGGGGTAAAGGAGAACGAGAAGAGCCTACTATTCTTTGATATGTAACAAATATATCCTATGTTACATATCCTTTGATATGTAACAATCTAGACAGGCTCAGTCACTTTTGAACTTAGAGCAGAGAGGAATGGCTTTGGACTAGTGTGAAGCCTCTCTGCAATTAGGCTCCATCATTTATAGAGAGGAGGTATGCATCTTTAATATACTTGGGGTGAAATTCACAAATCTGTGTTTGTCTAATAGAGTCTCATTTGGATTGTATCTCCTAGCAAGAGTTTTATGCTGGCCACTTAGGTGTATCTTTCCCCTGTATAGGGATCATTACACATTTTTAAAGTTTCATTTAAGGGCAAACTTATTATACTATAATCTGTTTCGTCAACCATTCAATATGTTAAAATACATTGCCATAGATGGTAGAAGTTCTAAGGTTATTGGTGTCTGAATATAACTGCACATTACCAGATGTGTTTTCTGGTTGGGCTTGGTGAATAATTATAGTTAGGTAATCAAAATTTGCTAAATTGAGGTTATGTAGAGATGGGACTAGCTTTCTTTGAAACAGACTGATTTGCATTATATTCCTGCCTAATGTGCGTCCTTGGGATACTAAATGGTGGGCTTGTGATTAGCTGGGAAAGTGCAGTAGCACAACAAATCTTTGTGCAGCACATTCACACATGTTTTGTATTTCTCACATTCATCTTGTAAATGCTTTTACTCACACAGTTCGTAAGTGACCACAGGCCTACAGCGCTGTAACCTTACATCTGGGCACCAGGTTTCCCTGCTGGTTTCTGTTGAGTTATTTTCATCCATGTATAGCAGGGTTACAACCGTCTTTTGGTGACGTGTAAGGATCAAATGACAGACTGAGACCACCAGAAGAAAGAGGGTGAGTTTTCTTGGCCTGCTAACATCCCACTTGTATGCAGCTGCTAAGGAGGAGAGCTGTGATGTTGGGGAGGCTGTTTTGTTACTTCCCAAGTGAGACAAGAGTGTGTAACAAGTGCTTCCTCGTTGAAGATTCCTCTATTGATAATTCCTTCCATTCCTCGGTGTTAAGCACAGTGGCAATTAACATTACTTAGCCAAAAGGTTTCCATTTGGAAGAGAGAATTATCCATTTTAGGCTACTGATGGATATTGCATTTTCAGTGTCTTTTGGTGCTAGAGGCTTTATGCTAGGGAGCTCCAGGAATAGCAACAGGAGATTAATGTGGGCTGCACTATGCCAGGTGAATACCAAGCTGCTCAGTTTTTTTATTGTATAAATTTAATCAAAAAATTTCACAAATAGAGAGCTAGTAATTTTTGCTTTATTTTTAAAATTTCCCTGCAAATTATTTGGTACCCTGACATTTTCAAATAGTAATTTTTAAATAACAACCCTTCCCTTTGTCCACCTCTTTACCTCCAGCTGACACCCCTGATTTTTTTCCTGCTTTTGTTTACCTGGGGTCCGTTTTTATCCCTCCTTCTTTGCACATCTTATTACCCTTCTTTTCTAATTCCTTGAGCTTTTGCTCATGTTTCTAACATTTCTATGTACACCTGTAAGCTTCACAAACTACAATCCATATTTGAGAGAGAGCATGTAGTTTGAATTCGAATTTTGGATGCTGATAAAATTGTATTGAGTAAGTTTTAACTTTTAGAGACCTATCAGGTTTTCAAGTTGTTTCTCAGGAACAGTCGTTCAGGTGGAGGTGCTGAGTTTCAAGCATGACAGCTGATTTATTACTTGTCCATCACACTGTTTTCTCTGCGCATCTGTTTGGAGGAGAGCAGCAGGTAGGTCTAGGAGCCTCGAAGACATTTCAAATGGAGCTAATCTGTAAATGTCAACCAGCCCTTATGGTCACACAGATAGAACTGAGAAAACACCAATTGCATTGTAATTGGTCTTGTTACTAAAGACTGATCTGACTTTTGTCATTAGCTTACTCTGACTTAGTATTAGTTTCTCACCTGCAAAAAAAAAAATGAGAGAATGATTTGCCTCTAAAGAGATGGTATTTATGAGCAAAGTATTTGTGAATGGCAGAGCACTGTGTTCTTTGAAAGCCATTTAAATAATAAATAATGTCATTCAGTGTGTTATTAGGAGCTTGCTAATATGTGTTAGAATACAGTTCATAATAGAAATCTGATAAATAGATAGGTCTCAACAGTTGAAACTGCTCCGAGTGGAAATTGCTAAAATGAAAAATTACTGTCTGGCACGTTTATCATTGTGCAACAGAGTCTGCTATCTGTGGAGGTTTATTTTGCACATCCTATCACTTGTAGAAAAGGATGACGAGGTCCCATGCAATGCCATCTGTATTGGATGTGAGACGTGATGTGATGCTACCATCTTTTAAGAAGCAGTTTTGCACATGCCAGATGAAAGAGATGGAATGCAGTAGGTGATGATAGCATGGAGAAGTATGAAAATAATGGACTCAGATGAATGAATTCTACTTAGCATGGTTTGCAGATTGAACTACCCAAGGAATCCCTGCCTACTGCAGATCTCAGAATTGAAACAGTCAGTTTGTAACAGTATGTTACATGTTTCAATGATGTGGTAAGCTTGTTGTAGAAGGAACGGTGAACAAAGAAAGAGGAGGTTCAGATTTTGGCCCAGGCCTGCCACATAATGACCATGAGACTTTGACAATTTCATATATGAACCCTGTGGGTTATCTCTTTTTAGTTGTCTTATAAAATAGATATCATGTGGTTAAGAACTCAGGTCAGTGTTGCATTTTAGGGTCTGGTTTTCAGTTTTGCTATCTTAAAGCTTGTCTTATTGCTTATTGAATGCAGACCTGTCTTGAAACATCCCACACACAAGCTACCGGTAGCATACGAGGATAATGGTTAAGGGCTAGCTGCTTGGGGCGAGCTGATTTTCTCCCTAAAGGCATAGTACTTGGGAAACCCAAGTATGATTATAAGCTTCTATAGATTGCATAGATTGTTTAAGTTAAATGATGCCAAACTTATAGACATGAATGTGTTCAAATAAAAGTCTCTTTTGTCAGTAGAAACAAAGAGAAGACATCCACAGCTTCGCTTTGACTCAAGTTTCTGGAAGTGCCAATTTTCAAATAGGAATATTTCTATTCCTAATACTTCTTCTGATTCTTTGTTATTGATGGTCATTGTTTTATGACCAACTTTGCATGCCCAGAAGCCGTTTTTAGTGTTCTGAAATGGCTTACCTTATCTTTCTGTCTGACCTATATACGGTGACATTTAATTTAATTTTCAAAAGGAAATTTTCATTTCTTTTGTTTCTAAGTCACTGGAAAAAGTTAATATGCCCTTCTCTTCTGTCACTGCATGTAATAGGTTAATTTCAATATTTACAGAGCTTACATGCAGGGCAATTTCTACTCAATCTCTTTATATCAGGACTTGATATTTTAGAGGCAATTAGTCTTCTTAAGTTTCAGTCTCATCTAATGTTGGAAAGTGCTTAATTCTTTTGTAAGTCACAGAGATGAAATACCATTTTTTAAGAAAATGTGTGTTTGCATTTATTTATTTACTCTTACCCCATCTGTGTGTGGATGGGGCTGTGTGTGCTGTGAGTGTGTGTGCACGTGCAATTGGTATTGTGTGCACACCAGAGGACAAATTTTAGAAGTGGATCCTGGATGCTGGACTTTGCCACAATCACATTTACTGGCTTGCCACTTCCCAGACACAGCATCTTTCTCATATAGCGAAGGGCTAAGATATATATACACTGCTTGAAACCTAAAGGTCTTGACAACTTATAAACTGAGGAAACCAAAAATTGGTATGGTTTATAGGGTGTGAGAGCCTAAAGTCTAAAGTCTTCGAACGTCACTGTGCCTATGCTCAGGCTTATGACTTAGTGCAGCAGTTAGGTGTAACACAAACTCTAATGGGTCTTAATAATAAAATCTTGGAGTCAGATATCGGGGTAAATGCTGAAAGATCACGCAAGTAAAGGAGCCAGCCACTAGAGAGACTTTCTACCTCTACTGAGTCCTCAGACTGAAGGGGGCATCCTGTCTCTACAAGTCCTCAGACTGAATGAGCATGATCCTATCTCTTTGAATCTTCAGACTGAATGTCTTCTCCTACCTTATATTTCTCCCTCTGCCCAGCTTTATTTCTTCCTGTCTCTACCTCCCTAGTGCTGGATTAAAGACATGTGACTCCTGAGTACTGGGATTAGAGGTGTGAGCCTCCACTGCCCAGCTCTGTTTCTCTTTTAGACTGGATAAATTTCCTGTAGCCCAGGGTGGCCTTGAACTGAGGTCTGTCTGCCTCTGTCTCCTTCTTGAGTGCTGGGATTAAAGGTGTGTGCCACCACTGCCAGGCCTCTATAGTTAACTCCTGTGGCTAGCCCCACACTCTGATCTTCAGGCAAGCTTTATTCGTTACAGCACAAACAAAATATCACCCCATTAGGTAATGCTTTTTTTGAGTAGTTGGAAACAAGAAGGCTTTGGAAAGCAGTTAATGACATTTCACGATCAATTCTCACGCCGCTATGCTGACTGAGCACTACCTGACGTTTAGGCATCTGCTGACCAGATTTGCTGGCTTCCCTGTGGTTCATGGAAGCCTGTTTCTTTTTACCACATTTCCCTCTAGCTACATGGATAGCATCCATCTTCCATCTACAGCCCTTAACTTGCTTATGAGGCTTAACTTTCCATTTTCCTGTAGTTTTAAGCATAAGGTTTTGAGGGCTGGCTCCTGCTGATTAAATACATAAAGGATCATAGTGGTCTGGCTGTGGTTCTACTCCTAGCTGAAAAATGCCAGCAACTTAAGCAAAGAGAGCAAGGAATTACAAGTGAAGCCAAGGTAGCTCAGACAGAACCTCTAGGTGGGAGTCTCTTGGCTTTGGAGATGCCCTCTGGGACATTCATAAGAGAAACAAGATGTGACTGTCCCTTGGGGTTGTTTTCTGTCTGCAGAGATAGACAAACAAATGAACAAACCAAGGCATAAAAACCCAATTTAATCTGGATCCAGAATCAAATTCTTTTCTTATGGCAGGGACACGGCACTTGGAATGTCTGTTTTAGTCAGAAGTGCCACCTGCCATTAAAATGTGTACCTCTTGGGTTTGCTCCAAATGTTGTCTACAAATGCCCCTTTCAAAGGTGGGTCACTGAAGTCTTTGCCTTGTATGTCTTCAAGGACTTTCTGATGACTAAATGGCTTGTTATGGCAATTTCTCATTGCTTATCTTTCCGCTGTCATTCTAATAATGCTCCTTCATTCATTTGGCTCTCAACACACCCCCTTCCTTCGATTTTTTTCAAGATTTTGTAGGCCCAGACCTGAGAGCTCCACTTGGGATTCTGTCCCTGTGACTCTTGACCAGCTTCTTCACCACCACATGCTAACTTCTGCTTCTGTTACCAGCTCTACCCACCACAATACTCACTACTTCATCCCGCATTCTTAATTTTCAGTGCCTGTCATCCTTTGGATTAACCTATTTATTCCCTGTGTTAGTCAATATTCCATTTGATAACTGTAAGTTCAGAGATCACGTGTGTTTTATTTCATCGATGTCTCTCACTTAGCACCATTTGTGGTATGCAGTAAGCGCCAAAATAAGTTACTCATGAATGAATGATCCTAGATGAACCTAAGACTCCTTTTTTCAATGGGTTTTTTTCTCTGTGCTGTTGTAACGATTTCCATCTGGGACATTTGCACATTTAGTAAATCAAAGTGTTTCGCTCAATGCTGTGTCAGTCTGGGACACTTTCTAACTGTGCTGTAAAGGGATGCTAATATATTTTCTTTAGTTGCTGAAAATGTATTTATGTCATGTATTTTTTAGGGATCTGTATTCATATATTCATTGATTCCTTCATGGTTTTAATGAACAGAACATATTAGTTGTTCTCATTTCCCTTGGAGGTCTCTTTCTTAAATGATGCATTTTATAAATCACTCAAACTTTGATACGTCCTTAATTTTGCTGATAGTGTAACTGACTGGTAACATTGTCAAAGGAAATAACCTCCATTCGTCCCACCTTCTTATTAGAATTGTACTACTCTTCCCAAGAAAAATTGAATAGTGTTTTGTATGAATCTTTGATAGAATCTATGTGATTCTATCGTGATATTGAGTTAAATGATAACCATAGCATGTTTTTTATCATCAGTTTTAACATATGTTGTGGAAAAGAAGGAAACAATGTGTGTGTGTGGACACATATTCAGTGCCAGTACCATTTATGGTTATTAGATTGTATAGCTTTTATCCAGTCACTAGTTCCTTTTCTGAACCTTGAACCAGTACAATTTATTTCTCAGATTAACGTCTCTTATTTTTCTTTGTGTAGAGAATCTGGGGTGAAAACGCTTTACTCTTTGAAAATTCCTTTGCCTGGGACAGCTGCTTCTCTAGAGTGTCCCCATACTGTAATTTGGAAACCTATAATTTTCTTTAAGAAACGAAAGTAACATTTTTGATATTATACTCACAAGAGAAGCACACATACATTAGCAATTAAAAGACATTTACATTTTCTTTAAAATTTTCTTTACAACTTTAATATCTATAGAATATTAAATCTGCAACCATTCCACACCCCACATGGATGCTTTTCCTTTTACAGTCAAGGACTGATCAAAACATAAATCTGGATAGCAGCTGCAAGTCTTGATAACTGTGTTGGTGTGAAGGAGTGGTACTCCAAGCATCGTGGGCCTTTCAGCCACAGGGATATCTTACATCATAAACTAATGCTAACTCTTCCATGGCAAGGGAAGCTGGTGACTTCAGAGCCTGCTGTTTGATTTCCTGTTTTAGCAATTTCCATATGGCTTCTGTGGTACCTACCAGTGGGCTTTGCCAGGCAGGCCAATTGCATTTGCCTGTGGCATTTTGGACACCCTGCTGGGTCTGTATCTCAACCAAGAACAATTTCTATTGTTAGCAAGCTCTGAGAGAAATACCCACAAGGTAAACACAGGCCAAAGAGGAGGCTGCTCTGGGGTTTCCCTGAATCAGAGCTAAAAACTGGTGGAAAGAAACACTTGGCAATGTGAGCTCAAACTGCTGTGCGGGAATTGTCAGGGGTCGGGGTGCAATGACTGAGAACCTAGCGAGGCATATCTGCTTGATGAAGCCTTTAGAAACCTATGCTTCCTCATTGCTACTTATGAATATTCTTATTTTGTTTGTTTTATTATGCAACCAGTATACAATGCGATGTATAACCCTTTAAAATATTATGGTTAGATAGGTAAATGCCTGCCCTGACTATGCACCAAGCTCTCAACAATGAGCCTCTCTTCTTTGCTGGCCCTCATCCCCACCCACTGTAGCTTCAGCTATGCTAAATGCTTTTGCTGCGTTCTTCCTGACACATCAAGAACCTACTTCAAGTACATAAGTGGATTCCCATAAAATATATAATTGGCTTCAAAAGAAACATATATAAAAGAAAATAAGATTTGACAATAGAAAAATATATCCATACAAAACTCAGGATTTAAAAAATATAAGTTCATAGGTAGCTTTTGTATCAAAACTTTGCTAGGATATTCAGAGATTTCTGTCTGACAAGAAAAGCACTCCAGGAGGCCCGATGTTAACACTCCACTGAGCATTCCCAAGCAAATTGCTCCTTTTATATCTCAGTCATTCTTTATATACTGACGTCTATAGAGAGGAACTTCTGCGGAAGCCTGACTGGCTGGACTCTTGAAAACCAGGTGATTTGGTTTTAGTCTTAGTCACCGCTCCTAATGTGACATTTCCACTTTCCTCCTGCAGGACAGGAACAAGAAATCCCTAGTCTCCTAAACACTGAGATCCTGTACAATGTTTTAGCATGCTTGCAAATTGAAAGAATTATCCTGTTGGTAGACAGTTTTGTCTCATCGCAGTAAGTGATAGTGACCTTCTGAAATGAAGGGTTTTCAGTTCAACCACCTGACTGCAGCACTGCAAGATATTTCTCTCTGCTTTCAGGTACGGAAGTATCATAAAAAGTTACAATTTCTTTTTTTTCCCCTTATTTATTTATTTAAAGAATTTCCACTTCCTCCCCTCCCCCCAATACCCTCCCGCTCCCCCCTACTCCCTCTCCTCCTCCCTCACCATTCCCAAGAGCAGTCAGGGTTTCCTGCCCTGTGGGAAGTCCAAGTTACTCCCCTATCCCTCCAGGTCCAGGAAGGTGAGCATCCAAACAGGCCAGGATCCCAAAAAGCCAGTCCATGCAGACGAAACAAGACCCAGTGCCATTGTCAATGGCTTCTCAGTCAGCCCCCATGTCAGCCACATTCAGAGAATCCGGTTTGATCACATGTTCGTTCAGTCCCAGTCCAGCTGGCCTTGGTGAGCTCTCATTCGACCAGTCCCCTTGTATCAGTGGGTGAACGCACCCTTTGCGGTCCTGACTTCCTTTTTCATGCTCTCCTTCCTTTTGCTCTTCATTTGGACCTTGGGGGCTCAGTCCAGTGCTCCAATGTGGGTCTCCTTCTCTATCTCCATCCATCGTCGGATGAAGGCTCCCTCTGGTTCTGCTTTCCTTGCTCACGATCTCCCTCCCTCTGCTTCTCATTTGGACCTAGGGAGTTAAGTCCAGGGTTCCAATATGTGTCTCTGTCTCTATCTCCATCCTTCGCCATATGAAGGTTCTGTGGTGACATGCAAACAATTTCTTATATGCAGTCTCATTTTTCAAGTTTTAAAATTTTAGATAGAAGAGGAGTGAGGATTTATATTTCATAGGCAGCTGAAGGGTTAAATGAGAATATACTTATGAAACATTCAGACAAGTGAGTGATGAGTATATGGAATATTTTATTAAGTTTGAAGTTATATCAGCATCCATGAGTTTCATGACTGCAGTGATCTTAGTACAATGATGTACCAACTTTAATAATTAATCATTTAATTTTATTAATTATTTAATACATAATTTAATTTAGATAATAATATTAAATTATTTAACAAATAATAATTAATTCAATTACAGAATAGATGATTATTTTCAAAAGGAAGGATTACTGTAAGACTGTGGAATCATTAGAACTCTGGGATCTTGAGATAGAATTATTTGTATGTTCAGGAGACCAGAATGGGTCTTCCATATGAGATGCAATAAAAGCACTGACATTGATTTTACTAAAAAGTGTCTTGACCCCATTACCCTTAGAGAGCTCATCCACTCTATAGAGCAAGAGAACTGTGAACTAAAACCACTTCCTCATTAAACTCTCTGCACAGACGGCTGCTTGGGTTTGGTATTTGCCCAGCCAATATAAAGCTACATTTTTTTTTCTGTCAAAGTGGCCTTTTTGCATATACTGTGAATTTCTAGTTTCTTTTCTTTAGTATGGTTTATAAAGTTGGTTACTCTTGAGGTGGAAACTGTAGTGTGGGCCCCTTGGGACAGTTTACCCTTTAGTCCATTCATGGTTACTTGCAAGTGTTCATTTCCACGAGCCTTTGGTCTGGTTCGAGGACGCTGGCTTCTGCTACACCTCTGATGATGGGCTCTCACTGAGCCACCTCATGCATATCCTGTTCTTGTACTGTGTCATGGAGATCCTGCTATTTTGAATCTGTTTTACACATGCTCCAAGAGTTTGTAGATTCAGTGGTTGTTGGGGTGGATCAGGTCATAGCCCTGGCCCTGGGTTGGACGGTTTACTAGCTTTCTCTCACCATCACTACCTGGGCATGGGCAGTAGCTGGATTGGTCAGCTCTCTAGCTTCCTCGAAGCATCACTACCGGGACAAGCTCTCCAGCACTGCCTAGGCTAGCTTACCCACTGCAGCCTACAGAAAGAAGCGATGCTGGTCCTCCTGCTCTCAGGCCCTCAGATCCCAGTCCCCTTACTCATGTTGCCAGGGTCAGCTCTACTGTTTTGCCCAAGCAAGGTGCAGGGCCCTTTCTCTGAATTGCTGTAGGGGACATAAGAGGGAGGGGCAGGGTCAGTTATCCTGTGTTCATGCCCTCATGGCTGTCTGCCTTCAATCCTGACAACAGGAGCAGCTCTAGTGTTCTGCCCAGGAGGACTGCAGGGCCCGGCTCTCCTTTTGTGCTATAAAGATTTTAACTTCAAAGATGGAGTGGTCACTATTCCTTTCCTCGCAGAACATAGAATTTGGGGGATATAGTGAGAATCTTGAGGACAGGACACGAGGACTAATAGGAGCATACCCCTTAGAAGAATAATTCATAATCATTCAATAAAATATAAGTTATTATCCACTGGGTGAAAGAATTTTGCTTGTGGAAGTGGGGAATACGAAAGATTGTATTACGTGTAGCAGAAGCGCTTAATCAGAGACTGGATAACAGTTTCTTAGCAATAAACTGATTGGAACTTGTGCAATAAATAACACCAGGGACAAAGAGTAAGGAAGAAGTGTCAGTTTCATAATGTGTTAAATTGTTTCTTTTCTGAACATTTGAATCATAGAGTGAAGCTTGGAAAAATATTCCAGGGGGTTTTTTGTTTGTTTGTTTGTTTGTTTTTTACTCAACCATGATTTCACAGGATGGGATTGTAAAAAGACACCATTGTGGATTGTGTCATTATCTCTAATAAACATTAATTATGTTTCTCTCATTGTTAACTTCAGTCTCTTAGGAACTCGCTACAGTTCTCAAACAAAATGTACGTTGTACCAACATTGAAATGGCAACAATGTTCCAAACTCTGACATATTTTTTTTCAAGAGGAGAAACAAGTAAGATATTTTGCTGGGTTTTTAAGATTTTAGGTTAAGAAAAACACACACAAGTAAGCGTCCTCTCTGAAAAGCAGTAAGCTGTATTGATTTTCCTTGTTTTTAAACAGTTGGTTATGGCACTTTTCAATTTTCTTTCCTTTTTTTAAAGGAACTTAGCTTTGTAAATCTGTTCTACTACACTTGTAAGCAAAGATAGATGGGCAAGGCAATGCACTTTGTAACTCACTGTGTCACAATGCAGCTTTTCCCTTTTCTTTCTTTTTCTTCTAAATTTTTGCTCTTAAAATTTGCTTTATTGGGGGAGGTTAGCAAGGGTGGAGGGGAGATATGTAGGGATGTGGAGATGTAAATTGTGAAAGACAAAGAAGAAATATAAAAGTTTAAAATAAATAAAGTGTACCTTTATACATCTATCTTTGAATTAATTAAGCTAACATTTTACTGTTCTTTTCTGACTCTTCTCTACTTACTGTCAGTCCTGAAAATAATTGCTCTGAAAAATTTTATTAAATTTCTCCCACAGAGTTAAATTCCATTCCTGAAATTATAGATTAGTTATTTTAAGGGAAAGAAAGCAAATGCCTTGGTGGACAGATGCCCTCTTTACTGTAGAAGGGCTCAGGCTAGCACTTACATAACACCTGAGCACATGATACTCTTGGCAGCTGTAGGACATCAACGTGTCTTTGGGTTCAGGTGAAGTTTTGTCTTTCCTGAAGTTTTGTTCTTGTCAACTGAGGATATTATTTGGTTTTCAAATATTTGCCACAGTGAATATCATGTGTGTAATACAAGGAACACTCATGAAGATGGTCTATTGAAAATTTAGAGGATCTTGTCCACATGAACTTTTGTTTTTCCCTACTAAACATGTTTAGTACAGTGTTCATCTCTCATGTTTAATTCTCTTATATTGAACTGAACTGTTGCAAACAATGTTCGTCTTTTCTTTGGTTCTTATAATATTGTGAGTCTTTTTTTTCCTTTGGAACATGGACACTTGCATACAAATGAATTTATTGACATTTGTTTGTCTTACAACAATGATGTTAAATTCCCTTGAGTCTGTAAATATTATACTAAACAACATTTAAACTACTATCAACAAATATGTTTATTCTTATAGTATTGAGATTCTTTGGTGTTTAAACTCCAACAGTTTTCATTAAAATTCTTTAGCATATTGTAATTCTACTTCTATTTTCAATTAAAATGTATTTTTCCCCAGGACTTTTAAGTATACTCTGGTTCTTACATTTAATGACTTTTTTTTACATGCTTGACTTTATGCACGTGTTAAATTAGCAAAACATCTGTTTTCTGGTGGGAGTTACCTTCTATCAATATTTTCAGAGTGACTGCTTATATTTATACATATAAATGTGTATGTTGATTAAACAATTATGTTTATTTAGATTTACATATATTTAACTCAATCTGTACCATAGAATTTTGTGATAATAACAAAATACACTGTAATAATAACATACACTGATAATAACATACACTGTAATGAAGTGGTGTAGAAAGCAAATGATCAAAATGATATTTAACGATTAGGAAATAATAGCTGAAAACAGGTGAAATAATTTTAATATAGATTAATATAAAAGTGGTGTGAAAATAGGGAGGAACTGGTCTATTGTTTCCAGGTATTAAATCAGCTAGTCTTAAGGTTCACCATAATGTGTTCTCTTTTCAGGATTAACAATTAATCTGTGCTATGTATATAGGCAAGACACTAATAAATTAAATACAAACTGTAACTCTACAATTGTTTGACTCTCTTCTTATTCTTCTTCACTTATGTCCTCTTTTCAAATTCTTCTTGGAACATGGTGGATTCTAAACAGGCATATATTAATTGTACGTTTCTTGTAAAGATGACAGCTTAATGAACCACAATATATGGGTAATATTGACTTAATTTAATAACATCTGTCAGTCTCCTTTATTGGCAACACCCATATTGGTGGTTTTATAGTAGTAGGTAGGAAACTCTGGGAAGTGTGGTAAAGTGTGTCATAACAAATTTACTCCCACAAATGATTATTGGTTACTGTCAATGAGTCTATACACATAAAACAGTTATCCTACATGATGTCCCTGGCAAGTCAAGACTGCACTTTTTAACAAGTGGCTATGATGGCTAATTACCAGTTCTCATGACCAAGTTGGTGCAATTATAAGTAAGGCAATGAAAGGCTCACTAGGCAATAATAATATTTCCCTCTGATTCAATAATTTTAAGAATCGTTTGTGGGCAGGTAGTTTCCTATTCAATAAAAATAGAGGATACTAAACTTGAAGTGACATCTGATTTAGTCCATCCTTGGCTGGGAAAAGAAGCCTAGCAACAAGGATTTTTGCAACATAAAAATTCCTCCTTCTGTCTTGTAGAAAAAGACATCCTTAACACAGTGTGAAGGATGTGCTATTATATAACTCTCAGGGAGTTTTGCTTCAGGTTAATAAAGGTCTTACTGTATGCTAACCTTCATTTCATTGCTATGAGACATAGAGACATTTTCCCTATCCATTCACCAGGTTCCATCTGCCCTATCCTTCCCAACAATGAATATACACTGAAGATCCCCTCTTTCCAGCACTTTACGATGCTTATATTTTTGAAGAAACATTTATATATTTAATATAACAATTTTTGGTGAAACAAATGGTAAAATTAGCAATGTAACACGTGAAAGAACATGTAATTATTATTTGCCCAAAGTTTCCAGGCAGTCACCATGTTTATTTATATTTTCAGTGAGTTTGTGGTAGCAGAATTACCATGACTATTTGAGGTCCTTGAAGTGAATCAACAAATTGAGTTTGATTGACCATTTGGGACCATTTCTCACGTAGCATTCTGTTCTAGATCGTTTCACTGTATGGGTTTAGGGGCTTTCGAATCATAGAAAGATGAAATTGAAGTAAGCACTAGCAATATCAGAGTAGAAGCAACAGCCGTATCACAAATACTAATTATACAAAATGAAGCCAATATCCCATGTGAGTTAACAGCTGCAGTGGAGTGTGGATCTGCCTACTGTGAAGGTGAGCCCTTTCTTGGTGCATTCATTCGTTCTCCTTATAGTCAGTATATAGATGCTTTGATAGATAATGCTTCCTCAGTTCAAGACAATTTAAGCTAGAACCCAAGTAAAAGATGGCATAATTCACCATAGCTTCCAATATATACTAGCACCAACCCAGGCCCCTCTGACCAGATTTTCCAATTTGAGATCTTACAATGACTCAGCCCACTTTGAGCTCCTCAGTCAGTGGTGTTTACGTCTTTGCTCCTGTATAAAGATTCATGCTGGACTTTGCAGTTCAAACAAGATCAGGGGTCCAGAAGTTCCAGTTAGCATTGGGACACAGCTATTGCTACAGTCCTAAGTCCTGATTCCAGAAATGCTGTTTGTGCAATTCCTGATGGGGAATGAAAGAACAGAGTGAACTATAGTGAAGTATTGCTACCTTTAGGATGGAGACAGTTAAACTCCAAGGAATACAGGCTAAACAGCAAGGGATACAGTTCATCATTGTAATTAGGACCAAACTCACCTGTGTCAGCACAAGCCAGTCTGCTTTCCAGGTTCCCATTTCATTATCATCTTTTCAAAAGAGTGATGCTTGCTGCATAGGGTTTGGGCAATGCACAAAAACTAGTGCCGAAAAAGCATTCAGTGCTAGCAATGGGCACTATTACTAATTTTAAGATGGCAATGATGATTTTAGTAAGAAAAAGAAGTTAAAGAAGTTATTGCATTTTGCATATAGATAATAGTACATAGAATAGTATGGGAAAGCGTACCGTGAAATGCAGAGTTTTTACCTTCCTTTAAATGCTGTGGAAATGTTCCTTTGCTCTTCATGATAGCTCAGTTCAACCTGAGTAATCCCCCTTTTCTTGACTGTCTCATTATTATTATTACTATTTTGATGATGATAATGACAAGCACCCCTTAAAGACAGGTTTGGTAAACCGGTGTATGTGTGAGTGTGTGCCCATGCGTGCACATGCTGTGTGTATGTGTGCATGTGCTTGTAAAAATCAGAATTTTTTTTTTGGTAGATAGAATTTCTCAGTGAACCTGGAGTTCACTGACAGCCATACTAACTGACCAATGCTTCAGTCATTCTTCATCTTTCATGTCTTAATTAACCTGCTAAGCCCCAGAAATTCTCCTTTCTCCTCCTATCCCAGTGCTGGGAGTACAGACATGTATTGTACATAATGCTTTGTATATGGGTTCTGGGGATTGAAGAAAAGGCCTTATACGTCTGTATCATTCACTTTACTAACTGAGCCATTTCCCCGGTCTCCAAAACTTTATATAAAGCTCTGTAATAACTATTGTAAACTATATGGACTGGAACGAAAAATCAGTGAAAAAATGTGGATACTTATATAACAATAGCACATTTCCACCCATTCTATTGATGAATTTGAAATAATTGCATTCAAGGTCTCAGAGAACAAATCTAGAGAAAAGACTAATTAAGAAGGGTATCTTTGTGTGAAGGATTGAAGGAAGAGGTAGTTTTCTTCCTAATTGTGGTTCAAGTTAGTTTTACCTATCATCAAATTTATTGCTATTGTCTTCTGCAAATATCCTTACTTAGAATGCTGAAGTCATTATAAACCTGATTTGGTATGGGACTGTAGCTAGCTGACTGTTGGCGGGCCGGGAAACACGGTTACCCAGACCAGTATTGCAATTGATATGTTTTCTGTGTGATTATTTCTGGTCTGGGTAGCCATGTTTCCCGGCCCGCCAACAGTCAGCCAGCTTAAGTGTATTTCTAGATAGCTCTTTCATCTTAAATGAATCCATTTCTATTATTTTATATTTTACCATGAGACTCATGGGCATCTTTCTCCTCTGGTGACTACATGGCTTCCCCTTGACTCTGCCTCCTGTCTCTTTCTCTCTCTCTCTCTCTCTCTCTCTCTCTCTCTCTCTCTCTCTCTAAATATATATCTTTCAGCCTGGCTATAGTTTGTTAAGCCATTGGCTGAAATCAGCTTTTTTATTAACCAATGGCAATAAAACATCTTCTTAGCATTCAGAGGGGAATCCTACATCAGTTGACTGTACCTTAGAAGATTTAGGAAGCAGAGGAACCAATCTATGCTGATCAGATGAACATATCTCAATAACCTCAAGTAAACTTTGAACATGAAGGTAAATGCTTCCCTGAAGCTGCACCCGGCCATGTTTGAGTGGGAGGATGATTTGAGACAATGCTGTGGACCCCCGGTTTCTGAAGGAAGGCTCTAAAATTCATAATTAAGCTTCATTTGCCTTTTCAGACATTTCATGTTTACCAAGTGTTTAGACAGGCTTGACAAATCCTTCTTATGGACATATTTATGGTCTGTGTCATTTTAGCAGAAAGAAGAAAGCCAGCTGAAGGCAGCACTGAAGATGCTCATCTAGTCTCTACCCATAGAAAGAGAACGTGGCAGAGATATGGACAATTTGAAAGAAATTTTCTCCTTGCTTTCTGTCTTTCTATGAAAACACTGCAAAGAGGGGAAGGGAAATTCACAGATACAAGCACAATACCTTGCATAATAGTTTGCAATGACACAATTATTATTGATGAAAGTCAAGAAAGAGAGGTGAGCAGAGTCTCAGTAGGGATAGGGTGACATGCTTCTCCTGACAAGCCATGAAGGACATTCTGTGAGCCCCAAAAAAGAAAGTGTGTCTTCCCTCCTCTTACTGCTGCTGCAGGAAATTCTAAGCATTGGGCCAAATGGGGAATTCATGTAAAGAAAAAGACTCCAAATGCACCTTCATAGGAACACAAATAGTTGAAGGATATTTTTAAACTGAGATGTTCTTTATTTATATTTTATGTGTATGATGTTTTTCTTGAATACACACCTACACATCCTGTGTTTGGAGTACTTGTGGAGTCCAGAAGAGGGCATTGAATCCTCTAGAACTGAATTTACATATGGTTATGAGCCACATGTTAACGCTACAGACTAAAGTAGACTTCTCTAAAAAAACAAGTGCTCTTACCTCCTGAACCATCTCCCACTTGAAGTTTGTGAACTGAGATGGCATCCTTAGAGGAAGGTAACAGAGGGGAACCATGGAGAGTTAGTTCAAGCACAATACATTCAACATTGTCCTAAAATAAACATCATTTGGGTGAACATAAATGGTGATTGCCACATGCTTGTGGGATCAGGACACTGTGCAGCAATGTCAGTTTTGCCTATTCAGTGGAAGGGATGTGTCAAGGAACACATGGGAAAAGGAAGAGAAAGTGAAGGAAAGTAGTATCTCAGAGGGAATACAGATCCATAAGTCAGTTACAAAGCTGAGCTCAGAGAAGGCATTTGAATTTCTAGCAGAGACCTGGACCTTAGTGCAGAGTGGCTAAGGATGGAAACCTGTTCATAGAAAAAGAAGAAATGACAGCTGCAGAAAATCCATAGGAGATGCAGAGATTGGTGTGAGAACAAGACTGGACCAAGTGCTTTCCATAGATGTTGGGAAAGTATTTTTAAAAAATACTAGGAAGTAGTTTTAGGGGGCTCTCTATGCTCTGCTGGGTTCATTAGGACTGGTGTACTTATAAAATGTACATGGGTTCCCTAACTCGTAGTATATCTTATTATCATTCATAGGAAATCTAAAAAGATGGGGTCTGTCAAAAGAGACAAGTCATTTGGATGTTATCACACTTTAAAGAGAAAATAATGTGCTTTGCAACCCTTTTGACAGATAAGTTTGGGAATTTAATTTTTATTTCCTCTTTTGGAAATAAATTCTATTTCAACTCAACAGGCTTCAGCTCTTAGTGAATAGTGGAGCAGCACAGGCCCCTGATGAGCATCAATCCAATCCATACCCATTATAACTGCTTTTCTCTTTTTAGTATATGCTCAGCACCCAGTAAGTCCTGGGCAACATTTTAAGAATGAACTTGATATGAATTCTTAAGAGAATTCTTTGTGTAGTTGTAGTCATTAGGGTCTAATGACTACTGTTGATGAAGAGAGATGAGAATCCTGCAGAAACATAGAGAAGGCAGTCACTAACCTTTCGTTTTCCTTTCTGGATGTGTAACGATACCTTATTCACCCCATGGGATGATTTTCAGACAATGAGTCTCATAAAATGTATGATAGGGACTTGTTTTTTAAAGTTGTCTATATCTAACCCCAACTTCAATTTTTCTTCTGTAAAATCATAAGCACAATAAATAATCTTCACGAATATATAAACAGTTACTGTGGTGTTTATCTATTTGAATTGTTACAGAATTTCCTGCTTGGGTGTTCTGCATCACAGAATATATCAGATTTTAGCTGTACGAACTGATCCTACTCAAATCAGGTTGATGAGGGGTAAAACAGGACAGAAGATACATTTCTTAAACATTATTGTGAATAATATGAAAAGGATTAGGCAAGGATAAATTTAGTGATTATGAATATCAGAACTCTAGGAGAAGACATTTTAACCCCTTTGTTGAATCTCACTAAAATAGAATCATTGTCAAAAGATCTAGTTACCATGGTGATACATCTTTTAAGGCAGGTAACTAAAATCACTCAATTGTAATACCAAAAAATATTGAATACAATTTAACTTATTTTTCTTTTTTCTTTCAGCGTTAACCTTTTTTAATTACATAAATGTAATATAAAATTAAGTTGTAGGTGCTAGAATAAAATTAAAAGGAAAGATTGTATTATGAACTATTCATTACAGTTTGAGAGAAGCATGCTTTCTGTAAAATTATTACTATCTTCTTGTACAAAATGCTAACACAATCTGACTATTTAAGAACTAAGGAAGACAGTTACTATGGAATAATGTTCCCTGTAAATATGATTTTCCAACACAAGCACATTCACATATAAACACATACGCAGACATGTATGCACACACACACACACACACACACACGTACACAATATACTAAAACATATGCACAAATATACACATAAAGACATTCATACAGATGTACACATTCACACATGTACACATATAGATACAAACACACATATACACTTATTTGCACATACGTGTACTACAATACACACATATATAAGTACATCCAACAAACAAATGTACACATACGCACATACATGCAGTTTTCATATATTCACACACAAAAACTTTTACGCACATGCACTTACTACATACATAAACACATTAATTCACGCTCAAAAATACATTCACATACAAACACGCACAAACAGTACATACACAGTTATGCATTCACACAAACAATCACACACATACATACACAGACAAACAAGTACAATAATAGAAACATGCAAATACATAAGCATATACATTTATGTATACACACACGCATACATAGTGCATACACACACCTATACACAAGCATATACAGAGACATACACAATTCGCCTGTGCATATGTGCACACACACACACACACATGCAAACATGCACACACACACTAAACTATTAGCAATACTTAATACATAAACTACATGTATATGACATGTATGACTTAATACATGAACATAAAACTATTAGCAATACTTTTCCCAGAATAAACCCTGGTATGCATGAATGGTTATTTAATAATCAGTCCCTGTTTCCTGACCTCCTCCCTTTTAGTCTTTCCTTCTTGGACTTGCAGCGTTTGTCTATATACAATTTGATTTGTAACACCCTATTTTGGATCCTTTGGTGATCTGAATGAGAATGACCTGTATAGGCCCCCATTAATGCTTGACCCCCCATTGGTGGAACAATTTGGGAAGGATTAAGAGGTTTGGTCTCTTGTTGGAGGAGGCATGTCATTGGGGTGAGTTTGGAGGTTAAAGGGTGGCAGCATTAGGAAGGTTGAGAGCTACTGATTTTGCAGGAGATAGGGATAGAGCTGGTAGAATCTTCTTTAGAACTATAGCCACATCAGTACATGAAGAACATTCCTTAGAGCAGCAGATGTGAGAAACTGAAACACACAGTTAGTGAAAAATAAAAACTGTGCTCTAACAGCCTTCACTTTCTACCAGATCCAACATTCTCTCCTTGACTTCAATTTCATTAGCTTAGAACTACTATACAGACCTGTTGTTCTCAAACTCATGGAGATCCAATCATCTCTACCTTCCAAGTACTGGGGGTGTGTTCTTGGATTTTAAAGAGCACTTGAGAAATCCTGACCTGCATGTATTTTCTGCATGAGTCAGTATTGTCACTACTTTAAAACCAAAATGGAATTTACGAACAATTTCTTCCAAGGAAGTCACTGTCATCTGTAAGCTCTAATGCAAAAGTTTGTGTTGTCAAAACATCTCATTTGAACTTAATGTATATACAACTTTGAACTAGTAAATGTGAATGCACTCATTCAGAATGACCTTAGAGATTTAGGGGGTTGGATAGACTTTCCTACTACTAGAACAGTTTGATAACTGTTTGGTGGTTTGAGTTTGTTAGAGAAAACGACAAGCAGCGGAGTGTCTTCGAAGGAAGAATGGCACTGGTAGTTGCAGTGTTGCTGTAGCAGATGAAGAAGGATGCTGTCCTTGCTTCACATGCCTGCTAAATGCTCCAAAATGGAATCGGTCATCTGAATGCATTCACATTCTCTCTTCCCAGTTCATGAGCAGCAGGTTTAGAGCCTGTTTAGGGAAGAAAGTGTTCACAGAGAGTAGACTGATGGTATTTTGAGTTTTGTCCCTTAGGGCAAAATTGTAAGGGGAAAAAGTAGGGGAAGTAAAATACAAAGGGAGGGTTGGAACAAAGGAAAATGACAAATCCAGGAGCTGATGAGATGGTGACCCCAAGGGCAAAATTCTTTTTTAATCTTATTTGCTAGTTCTTTGTTGTTGTGTTTTAGTATCTTTGTGTCCAAAAAACTTCAGAGATGAACTCAACATGGCTCTTAGTGAGATTTAAAACAGGCAGGCTGGTATTGTTCCTAGAATATAAGAACAATTGCAGGTTCTTTGGGTATTTCCTACTGAAAAACATGAGAATTTCAGGAATCATGACACTAATAAAACAAAATCACAGCATAACTTTTAAGATAATGTTTCCCTATAAATTTAAACATATTCTGAATCAGAATCAGTTATTTAAAAGGAAAACAAGTACAATGTTAAAAAGATAGAAAGATCATGCATATTTGGAATTATTTTAATATAGATATTATAAATTTGGAAAATTAAGATGAGTAGTATATCAATTGCTTGTGGATTGAAGTGCTATCTTTATCAAGAATTTGACTGGGCTTCTTGGTATAAATGTCCTGAAAATCATTATGAGTTCCAAGATTTCTATATTACCTATTAACAAGTGTTAAAATAATCATTTTAGTGTAATGCAATGAAATATTGAATTTTAACAATAACTGATGTGAGCTTGAAGCAGATAACAGTCTAACATATGCATATGTATATGTATGTTTATATATGCCTTGCATGTCTATTTTATGCAAGCATTGTTATGAAAAAAGACGTAAGCATAGCAGTTCTTTTTTAGTTAACATCTCTCTCAATGAGCAGCTAACACACGAAGTGAGAAAGGTGCTTTATCCATTTTTAGAGTCCTTTCAAACTGAATTCTGAAAGTCTGAGTGACATCACAGACTCAGACCTGTGAAGTGATGCCCAAGTTCTAAGTGTTCTTAGAAATGAATGCACTGTTGGTGAACTTCACTGGCCTTTCTGTTGTGGTTGGTCGTTAGGCTGAAAAGACCCTTGTCAAGATACTGTTTTCTGTGATGAAGAGCACTCAGTCTAATTCCTGCCTTTGCTTCCTAGCAGCTGCTCCTTTGGGCAGTATGGAGATCCTCAATAGGGCAACTCAGAAGGTTTGCTTATCCACTTGTCCGTACATAGAAGCCAGGATAATCTTGCTATTTTTAAATTTATTTTTTGTTTTTATTTTTGAGATTACAATATCAATATAACATTTCTCCCTTCTCATTCTTCACTCCATACCCTCCAACAAACTCCTCCCCATTCTCTTTCAAATCCATGGTCTTTTTCATTAATTGCTATTGCATGCATATTTTATGCCAATATTCCTAAATATAACCTGCTCAGTCCATATAATGTTCCTTGTATGTACGTTTAAAGGACTGGCCATTTGGTATTGAGTAACATATTGATAACTCTTCCCCATTGAAGACTATTTTTCACATCTTTGGTATTCTTTGTGTGCAACTGATGCTGAGTGGGCTTTCTGTCAACCACAGCCTGGACTTTAGTGTCATCTTTGTTAAGCTCACTTTGGGCTGTCATGTTGGCGAGTCTTTATGGGTGTAGATTCTGATGTCACAAGGAGACACAACATCATAACAAACTCCCTGATGTTGCAAATATGAAAACATCTCTTCTCTCCACTGTACTATATATGTGGACTTTGTTTCAGAAAACTGTGGTTTTCTGAGGATAATTATTTATTTTCTTCATAGCACTTTAATGTCTGCTGGGATAGAGAGAATGTCAGTCTTACATAGGTAAATTAAGGATATATATGTGTGTGTGTGTGTGTGTGTGTGTGTGTGTGCATGTGTGTATAACAAATTCATTCAGAATTGTAAATATGGATGTGTTTGCATATATATATATACACACACACAAGTGTGTGTCTTGCATCTGCTATGTATCTATCTATCCATCTATATCATCTTTCTATTTGTAAATCTATCTGTATGCTCTCTTTTTATATATTATTTGATTTATTATTTGGGGTAAGTTTGGGACAGTGCAGTTCAACACAGGACTGTGAGACTGTTCTATGGAAGTCTGAATGTTTTCTCTGATTCTCTAAACTGTTTCATTGCTAGTCTTGAGGTTAGCATTTTCTTGAGAAATGTAAAGCAAACTATCCATTAGATTGTGCATTCCACCCTTGAGAACTAATGACAAGCAATTAAATAGCATATTCTGTCCTAGGAAACTTGAGGTTGTAAATTATTGCTTAAGGGTGTTCTGACAACTTACTTGTTTCCTAGGATTCAGGACCTAAGTTACTTTTTATAGTCATGGTTCTTCCCATAACTCCCTTAGCCTTTTGTTAAAATTGTGATTCCAAGCATAGAGTGGGCACTCCAGGGTAACAGCATACAGCTAAATGTTCACGGCTAAACTGAACTTCAGCGGACAAATATGTTAATCAAGTGAAATGGGATTTCCTCTCTGAAGTTCCAGACAATTCAATTTATACTGTCCTGATTGTTATTTTCTTGTTACTTTTTGTGTCTTTCCTTTTGTTTATTTTGTTGTTGCTGAGTACTCCCAGCTCTTTGTACATGCTATACAAACACAGCACCACGGAGCTATATTCCCAAGCCCTTTCTTACTTTGTTTTGTTTCCTTGTTTGTTTTTTAAAAATGGGTCTCCTTCTGTAATGCAGCTGGACTTTGCATGAACTCTAAGAAATCTGCTGGTTGGATTTCTCCTGATCTTCCGTGAACTTGTAAGAAATGGTTCTCTCTCTCTTTTCTGAATGTTCTTTTCATCCAGAGTAAAAATAAGTTCCGTGACTCCCTGGGACAACTTCTGGAATCACGTCTTGACTTTTCTTTACTAGATTTCTCCTGTGTTTTGCTTCAGTAGTAGAGATGGCCTTGGGCCTGGAAATGGCCTCAAGTTAGCCTGTTTCAAAGCTTAGAAGTGATGTTATTTAGGCTAGGGAAGCTTTTTGAAAAAAGTAGATGTTTTTCTCCAAGTTAAATTTGTGTCTTTTTTTAACACTTAAATGATAATCTCATGCCATCTATATCAAGAGTTTCTTAGTTATTTTAATAGACTTTTAATTTTGGACTAGTTCTACAGTTACAGAAAATTTACAAAGATAAGACAGAAAATTCGTATCTATGTAGTCTCCACTACTGAGTTAGGGTGTTAACATATCTCATTACTTGACAAATTGGAAAATATTTTAAAATATTATTTATTAAGTGATAACCAACATCAGTTGTTTAATATTTTCTGAATGGGATGGTTCTTTGTAAATGTGTCTGTTATTCTACCAATCTTTCTCTTCTGGTCTGTGACACAATTCAAGAAGTGGTATTCAATTGGCAATTGGTCCCCAGTTTTCCCATGCCTGAACACAACAGTATAACACCTGGAGCGATAGCTTCTCTTACTTGCTGTAGCATTCTCTCTTAACCCTGAGGAGGTATTGAGGCTGGTCCTCAGAGGCTCTCATCAGATTACTTGAAAGACTGGTGGAAGGCGTCATGGAAGCATCATGTCCATATTTACGGTCCATAGGTATCCATTGCAGTGTCCGTACCTAGTGCTGAAAATCCATGTTTGCAGCTAGATCCATCTTTGCTTTCTCACATTATTCTTTGCCTTTGTGTAGATGCCTAAGTTTGTTTATACCACTTGCACTCATTATTTATGGAATAGAGATTAGAGATAATTTAGATGATCGTTAAAAGTGATTATACAGCCTCAACATTTAATTGCTGTGTTTTTAATTATGAATTATGAGCTAGTTTTTTAAAGGGAGGGTAAAACTTTTCGTGGCATTATTACATTTTCTATCTATTAGCAATTATTCATTTCATTCTAATAGATGTCAAACTTATTTTCATTAAAAATTTGTGGGCTGAAATATAACCTGCTTTTTTTTAGCTGCATGTATTAGCCTTGTATTACAGTCTTTAAAAATTGACTCTTTCCTTTATAGCAAAAGAATATCTGCTGGAAAAAAATTAAATATTTCAAAGTGATTAAAACATAATCAAAATTACTCAAAAAATGTTTAAGTCCTACTCTTTGATTCAGGAGTGCTGTGTAGCACTGGTGACAGTTGTAAAACAATTTTCTTTCTCAGTGAAGAAGTTTCAAGAGTCTGCTGTTGACTTTTACTTAAGGACTGTTGGATCAGAGTAGTCCAGGAGCATGCTTTTCTTCTGTTCGCTTAGAAGTCATTCATTTACTCTCAAATACTGCCTCGTGAACAGGATGTTTTTATGTTGCAATGTACCTTTGTAGTAATCGATGTATAGAAGGATATATTCTTTCAGTTGGGTATGCTTCTGGTATCGTGCTTCTATCTTTACACGATAAGGAGTCAAGGAGAGTAGAGAAGTGATTAGTAGAACATGGTTTTTATCAATACCGTCTACATGACAAAGTTGCCTGGTTTGAATGTGCCTTTGCTGCAAGTGAACTGTTTTGTGTTTTTTAGAATGTATTACTAACAGCAGCAATGCGTGATTGAAAGGGTATTGGTATGAGGGTGAGCAGAGCTTTTCTATGTCATGTTAACCGTGAGAACTTTAGCATTATATTTGCTCTCTAAGAGTTTCAGTTGCTTTGAATGGAACATGAGAGGTTGAGACAAGAACATCTAATGGAGCAATACTACAGAGTGTATTGTCTTACAGATAGATGATTTGGATTATTATTATTATTATTATTATTATTCACCAAAGCCACATATAGTTTCTTTTCTGCATCTGCCAAACTATGAAGATATCTGGGATAATTAATGGGTTTCTGTAATACTTTTTGACCATTGTGAAAACAGTGATCTAGACCATAGGTGACAGGTTCAGAAGTCTGGAATTTTATGTCAAATACAGAAATAAGTAAAGAAAGAGAAACCTGATGTTCCAGTCAGTGGATGCTCTTTATAAGGGGAAATCTGTTGACTCCACAGATCAATGTCAGTTCTTCTGACCTTTAAGAGAAAGCTGTATAAACAGCCTTTGTATGAACTCTCCAGTCTTTAAATGTTAGCAAGTAATAAAATTTCAAGAACCCCCCACTGTAGATTAAATTAAAGATTCAGTAGTTTGGAACTCATTCACTGGACACTGCTTTACACTTTTTGTCATTTCAATGGTTTTCAAACATCTTTTCCTATAGCAACAATAGTAACTCATCATAACCTTCTAAGCCAATACTTCTGTGTGTTTTTATATGAAACAGCAAATTTGTGAAGCACTATATGTAATACATCTAAGTTTCTATTTTACTCTATATAGCAGATTTTGTTGATACAAAAGCGCAACTCCCACCTCAAAGATGATAAGAAATAGTTTATTCTGAGCCAAATGTAGGTGGTCACAATACAGGGCATAGATTCAGGATCCTTCAAATAACATATTCTAATGTGGAAGTAGCTTCATGAACTTTATAATGACATAACAAAAGAAAGTTGTAAATCAAAGCATTTACTAAATATTTCAACAGGTCTACAGGTTAGTAAGCTAATAGGAAATGGAAATATAAGATGTATACTACATACATCTTAGATGCTACCTGCACTTATCTTTTGACTTAACACGAGTGCTAAAAATACATCCAAAAACAAGTTTTACCTGGTATGTTGGGCATAGAGTTAGGCAATGATTTACTATGGGAACTAAAGATATCCCAAGATACTTGATTCTGAACTTGAAATATGATATTATTTCATTCTCCATGTTCTGTCAACTCATTTGATTCTTTAACATTCCACCTCTTCTCATCACACACTTCTACTAGTCAGCTTTGTAGAATATGTAACATAGATATGTCATTTTCTGTGCAGTCCTATTCATAGGTCCACTGTTGGCCACACATCCCATTTTGTGCATACACAGGCTAATAACCTTAAGTCTGGTGATGCTAGAAAGGCTCTTTCCTAGGTTCACAGAAATATAAAGTTTGTGTGGGCAGTCTTTAGTAGAGAACAATAGCGTTAAAAATATTAAGGAAGCCTCCCAGGTCCTATCAGCATCTCTAGTCATTTCAGTTTGGAGATGATGTTCTTGTGTTGTACCATCCACACACCACTTACAGTAGTAGAATTATACCATAAGTTCAAATAATCAAGAATACAGTATACCTTCAACAACAGGTGAGGGTAACAAGCATTTTAACCCACAAAATTTCACACTCCTTAAGCAAACTAACTGTATATGGTTTCTTCCCATGTATAGTTATTTATATTTTGTGAACTATTTTATTGATGTTTGGTCTATTTGAAATGACTTATTACTTTAGTTTTTCCTACAGAACTTTATAAATGAACACTGAATGTTCATTAACTTTGTTCCCCTTTCCTCCTTTCAAATTCATGACCTCTTTCTAATTACTACTCTGACTCTCTCATATATACATGTATATACACTGAGTCAGTTTACCATTCCTTTATTCTAGACTATTTTTTGAGTACTTGATTTTACAGTCATAACCCCATACAAGGTTGGGCTGGTATAAATTTAGAAAAGATTGATATTTTACTGCAATTTAATTTTGTCTGGTACTTTTGTCTTATTCTTTGGATATTATACCAAATTACAGTTTAGATAAGGTAAAGGATAGTTACCTTACAGAGGAAATCAGACAATTCAGCATTATTTAAAAAATCTTCTGTAGGAGGTCCTTCTGTTTATGTGTTGCTTTCTTTTTTTTTTAAAGTAAATTTTATTAAATTATAAAAGTTTCCATTTCCGCCCCTCTTCCCAACACCCTCCCACTCCCCCCACTCCCTCTCCTTCTCCCTCTTCGTCCCTTAGGGCAGTCAGGGTTTCCAGCCCTGTGGGAAGTTCAAGTTCCTCCCCCCTCCCTCCAGATCCAGGAAGGTGAGTGCCCAAACAGACTGGATCCCCAAAATCCAGTATATGCAGAGGAAACAGGTCCCAGTATCATAGTCAATGGCTTTTCAGAAAGACTTCGGGCCAGCCACATTCAGAGAATCTGGCCAAATTCCGAGAATCTGGTTAGATCACTTCCTCGTTCAGTCCCAGTCCAACTGGCCTTGGTAAACTCTCATTAGATCCGTTCCCTTGTATCAGTGGGTGATAGCATCCCTCGCAGTACTGATTTCCTTTTTCATGTTCTTCCTCCTTCTGCTCCTCATTTGGACCTCCGGGGGCTCAGTCCGGTGCTCCAATGTGGGTCTCCGACTGTATCGCCGTCCTTCGCCAGATGAAGGATCTATGGTGATAAGCAAAATATACATCAGTATGGTTATGGGCCACGGCCGATTCAGGCACCCTCTCCTCTGTCCAGAGAACAATCTGGGGGATCTCTCCTTGGACCTGGGATCCCATATATAATCAAGTCTCCTATAAACCCTAAAATGACTCCCTTATTTGAAATATATTCTTCCCTGATCCCATATTCATCCTTCCTCCCTCCCCCCCATCCCAGGCCACCGAGCTTTCCCCATTCCTCCCCTACTCCCTTCTCTCTAACCCTCTCCCCTTCCATCAACCCTCCCACCCCCCCCCCATGCACCCGAGGTTACCTGGGACTCTTGTCTATTTCCTACCTCCTGGTGGATAGCTAAATAATCTTCATCAGGTTCATCTTCTTATTTAGCTTCTCTAGGATCACGAATAATAGGCTCAAAGACCTTTAATTATGGTTAGAATCCACTTATGAGTGAATACATACCGTGTTCCTCTTTTTGGGTCTGGCTTATCTCACTCAGTAAAGCGTTTTCTATTTCCATCCATTTGCATGCAAAATTCAAGATGTCATTGTTTTTTACCGCTGAGTAAAACTCTAATGTGTATATGTTCCACACCTTTTTTAACCATTCTTCTATTGAGGGGCACCTAGGCTGTTTCCAGGTTCTGGCTATTACAAATAGTGCTGCTATGAACATAGTAGAACAAATGCTTTTGTAGTATGTTAGGGAATCATTAGGGTATATTCCCAAGAGTGGAATTGCTGGGTCCTGAGGGAGGTTGACTCCCAGTTTCCTGAGAAACTGCCACACTGATTTCCACAGTGGCTGCACAAGTTTGCATTCCCACCAACAATGGATGAGTGTTCCCCTCACCCCACATCCTCTCCAGCATAGGCTATCGTTGGTGTTTTTGACTTTAGCTATTCTGACAGGTGTAAGATGGTATCTCAAAGTGGTTTTGATTTGCATTTCCCTGATCGCTAAGGAGGTTGAGCATGACCTTAAGTGTCTTCTGGCCATTCGAAGTTCATCTGTTGTGAATTCTCTGTTAAGTTCAGTACCCCATTTTTTAATTGGGTTAATTAGAGTTTTAGTGCCTAGTTTCTTGAGTTCTTTGTATATTTTGGAGATCAGACCTTTGTCTGATGAGGGGTTGGTGAAGATCTTCTCCCAGTCAGAAGGCAGCCTTTTTGTCCTACTGACAGTGTCATTTGCTTTACAGAAGCTTCTCAGTTCCAGTAGATCCCATTTATTCATTGTTTCTCTTATTGTCTGTGCTACTGGGGTACTACTTAGGAAGAGGCCTCCTGTGCCTATATCTTGTAGACTACTTCCCACTTTCTCTTCTATCAGGTTCAAAGTGGACAGATTAATGTTGATGTCTTTAATCCATTTGGACTTGATTTTTGTGCATGGTGATAGATATGGATCTACTTTCATTTTTTTACAGGTTGACATCCAGTTATGCCAGCATCATTTGTTAAAGATGCTTTCCTTCTTCCATTGTATACCTTTAGCTCCCTTGTCGAAAATTAGGTGTTCATAAGTTTGTGGGTTAATATCTGGGTCTTCTATTCGATTCCATAGGTAGACTTCTCTGTTCTTATGCCAATACCAAGCTGTTTTCAATACTGTAGCTCTATAATAGAGTTTGAAGTCAGGGATGGTAATGCCTCCAGAAGTTCTTTTATTGTATAAGATTGTTTTGGCTATCCTGGGGTTTTTGTTTTGCCATATAAACTTGATTATTGTTCTCTCAAGGTCTGTGAAGAAGTTTGATGGGATTTTGATGGGGATTGCATTGAATCTATAGATTGCTTTTGGTAGAATTGCCATTTTTACTATGTTGATTCTCCCAATCCAAGAGCAGGGGAGGTCTTTCCATTTTCTGGTATCCTCCTCAATTTCTTTCTTCAAAGACTTAAAGTTTTTGTCAAATAGGTCTTTCACTTCCTTGGTTAGAGTAACCCCAAGATATTTTATGCTATTTGTGGCTATCATGAAAGGTGATGTTTCTCTGATTTCCCTCTCTGCTTCTTTATCCTTTGTGTATAGGAGGGCCACTGATTTTTTGGAGTTGATCTTGTATCCTGCCACGTTACTAAAGGTGTTTATCAGCTTTAGGAGTTCTTTGGTAGAGTTTTTGGGGTCACTTATGTAAACTATCATATTGTCAGCAAATAACGAAAGTTTAACTTCATCTTTTCCAATACGAATCCCCTTGATCTCCTTATGTTGTCTTATTGCTATTGCTAGAACTTCAAGCACTATATTGAAGAGGTATGGAGAGAGTGGACAGCCTTGTCGCGTTCCTGATTTTAGTGGAAAGGCTTTGAGTTTCTCTCCATTCAGTTTGATGTTAGCTGTCGGCTTGCTGTATATTGCTTTTATTATATTTAGGTATGATCCTTGTATCCCCAGTCTCTCCAACACCTTTATCATAAATGGGTGTTGAATTTTGTCAAGTGCTTTTTCAGCATCTAGTGAGATGATCATATGGTTTTTTTCTTTCAGTTTATTTATATGATGGATTACATTGATAGATTTGCGTATGTTGAACCAGCCCTGCATCTCTGGAATGAAGCCGACTTGATCATAATGGATAATTTTTCTAATGTGCTCTTGGATTCGGTTTGCCAGTATTTTATTGAGAATTTTCGCGTCGATGTTCATGAGTGAGATTGGCCTGTAATTCTCTTTCTTGGTTGTGTCTTTGTGTGGTTTTGGTATTAGGGTAACTGTAGCTTCATAAAAGGAGTTAGGCAATGACTCTTCTGTTTCTATATTGTGGAATACGTTTAGGAGTATAGGTATTAGCTCTTCCTGGAAGTTCTGGTAGAATTCTGCATTGAAACCATCTGGTCCTGGGCTTTTTTTGGTAGGGAGATTTTTGATAACAGCTTCTAATTCTTCGCGACTAACAGGTCTATTTAGATTGTTCACCTATTCTTGGTTAAACTTTGGTATATGGTACTTATCTAAAAAAAAATGTCCATTTCTTTTACATTTTCCAACTTTGTGACATATAAACTTTCATAAGATCTAATGATTCTCTGAATTTCCTCTGTGTCTGTTGTTATGTCCCCCTTTTCATTTCTGATCTTATTAATTTGCATGTTCTCTCTCTGCCGTTTGATTAATTTAGATAGGGGTTTGTCAATCTTGTTGATTTTCTCCAAGAACCAGCTTTTTGATTCATTGATTCTTTGGATTGTTTTCTGTGTTTCTATTTTGTTGATTTCAGCCCTCAGTTTGATTATTTCCAGTCTTCTAGACCTCCTGGGTGAATCAGCTTCTTTTTTTTCTAGATCTTTCAAGTGTGCTGTTAAGTCTCCAATATGTGCTTTCTCCGCTTTCTTTAATTGGGCACTTAGTGCTATGAACTTTCCTCTTAGCACTGCTTTCATAGTGTCCCATAGGTTTGAGTATGTTGTGTCTTTGTTTTCATTAAATTCAAGGAAGAGTTTAATTTCTTTCTTTATTTCTTCCTTGACCCAGGGGTGATTTAGTAGTTGACTGTTCAGTTTCCATGAGTTTGTTGGCTTCCTGGGGGGAGCATTGTTGTTGAATTCTAATTTTAGTCCATGGTGATCTGACAAGACACAGGTAGTTACTAATATTTTTTTGTATCTGTGGAAGTTTGCTTTGTTACCGAGTATGTGGTCAATTTTCGAGAAGATTCCATGAGCTGCAGAGAAAAAGGTATATTCTTTCCTATTTGGGTGGAGTGTTCTATAGATGTCTGTTAAGTCCATTTGATTCAATACCTCCAATAGATCTCTCAATTCTCTGTTTGGTTTCTGTCTGATTGACCTGTCCATTGGTGAGAGAGGAGTGTTGAAGTCTCCTACTATTAGTGTGTGTGGTTTGATGACCGCCTTGAGTTCTAGAAGAGTTTCTTTTACATATGTGGGTGCCTTTATATTAGGAGCATAGATATTCAGGATTGAGACTTCCTCCTGATGAATTGTTCCAGTTATGAGTATGAAATGTCCATCTCCATTTCTTCTGATTGATTTTAGTTTGAAGTTGATTTTGTTAGATATTAGAATGGCCACATCCGCTTGTTTCTTAGGTCCATTTGCTTGGAAAACCTTTTCCCAACCCTTTACTCTGAGTAGGTGTCTGTCTTTGTGGTTGAGGTGTGTTTCTTGTAAACAGCAGAATGTTGGATCCTGTTTTCGTATCCAATCTCTAAGTCTGTGCCTCTTTATAGGTGAATTGAGTCCATTGATATTAAGTGATATTAATGACCAGTGGTTGTTGACTCCGGTCATTTTTTTTTTTTTTAGGTAGTAGAGTGTATGTGTTTTTCTTCTTTGATTTGTGCTTATGAATGGTCGCTAGATTTTCGAGTTATTGTAGGCCGTGTTGGGAATGTTGGATTCCTTCGGTAGTGATTTTCCTTCTAATATTCTCTGTAAGGCTGGATTAGTAGCTACGTATTGTTTAAATTTGTTTTTATCCTGGAATATTTTGTTTTCTCCGTTGATAGTGAACAATAGCTTGGCTGGGTGTAGTAGTCTGGGTTTGCATCCATGGTCTCTTAGTTTCTGCAGTACCTCTATCCAGGATCTTCTGGCTTTCATGGTTTCCATAGAGAAATCCGGTGTAAGCCTGATAGGTTTACCTTTATAAGTTACTTGACTTTTCCTTTGCAGCTCTTATAATTTTTTCTTTAATATTTATGTTTTGTGTTTTGATTATTATATGGCGAGGGGATGTTTTTTTCTGATCCAGTCTATTCGGTGTTCTGTATGCCTCTTGAACCTTCATAGGAATATCGTTCTTTAGGTTGGGAAAGTTTTCTTCTATAATTTTGTTGAATATATTTTCTGGGCCTTTGATCTGCAGTTCTTCTCCTTCTTCAATCCCTATTATTCTTAGATTTGGTTTTTTTATTGTGTCCCAGATTTCCTGAATGTTTTGTGAAGAGAATTTGTTGGATTTGCCGTTTTCTTTGACCAGAGCATTTATTTTCTCTATGGTATCTTCAGATTCTGAGATTCGTTCTTCTATCTCTTGTATTCTATTGGTTATGCTTGATTCTGTAGTCTCCGTTCGTTTACCTAGGTTTTCCATATCTAGCCGGTTCTCCGTTTGTGTTTTCTTCATTGCCTCCATTTCAGTTTTCAATTCTTGCACTGTTTCCTTTACTTGTTTGATTGTTTTTTCTTGGTTTCTCAGGGTCTCATTCATGGATTTACTTATTTCTTCAAACTTTTTGTTATATTTCTCATCTATTTCTATACTCATTTCTTCAAACTTTTTGTTATATTTCTCATCCAATTCTTTAAGGGAGTTATTCATATCCTGTTTAAGAGACTCTATTGCTTTCATAATGGCACTTTTTTCCACTTCTTCTGGGTTAAGGTGTTCAAGCCCTTCTGTTGTAGGGTCCTTGGGATCTGGTGTTTTCATGTTGTTTTTCAGATTGTTGGATGAGGTCTTGCCTTGGCGTCTGCCCATCTCTTACTTCAAATGTTCTCTATTGGAACTTCTGTTACCGGGTCAGATTCCCTTCTTGGGCAGGGACTTCACTGACAGAATGCCCACCTTTCCTCAGGCAGGCTATTGAAGCACAGGCACTCCCTCTTTCCTGGATGCGCTTACAATGCAGGCTCAGCTTGCAAGGCAGCTGAGCTGGGGAAAATTTTATGGCCCCAGGGGGAAGGGAGAAATATAGGAATTCGTACCTGGATGGGAGCTGGGATGGCAGGCGGGAGGGGGTAGCCAGCACTGCAGGGCTACCTGGGCAACTGTGGGGTAGGGGAATGCCAAAGCTCTTCCTCACCAGGACCCTGTCAAGGCCCGAAGCAAACTCACCCCTCTGATGGCCCTCTGCTAGAAGTCAGGGCCCCTGCTGGTCAGGAATGTGGCTGAGCTGGCACCTGGTCCACCTGTCCTCAGGGAGGCCTTTAAGACCCTGGAACTGCCTCGAGCCGAGCTGCGCCTACAGCCCAGGCCCAGCTTGCAAGGCAGCTGAGCTGGGGAAATTTTATGGCCCCAGGGGGAAGGGAGAAATATAGGAATTCGTACCTGGATGGGAGCTAGGATGGCAGGCGGGAGGGGGTAGCCAGCACTGCAGCGTGACCTGGGCGTCTATGGGGTGGGGAACGCCCAAGCTCCTCCTCGCCGGGACCCTGCCACGGCCCGAAGCAAGCTCACCCCACAGAACTATGTGTTGCTTTCATTGATTGAATAAAGAAATTGCCTTGGCCTTTTGATAGGGCAGAACTTAGGCAGGCTGAGTAGACAGAACTGAATGCTGGTAAGAAGGGCAGAGTGGCATAATGCCATGGATCTCTTGCCTGGGACGGACACTGATTAGAATCTTGCCAGTAAGCCACAGTTATGTGGAAATACACAGATTAATGGAAGTGGGTTAAATTAAGATGTAAGAATTAGCCAATAGGAATTGGGGCCAGGCAGTGTTTAAATGA
This sequence comes from Myodes glareolus, assembly GCF_982192425.1. Taxonomy (NCBI): domain Eukaryota; kingdom Metazoa; phylum Chordata; class Mammalia; order Rodentia; family Cricetidae; genus Myodes; species Myodes glareolus. Next base: position 36,606,143 of record NC_142038.1, on the reverse strand, counting down.
ATACAGTTTCTGTGTGATTACTTCAGGTTTAAGCTAGCTGGGTGACCAGGACAGAACAAGGGCCCCACTCCCTACAACACTCTTCCCTCCAAATTGTTCTTTCCCTATGTTTCAAACCCTAGGTGCAGACTCAGAAACAGAAAGCAAGACTGGTAAGAAGTTAGGCTTCCACAGATTTTGTGGGCATAAAAAATTTTAATTGCATGTTTCATAATCATAAAGAAAAATGCAGTTGAGGAAGGAATAATTTCATCATGTTGCCTATTCTCATTGGTGAAGTTTTAGTATTGTTTAGTATTCTTCCAGTTCTGGCTAAATATAATATGGCCACCTTGAACTCATTTTTAAAAGTTTTTTTTTTAATTTTTATTAAAGATTTAGTTTTGCTCTTATGTGTGTGTTTATAGAGTCATGTGCACATGAATGCAGTCCGGAAGCAAAGAGAGATGTTTGTCAGAATACAAGTGCTTGATTTCTCATTTTTGTGCAGCCTGAGACTTCAACCCTTGGGATGGTGTCACACACATTCAGAGTGTGTATTCTCACATCAGTTAACCTAATCTGCATACTCCCTCACAGGTGTGCCCAGAGACTTGTCTTAAAGCACAAATAATAAAAACTAAGGGTTTTTTTTTTGGGGGGGGGGTTTCAACCTGAAGATCAGAAAAGCAAAGCAGCCAGCCACTGGTTCTTAACTCGACCTCAGTCCAAAAATGGTGATCCTGCTTCCAAGAATCTCAAAATGAGACTAAGACTGAGAATTGTCTCCTCCCATTTTATAATCCCCTCTAGTTCTGGGATTAAGGGTGTGCACGACTGCTGCCTGGTTTTTATGGCAAGCTAGTGTGGCTACTGGGATTAAAGGAGTCCATCATTGTTGCCTGGTCTTGTAAGGCCGTACAGTGTGGCTGTTTTACTTTTCTGATCCTCAGGCAATCTTTATTTATTAAGATACAAATGAAAAGCCACTACATTTTTTCCTGGAGATTCAGGATCCTGTTCATTTAATAAGCAATGTTAATCATCAAAATTGTAGAAAATAATTTAGCTCTCCATTTTCAACACCTGAAGCCCTTATGGTCATGACTTTCTGATCCATTCAGCAATCTCTTAGAACCTGTAGCAGATGTGTGGTTTTTTCTCGGGAAATTTTCTATTCTATTCTGCATGTTTTGCACTCAATATTGAATTTCTTTCAAAAGTACTCATACAGTTATTAAATATTTTTATACGAATCACCAGTTGTTTATCCTGTTCATTACTTCTGTGAAAGAAAACTAGATGGCCATATTGTTGAACATGAATGGGACTGGTAATATAATTATATTATAATTTCAAAAGATAAAATAATTATTATAAAACTTCTTCAGTCTAAAATCTTAAGGAACACTTCATATCTATGATTAACATATTGCTTGCTGAGTTGTGGGCAAAGTGTCTGTCTCTAGATCTCACCTACCATCAGCCAGCATGGAGCAGAGATGACTTTGACCCTGTAACATAATAACAAAATAAACAGAATAATACTGTGGTAGCTAGACTTACTTATCATAATTATAGCAAGCTTTGTTCTTGTTCCCTGTCTTAAAGAGTTCCTCGCTCAATTAGGTGCCTTTCTAAAACTTTAGATTGTCTTTTTGTGTTTTTTCACCTCACAGCTATTTGAAAAAATCATCTTAGTCTAACTAAGTTATTTTCAAAGATTTGTGTCAGCCCTGATACAGCCTGAAGCCTGTGAACACATCTCCCAAAATTAAGATTAAAATAATTTAAACTAGCTGGGCTACTGGATGCTGTGGATTAATGATCTTGTACGCTGCCAAGATTTATCACTCAAATTGGTTTAATAAAACGCTGACTGGCCAGTAGCCAACTATGAAGTATAGGCAGGGTGAGCAGAGAAGGAGAATTCTGGGACGAGGAAGGGCAGAGTGAGGAGTCACAAGTCAGCTGCAGAGGAAGCAAGATGACAATGCTACATTGAGAAAAGGTAGCAAACTGCATGGCTAAATATAGATAAGAATTATGGGTTAATTTAAGCATAAGAGCTAGTATTAATAATCTTGAGCTACCAACTAAACATTCATAATTAATATAAGCCTCCTGTGTTGTTCCGCGCTACCTTCTCACCAGCAAGAACGACACGGGGCACTTAGGATTCTTCTGCAGTAAAGCTTTAATGCGTCTTGAGAGGGAGAGCATCAGCTTCCAAAGCGGAGACCCAGAATGAGGGGAACCCAGCCCTTATAAAGGAAACAGTCCTTGCTTCTGACGTGTCACTCTTGGATTGGCCCGCTGCCCATTATCCCAGGTGATGCCTCGGAAGTAGGCAGGGACGCAGCGGTAGAGAGTTACCAAGCACAAGCTCTGGGATTAAAGGCGTGTGCTACAATACCTTGAACTCACAGAGATCTGCCTGTCTCTGCCTCCCAGGCATTGGGACTAAAGGCGTGTACCACCACACCTTGAGGTCACAGAGGTCAATCTCTACCTTCGTCCCTTGAAGCAATGGAGAATGTGGTTGCGGCCCTCCACACTGTGGCAATCTGGGAAGCAGCTGTGAAATGCAGCAGGAGAAAAACTCACCTCCAACTACAACTAGGACCCAATTGTTTTTCTTAATCATTAACCTAAGCACAGTCTATATGGTTCCTCGATAGACACTCAGGTATTCTAGCTGTGTGACACTCCCTTGTTTTATTTTTTTATCATAAAAACTCAATTTAAACAAATATTACTATTATCAATTAGGCAGTACAGCTTAGGAAGAAGTCATCTTCATGATAATCCGTAGGCAAAAAATGCCCAGTAGAACAGGAAGTTTTTGTGAGATAAACATACTACATTACAGGCAATGGATCTCCCCACACCCATTCACACCATGACAGATACCAGAGAAAGATAGCAGCAGCCAACATGCAAAGACACAGAAGAAGCAAAAGACATTCTGGGGTCTTGGGGCCTTGTCAATTGAGATTCACCCATCAGGGAGTTGCTTGCCGGTCGGCTGACACCCTGAACTTCAGTTGTCACCTGTTGCTCTGACAAGGCCACTGGCAAACTTTGAGGTTTCAAATCATCAGGCCAGGCCCAGTGTCATTTACTTCCTGTTGCCAGTGGATTAAGATGTAGACCTCTCAAGCTACTTCTACAGTAGCATGTCTGCTTGAATGCTACTATACTTCCTTATATGATGATAATGGTATAAACCTCTGAAACCAAATAAATGTTTTCCTTCATAAGACTTTCTGTGGTCATGGTGTCTCTTCAAAACAGTAAAACAGTAAGACATTATTTTACTAAAAAGGAATCATTTTAAAATAGAATTAGGAAGACACTGGCTAGCTACATATTTCACCTCATGGTTTATTTTTATTTTTTATACTAAAAAAACCAAATTATCTTTTTTCATTTTTCATACCAACCCCAGTTCCTACTCCCTCCCTTTCTCCTATTCCCTCCACTACCCCCCCAACCCTCATCTACTCTCCAGAGAGGGCAAGGCACACTGTAAAGAGGAAAGTCCAAGGTTCTACCCACTATATCCACACTGAACAAGGTGTCCAAAGAGATATGGGTTCCAAAAAGCCAGCACAAGCAGCAGGGACAAGTCTTGGTGCCACTGCCAGTAGCCCCACAGTCTGCCCCAGCCATACAGCTGTCATCCATAATTAGTGGGTCTAGTTTCATCCTATTCTGGTTCCTTCCCTGTCCAGCCAGAGTTGGTGAGCTCCCATTAGCTCAGGTAAGTTGTTTCAATGGGTACCCCCATCAAGGTTTTGACCTTTTTGCTCATTTTCTCACTTCTTCCCTTCTTCGACTGAACTTTGGGAGCACAGCCCAGTGCTCCACGGTGGATCTCTGCCTCTTCTTTCATCAGTTGCTGGATAAAGGTTCTATGGGGACATTTAAGATAGTCATCACTCTGACTACAGGTCAAGGCCAGTTTGGGTACTCTCTCCACTATTGCTAGGGTCTTATCTGGGATAATTTTTGTGGATTCCTGGGAATTTGTCTAATGCCAACATTCTTACTAGTCCCCTAATGACTCTATCAATCAAAAAATCTCTTTCCTTGCTCTCTGTCTCTGTCCTTCGCCCATCTCGACTATCCTGTTCCCTCAAGTTCTCCCCCTCACCTTCTTCTCTCCTCCTCCTTTTATATCTGCTTTCAGATAAACTTATTCCCCAATTCTAACTCAAATTGAAGGAATGCATCAAAGTAAGCTATGGTCTTCCCAATTTCTTTTACATAAATTTAGCGTATACCTTTTGACTAAATTCCTTTGATTTTGACAGTACAGTTAAATAAAGATATGATCTTTAGTAGTAAAGTAGACATGTACCAGATTTATTGAGCCCTCACCATGAAAGTACTTTTCATATATTACTTTATTAATTCTCAGAGCACTTATTTGAGAGTGTTTTATCATTTCCATTTTATGAGTGTAGAAGCTGGAGTTAACAATTTCGCACAGTTGGTGGTAGAGTCCATGTTTTAAACCACTGTGATATTATGTCTCTGTATTCAGCTGAACTGACATTTATATGAAAGCTAGTAATCAAATCACCAGAGTACTTTCAATAAGGAGGGTGCTTTTACATAAGAACATGGTTAATGTTTAGTTACTGCACATTAGTAAAGATATATATCTTGTGTTCTGAAAATATGGAAATGTTTCTATGTAGTTTGAAAGATGATTGTCGGCCAGACCACCCCCCACCAGCTACAGTTTTGCTTAAGATCATTAACGTGTTCTCTCTGATTCACTAACTGAAGTGTTATTGTCTTATACTGTGGGAATAGAGCTGTTGGAACAGTCTGTGACCAGCCAGCAGACTTTCACTCATCCTTGAGTAGACGATTTTCATTTGGACCCCTCATACTGATTGGGTGATGACTCAAAGCACATAGGGAGTTAGTACCAAGGATTGAGATAGTTAAGAATGAACATTAACCAATGTTCCTAGACCTGTGATTCCCTGGGAAGATAAATTATCCTCATTATGTTGCAGTTTTCAGAACATGAAAGTTGAGAGTGTTGTGCCTCTCATGGGATGTATGAAGGAAAGAACGGCAGTCACTACAATGAATAAAGTGAGCAATTTTTGAAATTTTAAAAAATTTTCCGGCTCCAAATTTTACATACTGTCATGCTGTTAAACTCACAAACATTCAGAAGAACTCACAGACCAAGCTCTGTGTCTACACAAAGATAATAATACTGTTTCAAAGTATACACTTATATATATTTCAATTTTGATATGTCTATGTACTCACCAAAGTAGTAGGTATATTTTTATTTATCTAATTCTATAGGAACTTCGGTAATTGATGTGTTGGGTAATGGTGATAAAACAAACAGAATTTTTATGAGTAGATATGATGAGTTGTGGATTTAGAGCGAAGTACATCAGCCTCTGTATGGTAAGGTAATACTGTCTAAAGAGATAAAGGTAATGGGTGAGGGTAGTAACTGAAAGTATCACAATGTCATCATTAACACTCAACTTTTGTTCTTTTTTTTCTCTGATTTTGTTCTAGATTTATCATGCATCAGTGCTGTTGGCAACAGGCTGGGGGTTGGTTTGTGCTCTCTTTCCACCAGTTGTTTTCAGTGTAACATCATGATGGCCTCTGGCTTGCTACAGACCAAGAGGTGACAAAGGAGTTAGGGGCTGACAGTGATTTAAGCATGACCACCATGCTTTCTGCTTTGGGCTGTTTTTATGCACTGGACTGAATTTGTCCCCCAACTCCACACAGAAAGAGATAAAAGCTCGGAAGTGCCTGGTAATTTGATAAATTTTATCTTTCTCACCTTTTAGCCCCCTCACCATTGCTCACTTTTAATTTTTACTTAAGATACTTTTACAGTGCAAATTATATAAAATGGAGGTATAAAATGCACTATTTCTATGTATGAATACATTGTGAAATCATTTTCCCAAACAACCTTGCTAACTTATCCATTACTTTATGTGGGTTTCTTTTGTTTTTAATTTCTAGACACGGAATCCAGATCCTCCCATGCAGCACAGGCACCATCCAATTGACTTATCTCCTCGGCCATATTTTGTAATTTTAGTGTGATCGGAATATGTAAAAGCCATCATTTTAAACAAATTTTCAGTACAAAATACATTAATGCTGCAAACTATACTAGCTGCTCTGTGTATGGTATGCAAAACTTAGACAAGTATATGGCCAGCATCTCCTTCTGCCTCCACCCTTGGTTTTTGGTAGGTACTCTTCACCATTTCTAAGTGTTTGGTGTTTAAAAATCCCACATATGAGTACAAGCGCTCACTTCTTTTGCCACTAGCTTTCTTTATTAACTAACTGTAAAACTATAGTTAACATACTTAGTTTTAGATTTAGATGAATTATCTATTAAAGGTGGATGATAAAAACTCCCTCGTCAAATTGCTGCTCTGCTGGCATAGTGCATGACATGTAATCAATGCGTGATAAATCATGTTCATTTACCTTGAATAGTGTAGAAAAGTCAAATTTAAATTCTAATTCCGCAAAAGACATTGTGTTCAATTCCAAGTGTTTGCTAACAAATGCTGTCATTCCTTTGCTGAACATGGCAACAGCTAAAAAAAAAAAAAAAATGGAAATCATGTTATAGGACTTGGAGTTGTTGCAGAACTAATGAGTGTGGATGTAAAAGCATAATCAAAGGATTTCTTGGCTCACCACGGGGAAGACACTATTGGCTCCTTTGACTTGGTAGAATATCCTTTCTTGTTGTCACCATGTCTTCCACATTTAAAAATATGGTTGATGATGTAAATGAGAATTTCACCAGGAGCCCATTATAGGATTTAGAGAGCATCTGAGGACTGTCTTACTCATTTAGCAGCACACAAAGCTTTCCAACTGAGGGTTGGAACTTTAACCAAATACCAGTCTCACAGAACCTTTCAGATTAAAATCTTCAAGGATATTTTGGAGACAAAAGTAATTGTCTTAGTAGGAGAAAGCTATTGAATTGGAAGGTTATGGTTTCTTACTTGAGATAAGTTCTTGCTACATAGCCAAGGCTCGTCCTGTAACTAATCAATCGTTTCACTCCCCAGTGCTAAGACTGAAGATATCTGCCTCCTCTCTCAGTTCATAGTAGATTGTGGACTTTGTTTATCTGAGAAAGGACCTAACATTTTATTCCAGGCTTACATGAAAGTCCCTGTGCAGCCTAGGCTTGTTTCAAACTCGGGGTCTCATTACCTTATTTTTCTGATTTTGGGGTTCACAAATATTTAGCACCATGCCCAGCTACAGATAAACATGTTTGGTATGATGATATAATGAATCTCCAATGTTTCTACTCATTGAAAAATCACTACTTGTTTTTTGAAAGTGTCTAACAACTTCTTTTTTTTTTGTCAATAAGTAAGATATAATTCAGTATTAGCAAGGGTTCTCTAAAGGAACAGAACATGCATACATACATACATATGTACGTACATACTGGGAGATTGTACAAGGAGGTATTTGACTAGCGTATGGGAAATGTGTGGTTCAGGGAGTCCAACAATGGCTCTCGTGGTCTTCTTAAAACGAGACGACTAGTGACATTAATCTTAGCAATCCTTACAACTGATGTTTTCCAACGTGGCTTCTACATCACAGATAGCAAACAGTTTCTTAGTTGCTATTGTGCTTCTTTTGCCCTAAAATTCTTTCTTTTACCCTTTATAAAACTTATTTTCAAAAGTGATCTATTGATTTTAGGTAAGGATCATTTGATTATCTTGATCTTTATATTGAATTCTTACATAGAAAACTTAAGGTCAAACTCAGAGCAATTGCTGAATCCACTTATAAAAACTGGAACTTTCTTATACTTCAAGGCAAAACAAAGTCATTGACTCAGATATACACACAACCATTGTCTTTTGTTTCTTCTGCACTCTGACAAGTATTGTTTTAATTCTCCTTTTCTAATGAGTTATATTTGAAATAACATCCTCATTAGCATTATAACTTGGTATAATCATTTATCAATGAAACAAGCATACTCCTATCACATTGGTGGACAACTTTTCATTGAATGAGATTGCATGTAAGTAATTGTCCATCAAATGAAACTCGAGTAGCTTCATAAATGCCGTATTTCACTTGAACCAGAACAACTTATCTAGCCACAGGCCAATCTGTTTGGTTTTGCTCTTTTAACTTCTTGTTCTTCATTTGTACAAGTACATAAGATAAAGATAAGCTATATTTATAAATGATTTGCTAGTAGGTATATATTTAGAATCCAGTTTCCAATATCATGTCTAATGCTTTGTTAGGAAGGATCACATGCATGTGCAAGCAGGAGACAGAGGATTTTGTAGGTTGTGCCTATGACTGCCCACTGGGAAAGGCTTCATTCCAAAAAGCTCTGTACAAGTCTGCAAAGAAGTATCTATACATGTAGAAATTTTTCTGTTTGTAGCAAGATCTTGATAGAGCCTCTCGTCATTGGTGGACATTGTGTCAAGATTTAATCAAATGGTGATTCAAATAATTCAGTTTTGCAAATATAGTATAGGCATTGATTTTTATGAAAATAAAACTGTGTATTAGAGAGCCATGCTGCTTCATTAGAAATGAAATTAGAAATTAGAGTGAATGAAGAGTGAATGAAAGAAACTACAAAAATTCAGAGACAGAATGAAATGGTGATAATAAAATTGAAATTTCAATTTTCACCAATCCTAGTGGTCTTTCTCTATTAAACAGGAAAAATACTGGAAAACTGTAGAAACAAGGATAGACGCTGATTAACTGCTATGTCTGAGGAGTAGTATTATTTCTTTTTCATATACTATGCCACTCTATTCTCATGCTGGCATAGAATGCAGTCTATTTAGGTGGTTTCAGCTGAAGAATTTCCTCTGTTACTTTTAACTTTAATCTGAGGGTGCTTTGAAGACACTGGGAGTTGGGCTGGATTAGAAGGAAGGGACACAGACCTGTGGCAGTGGCTTTGAAGTCACTGAAAGCAAGAGCAGTACAAGGCGAGTGCAAACACCCTCACATCCCATTCTTCATGTGCTGACAAGAAGAACGAATGTCAGAGGCGCTCTGTGTCTACCAGTGCAGGGGAAGGACCAGGTTCTTCCTCTGTAAAGGCCGATTTCATATGTGAGTTTATTTTGTAGTGTTAGGGGACTGATACTAAGGGCTTCTGCACTTATTTCTAAAGAATTTTACAAACACATTTTGTGTGCTTATTGATTGATGCTGTTTCCATTGATGAGGACAACTGCAGTATTTATCCTCACTCAAAATAAGCTTTTCCTCATGTTCTAATTCTAAGGAGTTTTTAAATCACAGAAGTATCACATAAGAATTATATGAAAATGCATTAACTGTTGTTTAAAATGTCTTGAGCTCACGGTTTGTGGCCTATGTATTTGTCAGCTAGGGATTTTTGACAAAAGCCTATAAATTGGTGGTTTAAAACATGGGAATTTATTTCTTATAGTATTGAAAAATAGATTTAAAATAGTAGTGCATGGCTTTTTCCTGGTTCAAGAAAGCTCACTCATTGTTGAATACAGAGCCTTGATTGCTTCCTCCTCTTATAAGGACAAGAAAACAAGGGCAATGGCTCAGTGGTTATAGGTGCTTGCTGCCAAACATGATGTGTTATTTCATTCCCCATGATTTACTGAGTCTCTTATGCTGTCCTCTGATTTCAGCATGTGTATTGTGTGTGTGTGTGAGTGTGTGTATTGTGTGTGTGTGTGTGTGTGAGTGTGTGTGTGTGAGTGTGTATTTGTATACCGAAGGGATCACTCTTATTTCTTCTTCTGAGCACAATTTCTTCCCCCACACCTCAATGCCAGCATAAGAATCTACAGAAGATGCAAGCATTCATACAGAATTGGACATGTATAAAATATGTACCAAGATGGTTTTACAAATAGTAGACATGTTCTGCCATATAACCCTTTAAACTTCTACTGGTCTGAGTTTCTCAGTTAACTTTTCCTGTAAATCTTAGCAAAGTATTGGTTTCAAAACCTTGATTCTGTTCATTGTCACACTTTGTATACACCTTAGAAAAAGAAACAATATTTTAGAAATCATAAATCACTGTTTCTATGAGTAGGGAGTTGCGTGCCAACCAAGTCCTAATCCTTTGAATATATTCATTAAATCCTCACTAACACCATTCCGAGATATGTATTATATGGATAGAAAATGCATGGTTTAAAAGGCATAAAATAGAGTTCCAGCTGTACCTCCACACTCACCAGCTCCACAAAAAGCATGCACAAAGCATGTTTTAAAAGAAAATCTGCCGTCAGTTACTCACATAAGTTCTAGGTATCAGTGAGAACTTTTAATTTTAATTATTCTAGAGTCAGTATCATTCTTTGATTTTCAGACTGTCAGGCCAGACTTCCTAGTGGGAAGTCTTTTACGATTATAATTTCTGTGATCAGATTCCTTCTGCTCAGTGTCGCTGTTCCTATGATTTCCAGCATACAACTCTTGAACTGACAGACATGTTTTATGGATTAAATAAATGAGAGTTACTTCTTAGAAAATAAGCCAGTAAAGCCTAGACACTCTGTCGACTATCACTGGCTATGCTGGAATCCAGTGCACTTTTACAATTCACATCCAGTGTGTTTTCCACATTCTTTATGCTTTTCTTAAATGCAGGTAGAGTAGGCAGATAGTAAAAGTGCCCTTCCTCATGGCTGGTGAGGAATTTGTGTTATTTGTCTTGCAAATTGGGGAGCTGGCTGCCTTTGGGTCTTCCTAAACATACTTAGTTGAGTTTCTTTGGAGAACTTACAAATCTTGTGCAGCACTCCTGCTTCCTCTCTAGAAGTAGCATTAAGCAGTTTTAAACTATTCACTGTCTGCTGTCTGAGAATTCTTCAGCGAGGGAGAAAATTCAATGATTTCACAAAGAGTCTTCAAGGACCATATCGTAAAAGATTTTCTAAGAATACATCATACTATTCTCTATATAGAATCAGATGCTACCCTGGGCTATGGGTTTTACTATAACATTCAGCAATATAAGAGGATGTATATTAATTTTTGAAAGCTATTGTCTGTAGTGATGCTTCTAAAGTGAAGGTCATAAAATCCACCCAGCTGTTGGGATGAAGAAAGAACTGACACTTCTGATTTACTGATTTGCAATCTTTGAGTGGAAAGAACTATTTGTTAGAAAAAAAATTAATTATGTTTGAATTCTAAATGTAAAATATTTATTCCTTCTTTTACTTGGGAAGTTATGTAACTTGAATAGGAAACATCTCCTAAAGTCTTCTGTATGTAAACACTCAGACATTAGCATGTAGTGTTCTGTTGGTAGGTTACAGAACTTGTAGGCATAGACTGATTGTTGGAGAGCTGACCTAATATGTTAAGTCTATGTTGTTCTACCTACATATGACCTAATATGCCTAAGTCTATGTAGTTCTACCTATAGACTTATGCCTACATATATCAATAATGTGTGAGTGCATGTGTATGTGTGTAGACAGAGGCTGCCTGTTTGTTCCCAGCAGCTCAGACCCAAAATAATCACACAGAAACTTTATTAATTAAAGCACTGCTCAGCCAATAACTTAGGCATCTTTCTAGTTAGCTCTAGCATCTTAAATTAACTCATGATTGATAGCTTTTATCAGTGAGCATTCTATCTTGCCTCCTCAGCATCTGGGTGATGACCGCAGACTGAGCCTTTCCTCCTCCTAGCATTCTCTTATTGTAGTCACTCTGCCTATGCTTCCTGCCTGGCTACTGGCCAATCAATATTTTATTAAACCAATACAAGCAACAGATCTTTAAAGGGTACAAGACCATTGTCCCACAGTATATGTGTGTCTGCGTTATCCTCCCCTCTTTATATTTTATTTCAAATACATGAAATGGAAAGGAATTACAGCTTTGTTCCCTTTACAAATTACTTCAAACTGTTACTGTTGACACAATTAACTGAATATGTACTTACATGATGATAAAGTACATGGACTTGATTTCATGAAAGATAGATTCAAAGAATTGAACCAAATAATTGGCATTTTTAATGTTCTGAATTTGGGCAAACCTCTGGTGCTTAAAATTTCAGTTTTTCATACTAATGACAAAATTCAATCACATGTGGACTAATGTAAATTTATATGAAATTTACTTAAATGTTAACTAAAATATGTAATTTTATTCCATTAAATACTTGGTGAAAGAAATACTAATCATACATAAAAAACATAAATGGGAAAATGGAACTATTTAGCATATCCTAAAATAATTTTTTCAAAGTTAGGTTTTCTGTACATGATATGTATTCTGAAGAACTTTTGTAACTTGTCCTACTTAGAACTGAAAAATACTTAGTAATTATTTCACATATTGGGAGATCTTTAGATAAAACTATTAGAATTTAAATGGGAAATTAGAAATCATTTTAATATTTATATACATAATTAAATATCCTTAAGGTTTCTTAATTCATTTTATATATATATATATATATATATATATATATATATATATATACCAGAATTAAATAACTATTGCTTAGAATAATCTAATCTTTTAATAAAAGAGTGAAGGAAACTGAGGAGGTCCTGACTACATCCTAAAACAAACAAAAATTGTTCAAAGTTTAAAGAATGTAAGAAAATAGATTCTTTTTATATAAACAATTTTTAATCAAAAAGAGAAAAAGTAAATTTTGGGGGATAATCAGATCAGTATGTGGCTTGTTTTTGACACAGGAGATTTTAAAAAAATTGTGGAACTATGAATATGATTTTTGCAATACATTGCTTTAATTAAAGGCTAGTCACAACTGTTTGTAAATTTAAAAATAATGCTAACACACATCTAAATTCCTTTACCAATAGTAAATTTTCAATAACCATTATTTATAAGGATTTTTTTTTAAGTTTTATGTGCATGTGGTGCAGCTTTCATTTGTCAACGATGACAGAGTGAAATCTAAAACTGTAGTACATTCTGGAAATATAAATGCACCAGGTGGGCATAAAGCCTTTTAATGTCTCATGCCAATAATCTATTATTGAAAAGATTTGAGCTGTAGAGTGACATGATGTACAGGAAGACTTGTTGAACAGTGAGAGGCCAATGAGCTACACATACTCGAGTGTTTTAACCTTGTACTGAGTTGCTCGGGGATTTCATATGTCACAAGTTAACTAGAACACGAAAATATTGTAATGTCAGAAGCCTGGCTAACCTTGTTTAAAAAGCTATAATTACTATGAATATACATATAACTAGCTTATATATAAACTACTATAATTGTATTGAGATAAAATGATATGTTCTGCATGTGAAAACCAGGCTATCCAACTGGCTCAGGTGATGAACCTTGCATAAATCTAGAGAAAAATGCAGGCCTAATAATGCCAAAGAGGCCAGTTCTACCATGTTTGATTTCTAGTTCATTAAAGTGCAATATGGGAAAATGAGATATTAGAAATAGTATTATCATTGCTTAACTTTGTTTTTTAACACTAATTTTAAAATCTGGTTATATAATATGCATATTTATACATGCATCTACTTATTTATCTACATACATATATGTATGTGTATATGACTGTGAGGATGTTTAGCAGTGTTTCTTACCCTTCCTGATGCTGCAACACTTTAACACAATTATTTATGTTACGGTGACCCCCAATCATAAAATTATTGCGATGCTACTCTGTAGCTATAATTTTGCTACTGTTATGAACTGTAGTGTAAATATCTGATATGTGAGCCCCGAAGAGATCATGACCCAGAGGTTGAAAACCACTATTTTAGATCTTCTCCTTCCTATCTGCTGGCTGCAAGAATTCTAGCAAATCTTTCTTCAATATAGGAAGTAAAAGTGGTACTATAACTTAAAGTATTCTCTGATGCAAGAAAGGTAGACTGTTTTCTATAAAATAGCTTTATTAATTCCACAGTACTTTTTAAGACCTAGTATTTATCTTCTCAAAGCCCAATCTTGCTAAAATTTCATTCTATTCTTTTGTTTTGAGCACTGGGCTAATTATACATGCAATTAATCTTACAATTATATCGTGCATGGATTTCTTTCACAGTATTTTGACATTTCAATATATTGCAAATGGTTTCCTCCCTGAATTTTGATGAGGCTGAATTGCACATCACACCTGGATCATAGAACATTCTGTTATGTGAGAGCATAGTAAGGTTGACTAGGATGTATCCCCTATTACTCATTTCAGGATGTGATAAAAACATTTGATCGCCACGTTTTACTGATTTTTATATATTATTTTCAAGTTTATTTTTAAAGAAAATTCTGCACACTGTTAGCCTTACACTATTTAATACTATTTTTGAAAGAAGAATGTGACTCATGAGGGGAAGTCTTTTTGACATCGATTTAAGATTTGGATATACAAATGTATGAAAAAATAAGACTGGGAGGGGCCTGGGACATAGTGCAGTAGATATGGTGTTTGCTGTTCAATCATGAGACCCTCAGTCTAGATTGCTGGCAGCCACATGAACAATTGCACATTGTAGAGCGTGTCTGCAAACTCAGTGTTTTGATGACAGAAGTCACAAAATACTCACAGACCAGTTCAGAATTATGAATAATAAGGGTTATTTATTTAGGGGAACTTACAGATCCTAATTGATCTGACTGTATGTACAATAAGCATGAACAACTATTGACCTCTAATATTTAATACCTATGTAACATAAAGACTAAAACTCCATGTCAGAATAATAAATAATCTGTAAACAAGTGTGCAACAAATGAGGATAATGACCTCAAAATGTAAACAATGTATAAGTATCTTGATCAGAGGTAAGAGTAATATATAATGTAATATGAAAATGTATCCTAAAAGTTGCATCAATATACAAAATGTTCTAAACAGAGGCAGAAGCATGCATATATACAATCTGACAGAATCACTTTGTGTAGATGTTCAAATATTGTAAACAGAAATAATAAACATAATTTGAACTTTTATCAATATACAAAAACTATACCAATGTAAATTATTCATAAAAATAGCTTACAAGTATTCACTCTATTTACCTACTATTATTATCCTTTTTTTTTAAACAAACATAGTTTCCACCCCAATCCTCTTGTTCTCTGAGCCCAGCGAAGGACAGGCATGCAGTCAGAGCCAGGGGGTTCTAAAACCAAACAGTTGGGTGCCAGATGAAGGAGGAAGTCACGAAATAAATAAAGGTTATTTATTTAGGGGAAACTTACAGATCACTGTCCTAGATAACAGTCCTATGAATGAACAGGAACAGAGTCTAGCAACCGGAAGCAAGAACTGGGAGCAATAGAGCAAGTGCAAGCTTTACTGCTGCTTTTACAGTAAAAGAGACCACGCCCAAGTGGGCTGGTATCTTAAATGCTATTGGCTGAAGGAGCAAAATGTGCTCCCACAGCAGTGGTGTGCTCAGAGACTCATTGGCAACCATTCTAGAGGAATCTCCATTTTCCAGGTTTAGTGAGAAACTCTATTTCCCAAAATAACATGGAAAGCTATAGGAGAAGACAGACATTTGATGAAAGCCTCTGGCTTCTCCATGAGGCCTTGTGTGTGAGGGTGATTGCACGCACCTCTACATATCCATAAGTAATACACATAATATACAGAAATAGAAACATCTATTTTTTTTTTTTGTCTTAGCAGTGATTCTTTTAAAATAGTGGGTACAAGCATGTACTTTAGAGTTTGGTAATTTCAAAAGGTTATGAACTTTGTGTTACAACTTTTCCATGTCAACGACTGTGCTTTTCTTTCCCACTGGTAAGTAATGACTGCCACCAGTTTCTCTGTAGTCTAGAAGTAATTCCGTATGAATTCATTCAGGGAAGTACTTTACTCTGACCTAGCAAATGTTATGTTATTTTAGGATTCACTCTGATCTTTGTTATAGTGCTCTCAAATTGACCAAAAGAGTTATTTTCCTACACGTTCCTGAAATTTTTTCAACATTTTGTTTTCATTTTTAAGACATACTCAATTCCTGTACAGTTTCAAAGTTCACAGCCTCTCTGTAGTTGAACTTGGCCTTTATTATTAACCAGACATGCTGTGTTATACTTTCATGGTTATTACATCTTATAAACAGATACAAAAGAATAAGACTATTGCTCTGTGTCCAAGTATCTCACATGTACCATTCAACCCCAAAGTGATATTCACATATCTACTAATGAACAGTTTGGCAAACTTAGATGAAAAAAATACATGCCCTCTCAGTGTGTCTGGGTTTGTGCTCTTGCCTTTGTGAATGGTGCACAGGTTACTTGCCTAGAGTCGCGATAATACACCAGGTTTTCAGGATTTATTACTTAGTGGACTGGATCTTGCTATGGTTTCTTCATTTTGCCTTCCTGACTGTCATGGAGGTTTACTCATCACATCTGATTCTTTGAATTAAAATGCTTGCCTGGGATTAAATTCGCAGAAGATAGGCTATCTGAAATAGATATTAGTACCTAGTAGGGATCAGCCTTCTGTAACAAATGATGATCACTTTGGTGCAAGGTCACCTTCATCGATAGCCACTCATCTTCCCACTCAGCCCTCCTTGGTCATATATGTGAGTGAGGCTGTACTGGCAGGTGCACTTCAGGTATTTTATTGCAAAAGTTTAATTACAATTAAATGGACATACTTGGACACTGCATTGTTTCCATTGTTATTAATTAGTTGCCTAAACCAGATGAGCTGATAATTATGAAACAGAATGTGATGCAATTCCTTCTTTGCATATTATTCATCATATAAAATCTGTAAAACAAGAGAAACTGAGGCAGGTGGGCAGGCCAACTGCAACAATAGCAGGGATTGAAAATGTTAAGATGTGCTCCTACCAGACTTTTTGTTTTGTTGTTTTTGTTTTATTCTTTTTTTTTTTTTTTGAGAAATGTACATCTCCATGTTCCACTCAGAGAGATTCTGGACCAACAGAGCTGAAACAGAACCTAAAGAACGGATACTATAATCTCCCTAGGTAACCAAAGTTGTGGAGCTAGTGAGGATTATCTGTGCCACAGGCAGGTGATGACATGCTGTGACTACCTATGATGAAGGATTTGCATCATTTCTGGGCAACAACATTCCTGAAAGACACCAAACTAAAACCATCTGAGAAAATTTTATTTTTATGGCTGTATAAAAAACAACATAAAGACTCTACTCTTCATCCGCAGTTTCCTTACATTCTCTACCACCTAATCAAAGAAAAACATTGTAAATAGAAAATATTGTTCTATTTTGCTGTCTTCTATTGAATTTTTATTATCTGTAGCGAACAGATAATGCAAAATGGAGAATGATACATTCTTTTGTAATGATAGGCTATATCCAACCTGAAATATACTATTTAAAATGTGATTTTGTTGCTGTGTACCAGAGGAGTTTAGACATTAACTCTCTGGTAGATGAGATTAGCTTGTCAGAACCGACAACTCAGTAGAAATTTTGTAAAATGAATTCAGCACATTTTAGGAGAGCTGTCAAGTATTTTTGGAATGCTGTTTGTTAGAATGTGAGTTTTTGGGAAATATGATAGACTGTCCAACTATCTCTGCAAGATGTAATTCCTGTTTGATGTCTCAACTAGAGATTCTTACTCTTGATTGTAGGAGGATCACTCATTTAACTTGTAAACTTTCATTTCACTTCTCGCTCACATGACCTTTCTTCATGGTGTATCTATTTACCTTTTAGTCAATAAATATTGATAAACATTTTGCCAATTTAATTGAGTATCTCTCCTGCACACTTAGAAAACACCTTCCTTGAGGCAGTGTTTTGCCATGCTGCAAAACTAAATTTAAATTTCCAGTCCTTTTGCTCAACTCCTGAATAGCCAGTAGCTCAAATTGCAGTCACCTGCCCTGTACTGGTCCATTCCCAAAACACTTCTCAAAAATCAATTATGACTTTATCTTCCATTATCATCAAAAATTATCTTAAAAATACTTTATTTGGCAGACTAGCAATGGCTGTCAAAATTCACGAGAGTGATGGACGCACTATGAGAACAGCTATGGAGAAGCTGTTTCTGGGGGAAACATCCTTGCTAGGTGAGAACTACCAGTTTGTTTTACCAGTGACAGGAAGAGTTTTGTATTCAAAGTAGAGTTTTATGTCTTAGCCACAGACCGGAGGCAGAAATTTTCCTGTTCCAGGAAATAACCATGGACACAGTGTCTATAGTTAATAAGTATTAAGTTAAGCAGTAGCCTGGGAAGAAATAATGAAATAAAATTCATGATCTCTGAAAGCCTATGCACTTTACAAAGGGGTAAGCAAAGTACAGGACACAAGAAAATATCCACTGAAATAGAAATATCAAAAGAACGAGTACAGCAGAATATCACTCTACAAAGAGACACAGGAAAGAAGGGTTGGTGTCATCATGAGAAATATGGATCATAATCTTGCATTTGCTTGACATTGCTTGACATTTGCTGGGCATTGGCTTGACAGAAAGTAAAATGTGTCAGGAAAGTGTATGAACAGCAGGCAAGGACAAATATAAAAAAACAAATGGGGATTAAACCATTGTGGTGTTTTGCCTTCTTTGAGACAAGTAGCAGGACTCCCAGTTGAAGAAAAGTATTACTGTAGAGCTTGAAATCATGTCTGTTTAAATTTTTAGGTACAATATGACATGATTATGTCTCCCTCAGAATTCTTGGAAGGCATAAGCAAAAAGATAATACGTTAGAAGCCTACCTAGCTTAACAACAAGATCCCATCTCAGAAAGACACCCTAGAAATAAGAGATGGATTCACTTTAATTGTCATTTATTAGGACTGTAGGTTTTAATTCAGACCTGAGTTCTCTGCTCCTACTTCTTGAGTTTGGATACGCAGGGCCTATTTTCTTCCTGGATTATAAACCTCATATTGTTTATTATCAACCCCAAATAAAAAGCATTTTCTGTTATAAAAACAAAACTCAAACTCTTCCCTTCAGAAGCCAAGACATATACATCTGAAAGGGTTCCCTGCTAACCCCTGACCAGTCACTGTGAACAGAAAGAGAGGAATTTGTGTGAATGTCTTTTGCCACACAGTACTCCTCCTGTAGCCACCTAAACTACTTAATATGGAGATGAAGTAAAATTATCACAGGAATATCTAGGAACTACAATAGAAGAAAGAGAGAACAATTTTAAAGGAAGCCACCAATGTCTCCATTTATTTCCATGCTCAAGTATCAGAAACTCTGTGGAAGAGGAGGTAGAAATATTGTAAGAGCTAGAGGGGAGGGAGGACACCAAAGAAACAAGGCTTTCTAAATCCAGGAGGACCAGTTTACATCTGAACTCACAGAAGCTGTCTCAGCATGCGTAGGGTATGCATAGGGTATGCCCGCTGGGGTCCCAGCACTGAGAGAAGAAGAGGACACAAGTTCTCATCTCTAACCCTGAAACTATCTCCAATTGAAAACCATTTACAAAGGTTAGGCCCAATGCCAGCATAAAATGAACTCTATGGTAATTTGGAGGATTTTATTTTATTTCAATTTGTTTGTTTGTTTGTTTATTTATTTATTTATGTCTCATAATTTGCCTCAACATTTACTTTTCTTACCCTACAGGTCTTTCATTAAAACATTTTTGTTTTCTGATTTTGTGTGTGTATGTGTTTTATGGGGTGTCTATATTTGCCAGTGTGTGTGTCTCTGTCTATATGTGTTATCATGCCTCATTATGCCTAATTGCCACTTTGCTTTACTGTTAGTTTGTTTTGCTCTATTCAGGGTTTTTTTGTTGTTGTTTTGTTTTGTTTTGTTTTATTTCTTCTTCTCCTCCTTTTTTGCCTATTGTTTTTCAAAGTATAGACAGTTGTAGTAAGAGGAAGGGCCCTTTGTTCCATCCCACCCAACTAACTTACACCTGAAATAATCACACAAAAACTGTATTCATTTAAACACTGCCTAGCCCATCAGCTCCAACCTCCCATTGGCCAACTCCCACATCCCAGTTCAAGTCATTTCCATCAATCTGTGCATTGCCATATAACTGTGGCTTACCAGCAGGATTCTAACCAGCGTCCATCCCAGACAGGAGATCCATGGCTTCTTGACTCTACCCTTTTTCCTTTCAACATTTCGTTCTGTTTACTCTGCCTACATATGTGCTGCCCTATCAAAAGGCCAAGGCAGTTTCTTTACTCAACCAATAATAGCAACACATAGACAGAAGAACCTCCTACACCAGACAGCAAGAAAGGACATGGATTTGGGGGTGGGTAGGGAGGATCAGAACGTTAGATAGGGCTGATGTCATACAAGGCTATCAGGTTTCTTTTAAGGATCCAGTTATTAACATAAATGAGATAACAATGCTTTAAAAGGTTGAGATCAGAGAGCTGATGCCATTTTAGAGGATTGGCAGGACCCATTTGAAAAGATAGTGGAAGGTGTAGAATCAAGGGGATCGGAGTCTACTGAATTTCCTTTAAACTAAGTCCACACTAGGGGCGATGATATATCATAAGAGAGCAGCATCTCCCTCATAGTTCCTTTTGTGTTGCTGTGACAAAACAGCCCTACCAAGGCTACTTCCAGAAGAAAGAACTTATTTAGCTTGCAGTTTCCCCAGCTTAGTGTCCTTAATGGCTGGCAGACTACAGTAGAAGACATGGCAGCAAAAACAGGAGGCCAATTGCACATGTCCCAACTGCAAACACAACGTGTAGAGGAAACTAAAAGTGTGTAAAGTCTTTACGTCTCAGAGCCAGCCATACCCTCTAACTCTTCCCAAGCAGCTCCACCAACTGCGGACCAGGTGATCAAATCTGCAAGATTGTGGAGGCCATCTCATTCAAATCCCCACAGTCCGATTATCTACTTTATTGGAAAAAGGTCCCTAAGATTGATATTTATAACAGCTGTTCTATAACATACTGTACTTCATATTTAAGGGATGTGGGAAGTGCTCTCATATGGACAATTCTCCCTTATGAGCAGTTAACTAAGGCCATTTGAGGCTGGCTTGTCTGGAATTCTAAGGCACCTTCACACATATACTTGTAGAAATATCAAGAAGGCTAGGATTCATTGAGTCCTTTTTTTCTTCCATATGGACTTCTAATTTCTTGTATGATTTATCTTGCATGGTATTCAGAGATTTACATGAAGATTATGACTGGAAAAAAAAAGGTTTACATGGAGCCAGAGAGTTATGCACCTGTGTTTAAGGCCTTGATCTGAAAGCTCGGCATACATCACTTCTATTGCTTTCCATTGGACATTACAACTGCAGAATCTACTCAGATTCCAGAGTCCTCAGTCTCTCTCTTCCCTTTTCTCTCTCATTCACTCCTCCCTCTCTCTTACCTTCTTATAATGATGTAATACAATGCTAATAATTGCTTTTCAGATACAGGAAGAAAAGCTTCTTTTCCATAGGCTGTTTTGTTGCTCACATGAAGAAGTGAACAGAAGGCAGTATCTGTATTTTCCATCGATCTTTAAAATGCCTTGGGAATAGCTGCCAACTCATTGTGTTGGTTGTTTTTTATAAATGCTTGCTATCACTGATGAAGTCACTTTTTACTTTGCTACTATTCAATTCATTCACTTCCCTACTTTTATTATTCTAAGTTTTATTTTGGATGAAATAAAATTATAGTGTTTTATATAATTGCAGAGTATTTTAAAGCCTTTTACTCTTAAAAATTTATGGTATATTCATGCAGCAGCAGCATGCTATTTTCTACATTTTAAGAATATGCGTGTTAGACATAGACAGAAATGCACAGAGTAAAGAAAACTCTGTTAGAGTGCAGGTTCTGTGTGAAAGAAGCTCAGAATACTAGTGAACAATGTAAGCAATAATGACACTCAGATGTAACATATTTGTGTTCTTTTGTGTTTAGTTTTAGAGAAAGACATTCATGAGGATGATATGTGTAGATGTAGCTACTTTTAATTGCATATCACTTAGTTTTATTTCTGACAAATAAAAATTCTTCTTGTTTATGAGTGAAGTGTAATAGTTCAATCAGTGCTTAGTATTCAAATCTAAGCAATTATCAGTTTCATCTTCTTGGACACTACTTGTGTTTTTGTTGTTTGTAAATCTTATCACCTGTTAGGAGAAATCTTCAATCCGAAGTAGTTATTTGTGACTTGTTGAGGTAATGAGTCTAAACTCTCAATAAATTTTAATGAACATCTTATTGGTGTGGTTTATTAGGTTGGCATTTGTTTGAAAAACAGGAATCAAAAGTGCTTTTTTTTTTTTTTCTGAGCAACCAGAGAAACAGCACTTTGATCGTTTGCAATAAGGTACGGTGTGGGGAGGAAACCCAGCTGTTACACTTTATCTAGAAAAATCCAAGCTTCGTGTTAGATACCCAAGCAGACATAAAAGTAGTCTATGAGATACATGAGTGGAAAGTTCAAGAAAACTGTCTAGGCAGAGAGCTATTTCTTTATGGATACTATTCGAGGTAATGAAACTAGATGGATTTTACTTAGGGATGAGGAAAGAAGTGTAATTACTGAGCCTCCGAGAAGCTCAAATGCTAGTGATTACAGAAATGAGAAGAAAGTATAAAGGACTATGAAAAATAGGTCATGAATAAAGGGAACAGGATGTCCAGGAACCTAGTGAAATATTTGAAGAAACTGGGCCCATCTAATGGCCGTATTCTATTGAATGTTAAGTAAGGACTGAAAATGGAATAGTCATTTTGAACCTAAACCCAGTGACTTTTATAGGCACTATTTTACTTCAGTTGGGGGTGGGGGGAAAGCCCATGGGAAATGTTCTCAAATGAAATGTGAGGAGAGCATATGGAGAGTGTTAGTGTGGACTGAGTCCATGATACGCTTTCCACTCTATCTGCTGTCTGACAAGGTGAAATGTCACTCCTCTTTCCTGACCACCTCGTCCAGCAGACAATACAAACGAGGCTTTCATCTACAGCATCAGCTCAGGTGCAACTGCTAATGTGAATACCGGTCAACTAAAAATATTGACTGTAATGATCTGGTAGATAATAGGAGATTTCAAACTTTTTGTTGCCTAAATTTGCAATGAAGTTGTACAATTAAAAAAAATAATTAGAATATATTGTTAATTTCTAGAGATTCAAATTACCTTTTAAATACTTTTTAAAGAGTAGCAGAACTATCTTCAATATTTTCTTTCTGCCTTTGTACTTTAACTATGCTGGTTAAAACTGGAAAAATAAAAGTATACATGTTAGACAAAATAAAATATCTTCAAGACTTTTTATATAAAAATGTAATTTTGAAAATTTTAATAATCCCTGACTGTACTGGGGAAGCTTTAATTAATTGGACTAGATTAAGCTGAATTATCAGTTAATGAAAAATAATAGAGTAATAGAACAAAGTACAGAAGAAGAAGGTAGTATGTAACAGGTAGATATTTGAGAAAGGACATATTTCCAGAATATAGTAGCTTATAAATAAAATATGGCACCAGCAGATAAATATAAACCATGTCAAATGTGCAAATAATATAAATAGTCACATCACAACAGAGGAAATTCAGGGGGTCACATAACACGAGACGCTCCTCAAGTTCATGAGTGCAAGAGGTACACAAATAAAATCACCTTAAATTTTATTTTATTTCTTTTTCTTTTTCATTCTCTTCTTTCTTTATGTTTTCTATTTTATAAATGGTCTCAATGTCTCTCTAGATGGCTTTAAATTTACTAGGTAGGCCAGACGTATAGCTGGTTATTAACTCATATATTCTTCCTGCCTCAGTCTTGTAAATATTGGTATTATGGTCATTGTGAGTCACCGCACTTGGTGTTTATAGTA
This sequence comes from Myodes glareolus, assembly GCF_982192425.1. Taxonomy (NCBI): domain Eukaryota; kingdom Metazoa; phylum Chordata; class Mammalia; order Rodentia; family Cricetidae; genus Myodes; species Myodes glareolus. Next base: position 36,582,311 of record NC_142038.1, on the reverse strand, counting down.
TTTCCACACATCCATCAGACTAATTAAAACAGGAATATGGGTGATGTCGAATATTAGTATGGATAAAGAGTAATTTGAGCTTTCATATACTGTTGGTGAAAACGTAAATTGTTTAGGTGCTTTGAAAAGTTTGTTTTAGCATCTACTGAAACACAAAGAATGTGAACACTAAGCCATACTTCTAGGTGTACACCAAAATATTTTCTTGGAATTATTGTCTGTTGCTTGAGTATTCAGGAAAGTTGTGAACACAATGCTCACCCAGACTGTACACTAATGTCAGGCAAAAGAAGCAATCCCTCACCCCAAGTGTAGCTTGGGGAACCAATGAACTTGTTGGTGTTACTCAGAAGGAGCTTGAGTGACTTAAAAACACCTCAAGGCCCCCTCAGCATGGCAGAGGACTCATGAGAGCTGCTTCAATGGAGATGCGTCCCAGATCAACTGTATACAACTCGCTCGTGGGTTCTTTCTCCTTACTAACTGCTTGCTGTTTCTACAACTTCCAACAGAAGCCTTGTGAATTTGTTATAGACATGGTTTCTTAGGCCTGTACATTGCACTAGCTTCCTGTTCTTACTAACATCCCTCCTTCCTTGAGGAAGTGTTTTAATTTGGAAGAAATAGCTATGCCTCAGTATACAAATGATCACTTACAGAAGAATTATTTAAAACAGTCCAAAACAGGAAGAATCCCAGAGCAGAATGACAGAGTGTGATGAATGAAATACGTCACAGCGAAGGAATGAACTCTACACACAATAGGCATTAATCTTAATATTTTACCCACTTATCAAGCAAAAACAAGTCAAACATGAAAGGTAAATTAATTTATATAAAATTAAAACCATGCAAATGAAGCAAAAATAATGCACACATTAAATCATACCTCAACGTGCAAACCAAAGGATCTTGTTCATGTGATTGCTGTCTGTTGGAGTTAAGATTCCTGGTAATATTTCTAGGAAAACAGAAACAGAGAGGCCTGTAGGAGTCTTTTAGTTATTTGTTCATAATCTGCTTCTTGAGCTTCCTGATGATTTTGTGGCTGACTTCACTTTGAAATTATAAGTGTTTTCTGTCCTTTTGTGTATGCCTGGTATACAACAATGACACCTATTGTTGAAATTTAGATAAGTTAAGGGAAATTAAGGAAGACTATTCATAGCTAAAATAATGCCCACATTAGCTTTTCCTTGAGAAAAGACAAAGTTTTTAAATAATAAAACCCTTTCTAGCCCTTGAGATAAAGCCCACTTATATCCACTGCTCTTTGGCAGTCCAGTTACTACCCTACAAGGAGCTGTAACTATACTAGTGCCTTATTTCTTCATTTTATATAAAAAACATATAATTATTAATGTAAAAATAATGACAAAAATAAAATTTAAAATCATCTCTTCTTATTAAAAATTTACTAGAAACTTTCTCTTTGATACTGTGACACTTTAAATCAACTTTGCATAGTCAGACTTACTGACTAGAATAAAACTTTTGAATTTTCCTCAAGGGATTTTCTTTTTTCTTTATTTTCATTTGTTTATTTGCTTTTCCTTTTGCTATACAACCATCACTATTTCATATTATGAATAGTAAATGCTTTCTTGATATTTAAGTTTGTGTGTTTAATATATAAATGTTAAATATAGACATTATGTTTAGATATGATGTGGAATTTCCCACTGTATGCTGTGAATTCCATTGGTTCTTGGGCTTGTGAGAGGGTAGAGAGTAGAGCTAGATGGAGAAAACTAAACTGAATGCTGGGAGAGGAAATGCTATGTAGCCGCCAGAGGGGAAAGACGCAAGCTGCCAACTAGAACCTTGCCAGTGGGTAAAAAATAAACTAAGAGAAATGGGTTAATCGAAGATATGAGTTAGCCAGAAATACACTGAAGCTAGTGGTCAAACAGCATTACAAATAATATAGTTTCTTTGTGGTTAATTCGAGCCTGGGCAGCTGGGAATAAAAAAGCAGCCTCCTAAAACATAGACAGTGGCTTTTAAAACATTTATAATACGTTCTATTTTGTCATCATTTAGAAGTCAAGGGGATTATTTAAAAAAAGTTTTATTTTGTATCTGTAACCCAATACTAATATAAATAAGCAGGTCTTATTTGAGTCCTGTTTTCTACAATGGACTCATAGAAACAGATAGTTGAAAAGATGGGCTGGTAGGAGGTGTATGTATCAGGAATTACGAAGCTACCAGAACAATTACAATTTAACTTAAACACACTTCTCAGCAGGCTGCCTCTTTCCTGTCTCCTGCATCTAGGGGTGTCCTTCCCTCTGTGTTCCCTTGCCATTTTATCCATCAAAGCCAAATTGTTGCATAATGTTCACTTCACTTTGCTGTTAAGTTTCCCACAACAATCTGCTTTCACATATGCACATACTTATGAAAGCAAGGTTGTGTGGAACCTGGGAACCATGAATATGATATTGTTTTTCTCTCTAAGATGCTCAGTGTCATAAAGAAAAGAAAAAACGTCCCTAAGTTGTTTATATGAGTTATATATACTTCTTGAATAGTTATAATTGAATTGGACTGATGTAGTTCTTCATTTCACCTGTTATAAATAACTCTATGAATTTTTATGTATTATGAGCCCTCTTGACAGTTTGGTTAGCTTATTTTATGAAGAAAAAAACAGAATATGGAATTTTCAATTTTCTTTTGTCTTATTATATTTTTAAATATCTACTCTTCCTAAAATTTACATTGCACATATTAATTGAGAACTGTAATACATACTGTATAAAGCTTAAAGTATAACAAGTTTTAGTTTCCTTAAACATTTATTTTCTTTGTCCCATAAAACTTTTAAAATCCTTTCTTCTATCATTTTAAAATGTAGGTACATTCTTATTTTTTCAGAGTCACCAACTTTGATTGTAATAATTCAGAGTTTCTTGTTTCTTTTCAATATTCTCTAGAATTCATTGATCACATTCCTCCTAGGTATTTTTCCGAACTCCTTTACCCACCGTTCCCCTTGAGTTCTTTAGAAGCAATTCTTTTTCGATTCTACCTCTTAGTGAGATCACACAACACTATCTTTTTGTGCCTAGCTTATCTAGCTGGATAAAGGTGCAGTTCTATCTATGTTTCTATAAATTATAGGGCCCATTGTGCTCGCATCAGTAAGACCACTAAGCAGGACTGCCTGTGTATATTTACCAACTTACCTGCTCATCAGCTGATGAACACTTGCACTGTTCCCATGTCTTGGCTCTTGCAAAGAGTGCTGTAAAATGAACACGGAACTGAGAATTTCTCTTTAACATAATGATGTCATTTCCTTGGTACACATCCTGGAGTCGAATTGTTGAATCATAAGGTAGCTCTAATTTTAATTTCTGAGATGCCTCCATGTCATTCTCCATAGTAGCATTGATGATTTACAGTCTCAACAGTAGTATATTAGACTACACTTTTCAACACATCTTTTGCATTAATTGATGACTTAAGTTTTTAATGGGCTCTTCTTCAATCTCATTTGGAGTTTGACTTGCATGTCCCTCATGATTAGGAGCACTACAGTTTTTATCCTGTGACTACCGTCTCCATTCTGAAATGTCTATTTACAACCATTGATCATCTTTAAATTAGTTTATTTACTTTTAAGGCTTGCAACTTCCTATGCATTCTGAATATCAAACTCTTGACTGATGCACACACTGCAAATATTTTTCTCTATTCTGCAGACTGCCTTTGCACCTTTTCCTTGGCTGTGCAGAAATGTTTTAGTGTGATGCAATCCCATCATTCTATTTTGACTTTTGCTTCTTGTACTTTTAGAAAGAAAAACAAATTGCAGGATCTTTTGTTCCACTCTAATCCCCACACAAATCATCAATAAAATATGTTAATGTTCTTTTGACAATGGCACATTTTCTATGGTCTGTGCCCACAGGTCATATGCTTTCCACTTGGCACAATGTGTGTTAGGGGACAGCTATGACTCTTTTGCGCTTATGTTTTAGAACTTGACTACAACACTGTGATCTCATATTCAGCGTGGCAGTTTGACAGGGTTACTGGGTGTTTAGATACAAATACTATCTTGAGAGTGTTTATGAGACTGTTTTGTGTGAGATTTAACATTGCAGCTGATAGATTGCGTAAAACATATTGCCCATCCTAATTTCCAGGCTTTCCTTATTTGTGTTAAAATTCTTAATAGAATCAAACATTTGAGCTTAGGTCAGTAGGACTAAAGGCTTACCTAACTGATCCACAGGGCCTTTCTTTTCCTGCCTTTAGAAAGATGGAAACAACAATTGTTTTTGAGTTTGACTCTGTTTATTTTTTATTGGAAATGATGTTATTGATTCTCCATGTTTTTCAGTCTTCAGAGTCTGTAGAATTGCTCCACCACACCTATCATGTGTGTGCATGTGCATGAACACGCACACACACATATGTATTAAAAATTATATAAGCATTCATATATATATAAATGGATATATATATATATGAATGCTTATAACTTTTCATGAAAAAATATATATATATATCTGAATGCTTATAACTTTTCATCTTTCTTTTTTCTCCTGGAGAATTTTTATAAATCACTTCTTAAAATACATAATCTTTATGTTGAGAGACTTAATTCGAGGAAATGGTTAAATGGGAGCAGATGATTACATAATCTTGTAAGTTGAGTTCACATAAATGTGATTCACATGAAACTATATATAGTCACATACAGATAAAAGCAAAATGTATTTCAAAGATGTTCTTTGAAATTTTAACAAAGAAACTGAAGCACAAAATGTTTTGTAGTATTATCTAAGTGTCCTTGTTTGAAGTTTTTCTATGTCCATGTTAAGAAATAACTAACATGAAATCTCAGTTAGCAAGGGCAATAAACTCTGAAAGGTTTGAAAAAAAACACAGAAAATATCCTAGAGAAAAACATAGAGAGTATGGGGAAGGAGTTAATGGTTCACTGAGGTCTAGAAGATGAACTTGGCAAGCCTTCATCCTCGTAGGATATAAATTTGTTACAGGTCTGTTAGTTCAGTTTTCAGAAAATGAAATAGCAAAGAAATAATACTAATACCTTCTTCAAGGCAGATCTCAGTTCCATAGGTTCCTGGGCTCTCATCATTTATCTATTAGATATTATCAACTTATATAAAAAGTCTTGCAAATAAATGAAAGCATCACACATCAAAATCAAGCAGACCCTAAATATACATTACTCAGCGATCTATACAATTAAAATAGGAATTAGAAATCGACACTGTGGAACTTCACATTAAATTTTATACTTTCAGTGCCTAGTATGCTTTATGCACTTATGTTTTTAGAAGCAGATAGCTTTCTGATATCTGGAGAAACCCAGGTTGTGAATGCCGATTACCAGAACACCTTAGAAATTTTTAACAGCAGCCGATGAAGCATGAAAGAATGCACAGATGTGTACTTTGATTATGAAATGTTTGATGTGCCTTCTGCCTCTGTGTACAGTGGGTCACATGAGCAGTGGGAGGTGATAAAGCACCTGGACATTTATTACACATTAGCTACAGGTCAGGCGCAACAGGAAGACCTTTCTGCGGACTTACTGGATTTTCCTCAGAATCAGAATCAGAGATGACATAATTATGTGAGTCTTACAGACTGGAACTAAGTTCAGGCTGCTAGAAAATGATTGAAATAGCACGGAAAGCCAATCACTTTGGAATACTGAGATCTAATTGTTAATTAACTTATGAACAAAGGGAAGAAATAGAAGAGAGAAGGGATAAAGAAAACAAAGGGAGAGAATTAAATTAGCAATATTTAGTATGAAGATAGGCATTGCCCTAAATATACTTTGAAAAATAGCAAAAGGGTAAAAGGGAAAAAGTCCATTATAAACCCCAAATCGAAGGACTCTTTTATTTTCCCTCTGTTACTATGTAGCTCATACACTCATTTTTTTCGTAAAGCTGTCCTCACTAGGCATAATACTTTAGGAATTTTCTGATACAATGATTCCGTATAAATAATTTACTGTTGTACAAAACTATACTGAGTAAGCGAACTGTAATTACAGTAATATCTTCATTGTTGGCATGCATCTATCACTGTGACATGCAGGACAGACAGTGACACCAGTTAGGTACTTCTTAAAATAAATCTTAGTACAATCATTTTCTTCTAAAGATCTATTTCACATGAAACTTTGTGTTGTTTCTTTACACAGCAGTTTTGATTTAAGAGGTATTCTATTGATGAATACATTTATCAATGATAGATAGTGTCAACTCTGAGCAGGGAAGTGACTCAGCGGTTCAATATTTACCTGGCATGCTCTGGTCTCAGCCTGCAGAATCACAAAACAAAACGAAAAGTAAAAGAGCAAGTAGTTATAGCCACCCACTCTTTACCTTATAATTCACTTCTAAACAAGTTACCTATCGTTGACTTTTGATATAAAGTATCTCTATGTCTTTTACTGAAGGAGCTCAGAAAATTGGGGACACTTTTTTGGAGTCACAGTGCATGCGTTTGTCAAGTCGTTTTTTTTTTTTTTTTTCCTCACTCTTCTCTGTCATCTCAAGAAAGTCCTGTAATGATACTGATTAGAACCATTCAAATGGAGATTATCTTTGCACAAAGTAAGCATTATGTTTATGAACCTTTCATTTCGTGTAATATCCTCACCTGCAGATTACCAAGGCTTCTATTATCCCCTCCCTCCACTGGGTGTGAAGATCATCATCAGCCTGGGCCCTTTTGAGAGCTGAGACTGACAAAAGTTGCTTTGTTTTTATTCTTTCAACACCTTGAGATGAGCTGAAGGCTGTGCCTTTCCCGGGAAGGAGTTCGTTCACTGAGCTTCTGGCAGAGATGCAGGTCTGGTTCATAAACTCACTGTTCTGGTTAAGCCGCAGTAGTATGATCTTTCAATTTTCCATACATTTTATCAGAATACGTTCTGCACAGGTGCTAGGAACACATCGCTTTTTCCTTGTTTTGTCATAAATCGCAGACATCTCTTGAATTCGAATATCTCCTTTTGCCCTTCAAATCAATAATTTACAAGTTATTGTTTTCAATTTATCTGTGCATAATCTTATGTAACTGATATTAAGTGACTGGGTAAGGTAGTGGTAAGATAGATTAAGGTAGATCATTCAAAGATCATCTTTACTCCTGATCTTTACAATTGTAGATTTAATTAAATTTACATTATAGAGCCATTTCTGTTGTTATTTTTCTTTAATTCTCATAGCAACCTTGGTAACAAGGTACAATTATTCCCTTTAGAAACAGGAGAACTGAAACATAGATTAAAATATAAATGATAATCCAAAAAGGAAGTTGAGTTATATTGGCCTCCGGAGTACACTATTTAGTGGATTAAAATGGCATGTTCCAAGAAAGCTTGTGGAAAGTCTGTGGATGTATTTGATGTTGAGTAAAAGGTTTCTGTGGATGTTAGGATGAGCTATAGGGCCTGTATGGTGAAGCATTTGAACAGCATTCATACAGCCATAGGCTCTAGGTTCAACGCTTAGTTCTTAGGTGAAAGAAAAGAAACCAAGAAGATAGTGATGAGCCACAGGCTGGAGAGATTAGAATAGAATCATAGGGTGATGGAGCAAATGTGTATTTCAAAGAGATGAGTTCCTAACTAAAGTATTTGAATGGAGTTGAGTTTGGGTTCTATAGACCAGTGCGGTTTTTTGTTTGTTTGTTTGTTTTTGCCAAAAATAATTTAAATTTCATTAAAAATAAAAACTAAAAATAACAAAACAGAAGCATCTGTGCACTACCAAACCCTGTCAAACGTAGACAGAATATTTCAGAAGGCTTCAGAGATAACCTGGAAGATTCCATCAGCAGGAATTTAAATATTCTTTTTAAAATGATTTCACAATCTTCCATGATGGTAATATTAACTGTGGGAATGTAAAATGTACATTTGATGCTTACTGCCAATAAAAACCATTCAGAATGTATAGGACACCTCAGATTTCTTTAATTCTGGTTGAAAATTGATGTTCTAAGGTCCAAGCAGCCTCCCACATTCATATTGGTTGTCTATTAATATCTAACAAGTCATCCTTGTTAGATATGTTTGGTTTAAAAATAACAATAATAATCTATTTCTGTTATTATCATGATGTCTAGAAAATTCAGATGTTAAGGGCTTAAATTTATCTATGTTCTTATTCCATCACGAAATTGCAAGGTCAGATATTGCTCTTGCTTGGAATATCTATGTGGGGCATCTCTGTGTAGTTTGTGCATACAGCATGATGGTTGGGTTATAAAGGCAAGCGACTTAAGAGAGTGTGCCATGAAAAAGTCTCATGAACTTTTCACATTCTAACGTCCCACTCTACTCAGCATCATTTTCTCTAGCTTTTTTTTTCTTTTTTTGGTAGTGACAGTTATGAAGTTCTACAGCTGTGAGTATATACCATAGCCACTCTGCCTGTCCATATCTGATGTCAAAACCATCTGCAGATCTCCAACTGTTTTCAGCCTTATTGACTGTAACACACTTCTTTCTTTTGGGCTGGGTCAACTGCCTGTTAGCAGGTTTCCTTAGTGGGTATTCCATGACTCTGGCATCTCCAATATCTTGGGTTCTCCAAGGCAATCCAGGTTTTACCTTCACAGTTTCCCATAATGGCCTCTCTCCAGCTCTGCACACACCACACGAAATTTCAGGAGAAAAACCTTTGAATCTCATTTTCACTGTAGGGTTTGTAAATGCTACATTTTAATAGAAAACTGAAGGTGAGATATCTCTCTCTCTCTCTCTCTCTCTCTCTCCCTCTCTCTCTCTCTCTCTGTGTGTGTGTGTGTGTGTGTGTGTGTGTGTGTGGTGTGTGACATATGTCACCATACTTAGAAAATACAATCTGTCATTCCATCTGAGAGTTCTAAAAATTACCAAGACCTGGCCACAAGGAAGGAAGCAATGAGTCACATTAACCTCCTGGAGGTATTTTATTAAGCACATCAGGGGTTACCACAAGGAAACACTTTATCCTGTTTCTCTTTTCCTGGTGAATATTTATACTGTAAATCCTCATGAAATTTTGATGTGTTAGACTGCCAAGTCTAGCTTAGTTGCCTGATGCGAAGACAGCATCCCCCTGTTAGTGCATGTGCAGAAAACACTAGCTCCTGAGTGCTGACTACCTAGGATGTAGGCTGACTACCTAGGATGTAGGCTGACTACCTAGGATGTAGGCTGCCTCTAGCTGTGTGATGCTATGAAGGTTCTCAGAGCACCAGCACAAACAGCTGTCATCATGTAGGTAACTGACCCTGGCTGCCTTAGGTGATCCTGAGATTTTTAGGCATTTCAAGGATGTCTTTGGCTATCAGATTTTCATTAATGGTATTTTTGGTAGTTTGAATGAAAATATTCCCTATAGGCTCATATAGTCGAATGCTTCGTCACCAGGGAGTAGACCTATCAGGATGTATGACCTTGTTGGAGTAAGTGCAGCCTTGTTGGAGATCATGTGGCACTAGGGGTGCATATTGAGGTTTCAAATGCTCAAGCCAGGCCCAGAGTCTCTCTGTCTGGTCTCACTAACTTCTCATCTGGATGTAGAATTCTCAGCTACTTCTCCAGTCTACCTGTATGCCTCCATGCTACCAGAATGTATAGGACACCTCAGACTTCTTTAATTCTGGTTGAAAATTGATGTTCTAAGGTTCAAGCAGTCTCCCACATTCATATTGGTTGTCTATTAATATCTAAGAAGTCATCCTATAATCTGTTGGATTAAAAATAGCAATAATAATCTATTTCTGTTATTATCATGATGTCTAGAAAATTCAGATATTAACTGATTCAGATGAAAGTGTCCTAAAACTCTGAAGCTGTAAGCAAGCCCATTAAATGCTTTTCTTTTATAAGAGTTGGTATGGCCATATTGTTTAATCATAACAATAGCAACCCTCACTAAGACAGTATTGCATCACTGTATTCAAGTAACCTTGATTTTACTTAATAATGGCTCCAAAACACAAGAGTAGTCATGCTGGCAGTTTTAAAATGTCAGAGGAAAAGATGTAAAATTCTTTAATTAAGTGAGCAGATGGAAGTTTTTAATTTAATAAAAAAAAAGACATTACATATTCAAAGTGCTAAAAGCCTTCAGAAAGCATGGAGCTTGTATTCATGGAATTATGAAAAAGGAAAGACAGCCATGTTTTCTCTTACTTTTGTACCCTCAGCTGAAAAAGTTTCAGGCACAGTGAGTGACAAGCCATCAGCAAAGAGAACAGTAACCACTGAGTATGTTACTATCTATGGTATCATGAATTCCTTGTAGGTCTTGGAATTCACCCTGTAATCGGAGACTGGGAGGTAATGTGACATCTAGGACATAGAGGAAATGTTTATGTTTATTCTTTAAGACTGCTGAAATTGAAAAATAATTTATGCCCAGGTAATGCTGAATTATGCATGTGCAGCCTATATATGGCAGTTCTGTTGAACTTGTCCATATTGGGTTTTATTATCTAAGTTGATGAGGATGGCTGACTAGGTCTCTTTCTCAAGAGGTCACCAGACTTCATTACAGATGGTTGTGAGCCACCATGTGGTTGCTGGGTGTAGAGAGCCGCGTGATGCCATGCCTTAAAGGTGGCGCTGGTTTCAGCCTTCCACCTTCCTGACAGTGAGTGCTCTCAGGTGTGAACAACTCCATACATGGCTAACGCTATCTGGCTTGCTTCTGCCTTGCTGGACCTATCTGCATTACCCACATGACTTGCTGGGGCTGGCTACCCAGAGGTTATTTAAGCTATGGGCTGGCTCTGCCCGGGGCGAGAGGTGCAAGAGGTGTGAGAGGGTGAGAAGCTTGTTCAAAAGTCCTGAATAAAACCGCAGTAAGAAGAGTCCGGTGGTGCATCTTCCTTGTTGGCAAGGCAGACGCTGCCACAGCTGAGAAGTGAATTCAGGACCTTTGGAAGAGCAGGCACTGCTCTTAATCACTGAGCCATCTCTCCTTTATCTGAACTACATATAAAACTCAATGGCTTCATTTTCCTGAGTTCTGGTTTAGAGTCTGAACTTAGTAAATTTAGAAGAAGACATTAGCATTTATAAAACTTAGACAAAGGAGAGAATCTTAGAGGTCAGGTCATTGTTATATAATTCTAGTTAAGTACAGACTAATAAACTGGTTTATGAAGTAAAAGTACTTCAAAGTTGAGTAACAGATTGAAGTTAATTGCTATTTTTCTTGCCTATATTCTTGAATTTTAAAAGATTTTTATGAATGCTGTTTGAATTTATTATGCTACATTTATTGCTTCTTTTACTCACTAGACAATATGAAATTTGATGCTTAAGCAATGTTTTTAAATGCACAATATAGATCATCTCCATTTTATAGTGAACTCTGTGTATTTTAAGTGGGCTTTGGGTAGCCCATAAATGAAGCATTTAGCAATTTCCAAAATCAGAAATAATTTTTTTTCTGGCTTGATTTCAAATATAACATTTAAAATCAAGAAAATACTTTATAAAAGAGTAGTCTCCTGTGTTTGTCACCTGTATCCCATGCAAGTCCATGCGTTAGCCCAGTGGGTCAGTACCTCACAGGGGTTTTTAACTGAATTTACAGTCCATGAAGAATTTGGCAACAATAAAAAGCTCCTGGGGTCACAGTGACCAAAAATAAATTCAGAAGCAGAGGCACAATGAATTTCAGGAAGCGGCAGCCTTGCTCCTGAGTACAGTCTTCTTGCTTAGCTCTGATTGTGAGGCCATACCAGGCAATGTGTGTTCGACCTGAAACATCTCAACTCTGCGTATTCACTAACTATAAGGTTGAAAAAAGTTCTTTGCAAATCTGTCTACTGTAATTCTTGGAATGTAATAAATTACTAAAACCTTAGACTATATTATTCTAGAATATTTGATTTTAAAATTACTTTGAATTTCATAAATTATTAAGTGAATTTGGTTAGGGTTTAGGACAAAATTTTTAGCAATATTAATTGGTCCCAAACATGACTATGCCGTTTATACTATATATATGTTAATTCTTATATGTGTTAGTTCTTAGAGAGTTTCATATACTATATTTTAATCATATTTACTCCCTCCAACATCTCTTCCCAGACCCATTCCTTCTCTACTCACTTTCTTTCTTTCTTTCTTTTTCTCTGCATCAAGTCAAATTTGTGCTGTCCAATTTTCTTGGATGTGTGGTCTTCCACTGGAACACGATTGACTTACCAGGGTCTATAGTCTTATAAGAAACAGTTTCTCAGCCAACACTTGCCAATACCATGCCAGGTAGGGATGGAATTTTGTGTCCAACTCCCATTGCCATGCTGGAGTTTAGTCTGGCTTAGGTTTACATAGGTTTTGTGCATACAGATGAAATCAAGAGTAAGCTCATATGTGCGGTTTCCCAGCTATGTCTCCCAAACATTATTTCTTTATAATCATCTACTACCTCAGGCTCAGTCTGTCCCCTTGTCTACAATAATGCCTGAGCATTGGGAGAAAGAGGTGAGACATAGGCATTCTATTTAGGGCTGAGCATTCTGCAGTTTCTTACTGTCTACAACTTGACCAGTTCTTGTCTCTGTTTTAATCATTCTCTGCTGCAATAGGAAACTGCTGAAATGAGGGCTGAGGGGTGCATTGATCTATGGGCAAGTCATTAGCAAAATAGTAGTAGTAAGTTTTTCTATAAGAACTGTCTAGTCAGCAGAGTTTCCAGCATTGATTAATAAAAAATCAAAATATTGACAAACTTAGAAAACTGAATATTTACCAAAGATTTACTTCTTTTGTAGAAATTAGTAAGCATATCTGCCATATAAGCATGCAGATTTGCTTTCATATTTTAAAATTATAAAGTTATATCAATACTAAGGAATCATTGTAAATAATTCTCTTAGGTTTTGCTGCCAGTAAAAGCTAATTTGTCTCTATTTCTATATCTATATTCCTTAGGCTTTGGTGGTTTGGTTGAGAATGGCTCTCATAGCTACTTATATTTGAATACTTGGTTTCTGGTTCCTGGAACTGTTTAGACAGGATTACAACGTATGGCCTTGCTGAAGGAGGTGTGTCACTGTGGATGGGCTGCAGGGTTTCAGAACCTCACACTCTTCACAGTTAGATCTCTGCTCTGGGTTGTGTTTCAAGATGTGTGCTCCCAACATCTGCTTCAGAACCACACCTGCCTGATGCTGCCATGTGCTATAATGGTCACAGACTCTAACTTTCTGAAACTGTGAGTGCCCCCAAACGCTTTTTTTTTTTAAATAATCGCGGCATTTTATCAGAGCAATAGAAAAATAACTGACACATCGGCTTATATAAGGTTTTCTCCAACCAAATGGGCTGCAATGCGGGAAAGCTTAAGCAGACACTGCTGTGTGCTGTCCCGCGTTTTCACCCCATCCCTCCTGTGAGACAGCGGATCCACAGCAACGGCCAAGTCCTTAGCCACAGCGTGTGACCATTCCACACAGCAAGAGATACCTTCTAACTGGACTGAATCAGCAGCTGTTTTCAGACTCTCAAAAGAACTTTTTCTAAGAAGAGTAGTTAAGGAGGATCTGCAGGGGCAAACCGGTAAAGTGATACAATACTTATTCATTTGGAAAAAAAGTGAAAATTATATAAAAAAAATGAAATGAAGAGTGAGTAGAAAATAATATCTCAAAAAGACAGCAATGTGGAAGGAAAGGCTCAATTGTTAAAAATCATGTAAAAAAGGTCAACAGGCTTTAAAATAGTACAGGAAGATAAAACAGATATGTAAGTTTACCCCAGTGCATGAATTTCTTATTGAAATGGGCATGCTGCTGACTATTAAGTTTAAAGTAAGTGGGACGAGAGCATTTAATTGGTTTATAAAATTGCATTATTATTAAAAGAATTATGACTAACTAATGTAAGAAATAAAAGACTTGGTACTTCAGTTTTAAAAATAGGTAATCGTTCTACTAAGAGAAAACAGAGTATAGTATTATTCTTGCTTAAACTCTAATACTAAATACCTATCTAAAATGATATTTAAACACTTATATCTCAATTATATTTTTTGATTGTGAATTTCTGTAACTCGTTCTTAAATTCTGACAATGGACTCATCTGCTATTTAGTCACCCTGATTTACCCCCTCCAATTTCTTTACGTACTTACTGTCCAGTGTCAGTCTGGTAGACTACATCTTTAATCTTAGTACCCAGGAAGTTGAGGTAGTAAGCTCAAAGGTCTAATGATAACCTGGACTACCCTGTGATATTCTATCTCTAAACAACACACACACACACACACACACACACACACACACAATTGTGCAGAAGTAAAATTGCAACGTACCCAGTGTTTTCATTTTCTTCCATCTAAAATAGAATTCAAACTATTCATATTAAAATTCAATGATAATAAACTTTCTTTTAATGGAAAAGAGTCCCAATAAGCTTTCTGGCTTAGAATATTTGTCTTCAATTTCTTTCCAATGTAACTTTAAACTCCTTATCCACTCTGGGTCAGTCTTACTAGTGTGAAATATATATAATAGTGAAATCCACTTTATAGGTTTACTAGGTTTAAATGAGTAAGTGTATTTTAATAAATAATGAATCTCAATATCATAAATCTGAGTTCAAATTAGAAATCTGATTTCTAATTTGGAGGTACTATATGAAATATAGCTTCTGCCTTAAAAAAAATGTGTCCTCAAATTGGCGAGGAGGGGATTTACTTTCTGAGAGTTTTTTACTGGCTCCCAACTTCTTACTTTCCACGATGCCACTCGGGTTCCCTACAGTGCTTTCTATTTAAGTTTCAAATATCATAATCCATTTATATTTTCTGTTACCCACCTCCTCAGGATAACCAAAGAGAGCCAACCTGACGCAGTTTAGTTGTCTCCCCTGAGCTCCCTCTGCAGCTGTCACTCTAGCACACTGGGGCTTTGACCAGGTGGGAAAAGGTCACAGTGGAAAAATAGATTCTCTTCTCAAGAAGACAACTTAGAATCAAGAACGATTTTCCGTACATATTTACAGCAATATCATCTATGGCACTTTTCTCTATTTGAAAGCATATGATTGATGTTTTTATGTATTATGTATTTTGAGGGAGTTCTTTTTGAGTAATGTTTACTATGAGACTATTTCCATCTCAAGTTTCTATAGCTGAGATAGAGTAGGTAGTTATGACTGGAGAGATGACTCAGCAGTTGAGATCACTGGCTTTGCTTGCAGAGGGCCTTGGTTTGATTCCCAGTATGCACATGGTGGCTCACAGACGTCTGTTACTTCAAGGGATCTGAGGTGTTCTTTTGGCCTCCAGCACAGCCATGATGCCCAGACATACATGCAGTAAAAACACCACACAAAAATAAAAATAAATAAATACAAAGGTTTTTTTAATTTTGTTTTGTTTTTTGGCAAAAATCTTTATTAGAGTCTGAAAGTCATCTCAGAAGTTAAGAAACTGTGGATCTTGTCATCTCGGCATATTGGAATAGGCGTCAAAGACAGCCTAATTTTGATTTATGTGGTACTGTTGTGGGTGGAGATACTCCCCATTTCTAGATCATTATCTTCAGCAAGATTAAACCCACAGGCCTGAATTTGGGGTGAGGAGTTGTTGCCGGATGTTTGTTTACATGGTGTGAAGATGTGTCACTATGATTGGTTTAATAAAAAGCTGAGTGGCCACTAGCTAGGCAGGAGAGGTTAGACAGAACTTCCAGGTGAGAGAGGGACTAAGAGGGGAGAGAGGAAGATGAATCTAGATGTAGGGAAATTGCCAGCAAGATGTGGAGGGAAGCAGATCTACACTATGGAGAAAAGGTAAGGAGCTTCCATTTATCACTAGATAAAGGCTCTGTGATGACAATTAGGGTAGTCACCAATCTTATCACAGTAGATGGCCAGTTCAGGCACCCTCTCCATTATTACTAGGGAGTCCAAGCTGGGGTTATCTTTGTGGATTCCTGGGAGTTTCCCTGGTACCAGGTTTGTCATTAACCCAGAAATGCACCCCCCTTCATCAAGATGTCTCTTTTGTTACTCTCCCCCATCCTTTTGAAGAAAGTGAGGAGGGATTACAATAGACAGAGTTGCCAAAGACATTATAGAGGCACCCAGAGACAGCTGAACTGAGATTGTGGAAGCACTCTGCATATCTGTGAAAGTTATGCAGTTTGGTCTGTTTGTACTGCTCCTAGCATTGAGATCAGGACCCGTCCCTGGAGTCTTGGCAGAGGCTGCTTCCCAGCTGCCCAGACCCAAAATAATCACACAGAAACTATATCGATTACAGTAGTGTTTGGTCAATGACTAGTGTACTGGTGTATTTCTAGCTACTTCTTACATCTTGAATTAATCCATTTCTATGAATCTATGAATCACCACTAGGCTGTAGCTTACCGGTGCTGGCATGTTACTTCTTCAGCAGCGGCATGACATCTTTCTGATTCTACCTTCGTTTCTTCTCTATCTCTGCTTGGAATTCCTGCCTAGCTCTATTCTGCTGTGCCATAGGCTCAAAGTGGCTTCTTTATTTACCAATAGTAATAAATCTTATTCACAGTAGAAAGAGGAGAATCCCACACCACTGTAGCATAGCTGACTTTTGGGAACCTGTTCTTCATGCTGGATTACCTTGTCTAGCCATTTATGAAGGGGGAGAAGCTTGGTCGTACCCCACCTTGATTTACCATGCTATGTTCAAGCCCAAGGGAGACCTGCTCCTTTCTGAATGGAGATGGAGAAAGAGTGGGTGGACAGGAAGGTGGGTAGACAGGAGATATTGGGGGAGGGAGGGAGATGAGCAGATGAAAGTTAGGAGAAACTTTTGTAGGTATGAAAAATGAAAAACTGTTTTAAAAAATCTTAAAAAACACTAAACACAAAGCAAACATGTACATGCATACCCAAAACATGCAGGTACACACATTTATGCATACCTAGATATACCACATAGAAACAACCATGCTAGCCAAAAAAGACCATGTATAATATTTTTATAAATGCATGTACCCAAATTAAATTATGATGGAGTTCTTTGAACTTTTGGGGTTGTATATGATCTGCATATTATAAAGTCAAATGTAAACTGGATATTAATTCAGTTGATTAAGTAAATTCAAAAGTTGTTCTTTCCATTTTTCATTCATTTTGTTTTATGAATTGTATTTGTAATAATGTCACACTTTTTAGTAGTTGCATGTGTTGTCAAAACATCTAGGATTTGTAAATAGTATTGATGGATGAAATCTTCACAATCATGGAAACTGTTGTATCATTTCATGTTAAGAGTAAATTTCCAGGACAGGCTCCAAAGCTACAGAGAAACCCTGTCTCAAAAATTAAAAAAAAAATGGCTAATTTTAAAATAGCAAAACATTAACAGTTTAAATAATATATATAAAGAACTCAGAATTCCTTATTGTGGACTTCAGATATACGCATTAAAATGCTTTGATTCTCTTCTGAAACCCACTAATACAACAACTTTGCTGGAGTAGTTTATGTGTTCATTTGTTGTAGATGAGAAGAAAAGGCGATCATTGCTGTCATAGCCTTATTTTTCATGCAATACAACAGCTTGAACGTTTATGTAGTATTTTGGCTGACTATCACTTTAATCATCAAGTCACTGGAAAAGACAAACTAGCACAACCGGACATTTTATGCTGTTATAATTTTGTCATAGATGATAATGAAGGTGTCATCTCATCTCATCTTTCCATAAATTTTGCTAACAAAGTTATTTGGTTGATGTCAATATACATTTCCACAGTATTCTCTTTCAAGTATACATTTCAGAAGGAAAAAAGATTATTCTTCATGCTGTGCATAAGTACTCGAGGGTTTGGAAAACAAAATTCAAAGTATGTTTAGAGGAGAAGTACTCTGATCACTGGGTCTGTAAGTACAGGCTCTTATTTGAGCTAATGGGAGACCCAACCTAGTTGTGAAGTGTTGTGGGCCCAGGTAATCTCTTCCTGTTATGCTTTCATAGAAAATGTAACATAACACCTTTCCAGGTCTACGCAATCAGCTTTAAAAAAAATATATGATTTAAGAACATAGCCACAATCAGGAAGCAGTTATTACTTTGTGTTTTTCTATATGCAGAATGAACATTTTTATTAAGATTATGAAAATAGAAAGAGGACTATTTGGGACAAGCAAGGGAATTGGGAAATGAGGGAAAAAGGAAGATGGGACAAGAAAGGAAACAGGGGAGTAGAAAACATCAAAATAAATTATAAACTGCATGAAAATATCACAACGGCGCCTACTGTTTTATCATTTCATACCGTCTAGTAACAAAATTATCTTTTAAAAAGGTAAATAGTTCTTATGGGCCCTTCAGAGGATTGGAGTTCTGTTCCCAGCACCTACAATGGGTGACTTGCAATGTGTGCTGATCAACCTTTAGTGGATCCAGTGCTGTTTTTGGTTTTTGTGAGCTCCCACAGGTAAACACACACACACACACACACACACACACACACACACACACATGCACACCACACACATACATATCAATAAATAATAAGAATGAGTACTTAAAACACTAGCATATTGGGGGAGGGAGGGAGATGAGCGGATGAGTTAGGAGAAACTTTTGTAGGTATGAAAAGTGAAACATTGCTTTAAAAAAATCTTAAAAAACACTAAACACAAAGCAAACATGTACATGCATACACACCACATGCAGGTACACGCATTTAAGCATACCTAGATATACCACATGGAAACAACCAGGCTAGCCAAACAATACCATGTATAATAAAGACCATGTATAATAAAGGCTTGGAACACTCTTCTCCAGGAGTTTCTATAGAAATAATTAGAAATGTAACTTTTCAACGCTTATTTTTCCCTTTTCTTTGGTAACCATACTATCTGTAGCCAATCCTTAGAAGGACTGTACTTCAAAGTTTAAGTTGAAGCAATTTGTTTCCTCATCTTATCTAATCATCTGGATTCTCACAAAACCTTTTAGTATTGTGTAGGACATGCGGGAGTATTTTTATTATGTTGTGAAATTTTCATTATGATATCTCCATGTCTTAGGTTAATGTCTTATTTTGTGTAAAAATGTACTTGATGCTTTCTTAAGTATTCTTGTATTCTGCTTCCTTATACTTCGGTTTCAACTGCTATTGTAACTTTTCAGGTAATGCCTTCCTTATCAGTTGTGTATTCTTTGAAAATTGTATGCATGTTTATAATGTCTTGTGATTGCTTTTCTCCTATCCTCTGTTATGTTCTGCCCATCTCTACCCACCCCACTTCCCCCTTCAAGTCCCTTTCTGAGATTCATGTCTTTTTGCTTTGTTTTATGGCTCACTGAATTTGACTAACACTGTCTGCATGACCAAAGCATTGGAGACAATCATTAGAGACTGGTGACTTCACCAGTCTGTGGATAACTGAAGGCATCCACACCTTTCTCAACCTGATGGCAGTCAATGGTTCAGCAGTGTCAGTGTGGGTAAGGCTCTGCAGCTCCTCTCATTCACATCTGAATGCTGACATTCTCTGCTAGACTAAATAAATACATTCATCTCCCACTGCTTGAGTTTCCAATCAGTAGAAATGAGAAGCCCTAACAGGCCCACAGCAGGGCCAGCAATGCTCCTGATATGAGGGCAGGATGTACATACCTCTCTGAACTAACAGAAACTTCCAGCACTAGACAGGCCATCTACTGAGGGTCTGAGTCAGACTAAATGGTGAAGGTTGAAGCAATTGCAACAGAGCTAAATGTGTTTCCTGTGTTCCTCTGACCCAGAAGATATCAGACCCCAGAGCAGTAGTTCTCAATCTTCCTAATGGTGCAGCCATTATTAATACAATTTCTCATGGTCATGGGTGACCCTCCCAACTATAAAATTGTTGTTGTTGCTACTTCATAACTGTAATTCTGCTACTGTTATGAATAGTAATGTGGGTGTTTTTGTAGACAGAGGTTTATCAAGGGAGTCACCCCCAACAGGTTGAGAACCACTGCCTCAGGGTATCTTAGGAGCTGACCTCCCTGTCAAACAGCTGTGAACCACTGCAATTAACAGCAAGATATATGAGGCTCTATTTCAAATAAAAGAGAAGGAAAATCCAGAGCAAAACAGACAATGTGGAAAAGCCCTGGATTTAAACTGCAGGTTCTTGGACTATGAACCAGGTAACTATGAGGTGAGAGAAATAGATACAGACTAAACAGGAAAACTTCAGCAAAAGAAACTCATAAAATGATGACTGTGTTGAGGAATTCTTTTTTTTTTTTCTGGAAAAAAACTTTATTTACTTGGTGTTTTTTTAATTAATTTATTTATTTGTTTATAAAAATTTCCACTTCCTCCCCTCCTCCCCATACCCTCCCATTCCCCCCACTCCGTCTCCTCCTCCCCTCCCCTCCCTCTCCTCCTCCCTCTCCAGTCCAAAGAGCAGTCAGGGTTTCCTGCCCTGTGGGAAGTTCAAGTTCCTCCCCTCTCCCTCCAGGTCTAGGAAGGTGAGCATCCAAACAGACTAGGATCCCAGAAAGCTAGTACATGCAGACAAATCAAGACCCAGTGCCATTGTCAATGTCTTCTCAGTCAGCCTCCATGTCAGTCACATTTAGAGACTCCGGTTTGATCACATGTTGGTTCAGTCCCAGTCCAGCTGGCCTTGGTGAGCTCTCATTAGATCAGTCCCCTTGTATCAGAGGGTGAACGCCCCCCACACGGTGTGCTGAGGAATTCTAATGCAAAAACTGACAACAGAATCAACAACTGATACTAAAAAGGACACAAGAGTGGTTTTGAACGTTGTGATAAATACCTTAAAATATACTTGTGTTTAAAGAGGTCAAGAAACCAAACTGTCTTTAGAAAGGGATAAGAAGTTGCTATAGAAAAATAAAATACATTTGTTTAGAGAGATAGTTTAGCAGGTAAATAATGCTTGTTGCGCAAGTATGAGGACCAGAGTTCAAATCCCCAGGATCCAGTTTAAAAAAGCCATGTGTGGCAATAATCACCTGAAACACTGGTGGAGTGAGGTCAAAGACACGAGGATCACTGGGGTTTCCTGGCCACCAGCTATGTCTCAAGCAAATAGCATGAAGAGGGCTGAATTTCCACCTTGTGTGGCCTTTTCTGGACTCCACACACACTCACGTGTATATCCACCATAAACGTACATCAGATACTCACACAAACCAGAAAAATAAAACAAGCAAATAAGATTTAAAATACATGTGTGCCTCATCCAAGCTTGAGACAAAACCCAGGGAGGAAGGAACTCTAGCATTAAGCTATTACATTTCCAAATTCACCAGCCTCAAGAGTGCTAATGTTTTCTGTCTCCGAATAAATCACTGGGTAATTTAAGGTGCATTAAAGGAATGAATATTTCACTCATTCTGTTTAAGATTTAAAAGCGTGTGTTATATATAGTAGCCGGGACACGGCCCAGAGGGCTGATATTGGCCTGGAGGGAGTGCTCTGTGCTTCCTCAGTACTGTAATGACAATCTCGATTTATTTTTCCTTAGGACTAGAGAGGTATTTTTTAAAAGAAGTTTAATTAAATATATTTACATCATTTCTCCCCTTTCTTCTTACTTACCCCTTTTGTGTATGTCATCTCCATATCCATGGCTTCTTCTCTACTGTTCCCTATAGAAACACATAAACATAAGTACAACCTGCCGAGTCCTTTCAGAGTTGCACATTTGTGACAGTATCATATTCAAAGAGAACCAGTTCGTACCAGCATTTACTCACTTCCCTGGCAGGTTAAGGAATTTATCTTTGCGTGAATGTTTGTAACCACTTTAAATCATAGTACGGTTTTTCTTGCAATGGTCTTACCATTTAATTTGTTCTCAAGGTTGTCATTACCATCGAGCATGTGTATATTCAGCTAAATGAACTTTAGATAAAATAAAGTATGTTTTAATCTGGGCTGCTCTTATACCTCCCAAAGGCCTTGTGTTTCTCTTTTTGTTGCCTGGAAACATGTGCAGCATTTCATGTTTGACAGAATTTGATAAGACAATTGCAGAGGTTTTTGATAACCAAAGAAGAGAATACTATTTAATATTCCCCACATGAGACTTCATTTTCCTATTTGTTAGCTCCTCCAAATGAACTTTTGTTGGAGTAAATGTATTGTTCTTATGCAAAGCAGGTTTTATGACAAGGTCCCTGGTCTACCTTTGCACCCAGCGCAGATCCTCTTACTACTGAAAGCAGCACTGAGTTGGAATCCGTAATGAATTAATATTCAACATAGAAGACAGAGGTGAAGAATCATTAATGAAAAGAGGAAAACAAACACAGTGAAGTTCTGCATCCACAGTGACTACTAACTGTGGAAGACTCCAAATTTCATAATCATTTTGCATAAATTTTTTAAAAGTTACTACTGAATGGTCTAACATTTAGAATTAAATGATATAATTCTGGTAAATTAGTTTAAGTGTTTCTGCTGTGCTAAGTTTTACTGAAAAACCTTCAGTTGTAACTTGGGCTGCTTTAAAATGAGTGCTTTGATCATAATGAGTCTCTGAACTCCTAGAGAGAATTTCATATCTTCTTTCCTCTTACCATAATGCAAGCTCTGTTTTATAGTTGACTAGTTAGCTGGCAGTATCTTACTTATTATAATTTCTTGAATGTAAAGTAGACCCTTTGTTCCTATTTCTCCAGGATTAGAAAAGTATCCCAAGGAAGGTTTCTGCTGCTGATCTCAGTATCCGGTGAGGAAAATTAATCCTAGAAATGCTCCAAAAGTGAAAGAAAGCTGACTTCATCCAGGAAAGATCAGGTCTTAACATATGATTTTTTTTTCTCATAAGAAAGGTATTCTCAGGCACAGGCTGGGGGATCTCTCTGAGTTTGAAGCCAGCCTGGCCTACAGAGTGAGTTCCAGGACAACCAGAGATGTTACACTGAGCAACCCTGACAAATACGAAAAAAAAAAAAAGGAAAGAAAGAAAGAGAAAAAGAAAGGGGATATTTTCGCTAAAAAATTACATAGTTGACATATGTTCTGTTTGTTTTCCCCATGCAGTTATAAAACACTAAGAAAAGCAACATGGAGGCAGAGGGCTTATGTGGTTTATACTTCTAGGTCACAAGGGAAGTCAGGGCAGGAACGCAAGGCAGGAATTTAGAGAAAATAATCATAGAGACGGACTGGAGAGATGCCCAGTGATATACAACACGCACTGCTCCTGCAAAGACTGGATTAGTTTCCAGCACTGTTCAGTGGCTTACCAGCACTTGGAACACCAGTTGCAGAGAATCTGACACCCTCTTCCAGACTCCATGGGAAGGCACAGCCATAACCACATAGCACACCAACATAGTGCACATAAACTCACACTGGCTCGTTCATAAATATGCATATATATATACATTAAATGCATGTGTGTATATATATAATATACATGTGTATATAACACACACACACACACACATATGAAGGAATGAAGGAATGCTTGCTGACTTTGTCTCAAACTTAATCTCTCCTAGCTTGCTTATACAGCCCAGGAGCATATGCCTAGGGATGGCAACACTCATAGTGGCTTAGTCCATTTTATGTCAAGTAGCAATCAATACAGTTCCTCAACGGCATGGCCATGGGACAATCTGAGCCAGACAATTCCTGAATTGAAACTGCCTCAACTGATTCATGTTGACAGCTGAAGCTACTAGGGTAAGGTCTGTGTGTTTCCTGCAAGTTTATAAAAATCAGTGGATGGGTGTATTACATAATTAACTTTTAAAATGAGGTTAAACAAATAGATAGAAATAAAACTTCCACTTTACCACTTCTGGTACACAAATGAGGAGTATTAATTGTGTTAACAGTCTTTAAAGCCAACATTAATGTTTGCTTTCTGTTTTTTCTATCACCCCAAACAGAAACTCTGTGGTCATTAACTAGTAAACCTTATTTTCTACCGATTTCCTGGTAACTTCTAATCCACAGAATAAGGACATTGTTTTTCAGATTGATTCTCTTGGCTTCCCTTTCTAAATATTAAGGATGCTTGCCAAACTATTCTATGAAAATCTCATTTGGAAGATCTAATTCAGACAACTCAAGACAACGAAAAGTTTTAATATTAGTACCTCCCTCCCCCCAAAAAAAGAATCCCACAAAGACCTTGAGATAGTTTAGCAGTTAAGAGTATTTCCTCGGCAACCACCATGAGTCTTGGGCTTGGATCCCCGCACCCATATAATAAACTGGGCATTCTGCACATTCGTATAGCCCTGGCATTAGGTAATGAGTTGACAGAAGAATGTTAAGGCTTCTGGCTTCCAGCTTAGCCGGGGAATATGATCCCAGCTTTGGAGAAGACTCTATCTCAAAAACTAGACAAAGAGTGATAGAGAAAGACACCTGACACCTTCTTCTGGCAGATCCCAGATATGTGTGCATCACATGCACTTACCCACAGATACACACAACACACTTACCCACACATTCACAGACACTCAGAAACACACACACAGGAAAACACAGATACACACATTCATAGACACCCCGTCCGTATAGCACAAGCATGGAGGTAGACTTAATGTAATTTATGCTACGTTGCTTCCTCTCCTTTTTACTGTATTTTATTTTTAGATTTTGTAAAAGAAAAGTTACATATGTGAGAACACTATATGCATATATTCTGTAATTAATTGCTCATGCAGTTAAATGACTGGGATGCCAAATTTAAAATGATTTTTTTTTTTAAATCTGGGAAACGCTACAGCTTCCTTTCTATTCCCTGAAAAGCCAATGGTTTAAACTCTATGAAAAGCTTGCACAGTGTCCTTTCTGTTCCCATGGTTGCAGTTACTCGCACACTGTTCTCAGCTTTCCACACCCACAGACCCCCAGAGATGCTCTTTGGTATGATGCTTCTGCTGTGCTCCTCCGGCCTGGCACGAACAGGGGCAGACTGGGCAGTCCAGTCCTCATGTGTGCTTTAGCTAAAGCCTGCTTTAGCACTCTGGACCTCTGTGTTTCAAAGACAGTTGGAAAACTGGTTCCTTAACATTTAATGCTCTTTGGGATAGGAAAGTTTCCCCCATTGCTATTTACTTGATACTGATCATTGAGACGGCCTTGAAATATTCTGTACCTAAGCGCTGTGTGCTTATTATGGCATCATGAGATTTTAATTTTTCAGGTAATATTACAACCAAATATACTTTAAAGATTTTTTTCAAACTATATATTATGATTTGATTACATTTAAAATGTGCTTTTTAAAAAAATGCTAACAAAAGCAGTTATTTAATTGCACTAATGAGTGATGTATCTATGTGGTATTACCTCCACAAATCCGTTACTGATTATTCATGGGTTTTTTTCCTTTGCAATTGAGCTCAAGAGAATGTGGTCAGATTTTGACTCTGAAATTCCATTATGAACATTCTGAGGTGTGGTCAAGTCGTTAAGAAGCTGCTGTAGCGGTGCTGTGTAGGTAACGATGACTCTTGTTGGGCATTGTGTATGCTTCATAAAGATCACAAGTAAGGCATACACTCTGTTTTGCAATTATGCAACACTCTAAAAACAATTCTGTGTCCAAGTTCTTATACCTGGAATGTGGTGAAAGTCTATCTTGCCCCCAAAGTGAAGGAAACCTAGTAGTGAAGCATGGATTTTGAAGCAATGATCATTTCTGTCTTCTACCACTGGTTTTCTCAATAATCATGGAATCCACAATTAAAATGCTATCAGTCTTTTAAACAAGGAATGTGCTTTATCATCAGACTTTACCATTCCTTTTGGTCATACTTAAGTTGAACTTCATTTAGAATTGAACACTTTCTGTATTATTTTTTTTCCTTTTCTTAAATCTTAAATGTCATTTTTGTTCTTTGGTGGGGAATGCTTTTCTGTAAAAAAATAATTTGATGTATGTTACACTAAAATTCATGACTAAATATATGATTTCTTTTGTCAAATTAAGTTGAAAATGACATTTGTTTTGTAGTCTCTTGAGGCTGAATGCTGTTTCAAGGTTGATGTTTGGTAAATACATTTTCTTTCTTCAGTATGGCATATTCATTGGTATCTTCCTCGTTTGGCTCACCAACAGCAAAGGAGAAACGCTGTAATTAATTTCTAATCTCAAAAATAAAATTTTTGTTACAATAGTTACGACTTTTACATAGGAGCACTAAAAACGGTAATGAGCTCCTTTCTAATTGTTTCAGGTTTATGGCTTCACGAAGTCTTGGACTGAGATTCCCATAATGCTCTGGTGCTTTTCCTAACTGAGCTTTAATTAAGTGTGCTTAGCCAGTAAACTGACCTTCTTTGATGCTCAGAGGCCTATGCTATAAGGATGAGTAAGACTATCTCTTCTCTAAGGAACATTCCCTTCTGATTGGCATTTGAAAAGAGCTTTCTTTACCAAGCATTTCCACACACACGGAATCCATCAATGGATATCTGTAGCTTGTGGGTTATGAGCATATGTGTTTGATTCCTAGACAAATTTAATGGCTTAATACTGAGGCATTTTCTTTCATAACATGGCTGTGCCCCCTGAGCATGTGACATATTTTGAAAACATGTCATGGATCAGAGAGGAGACAAGATAGTGTGGTAAGCTCCATGTGGAACTTAAGTGAGTCCTGAGACGTCTACTCTACATTCAGTGCTCGCACTGTGGAATTTTCGCATCTTGCCTTTGGAAAGAAAAGCAAATTTACTCTGGGTGGAGTTATCAAAACAGACTGTGATGTTGATTCATTCTGCAGCAGCCAAAAATGTAAATGCGTGTTTGTTAGGAATGTAGGCTGATATTCTCCCTCCAACAAATTCAGGTTCTCCTGTTTCCAAAGAACTCAGGCCAAGCCTGAGTTTAACGGACACTAGTCCTCTGATAATTGGAATACAGTTTAATTATTCACTTGAAACTTTTTCCATGTTAGGTTGGTTAGCTTTATCTAAGACCTTCTAAGACGTTTTCAGAAAAGGAAGGAGGGAGTTGAGCCTGTCGTTGGCAGGAGAGCGCTAGTGCTGAGTAAGATCACAAGTGAAGGCTGGAAGGGGTTGGTGAGAGGTTTTTCCACTGCACAAAGCCAGACGCCTCAGCCAAGCAGCAGAACAGAAAACAGTGTCAGAATGGAAACAAGAGTGGTAGTAATTGTGGAGCTGGTGGATTCTGGCTCTGTGCTTCAATTTTTCCTCCTGCACTTTCTCGTGAGGAGGACCTGACGGTCATGAATTCCTGCAGCCTATTAGGCTGCCGCACTCCATAGAGAACTGCTTGTCCAGCCTTGAGTTCCAAATTTTACAGTCAGTGTTTTCAGAACCTTGGTCAACACAGATCCTGACATGCACAGTCCTTCCTTGGTCTTCCAACTCTGCCGTAGAGACAAAAGCCTTTGTTATGGCCTTAAATATGTTCAAGCCTTTCCTGTATTAGCTAATTACATTGTTACTGTTAACCCTGTGAAACCAGTTCTTTCTTAGAGTGACATGTTAGTTCCTTTTCCTTACTGGACCATCAGTCACTATTGTTTTCTTATGAAGAAGACTGGAAACGTTCCTGTTCAAGAGAAGAATCCATGTTCTTCTCCAACTCCATAGGCTCTCAGGCCTTGATAGCTAATGTTATTTTTAAATAACTGTTTTGAGGGAGAGAAGACCAAATGTATGTAAATTCCTTCTAACATATGAATATAGACTATAATGTTGTAGAAATTAATTTCTTTGCATTAGATCATGGGTCTGTCCCTTTAAGACCCTTGTCACTCTAAAGCCAGACTCCCATAGCCTAAAGAAATCAGTTCACACCCATCTATAGATCTCTCTCTTAACAGAGTTAAGAAGGTAGGTGGTGTGGTGGCCTAATAATTCTTGATTTATAGTAACTGGCTATTCTAGTTAGCTTTAACTGTTCATTTGACACAACCAAGCATCATGTAAAAAGTCAGTCTCAATTGTAAGATTGCCTAGTTTAGATTGTCATATAGGCATGTCTATGGGGGTATCGTCGTGATTGTTAACAACTGTAAAAGAATCCAGAGCATTGTGGGTAGTATTATTTTGGGGTAGGTGGTGGTCCTGGACAGTATATGACAGCTAGGCAGGAGCGTGTCAGCCAGCAAGTGGCATTCCTCTATAGATTTTGTCCTCAAATTCTTGCCATGAGTTACTACCCTGGCTTCCCTCAGTGATAGTCTGTGACCTAGACATATAAGCCAAATAAATCCTTTTCTCTCCTAACTTGCTTTTGGTGAGATTATTCTATTATAACAAGAGAATGAAACTAGAACACTGCCTAGTTTATTGTACCTGACTCCTCCAGGGTCTTTGTTGTGGATGTTATTTTGAAGTAAATCATGTGGTGTGGAACTTCCCACAAATCCCTGAAAGGATGGGAGAGTTAGATGTTTTCTTTAGTTGGAGTATTTCTCTAGGCTCTCCTCAATGCCCCACCCCCACCATATCACTCTGAGTATGATGGTTGCCTCTCTGGCATTTTCTGTTTAAGCAACAACCAAATTTTATAATTAGTTATTAACAGAGAAGTTTCCAACAACCCATGTGCACACAATAAATAACTGGTAGGAATTATGCATATTTTATTCATTTTCATATTCTTTACAAGTAGAAATACTCATAACACTAGATGAGTATTGCTGACTGTACTAGCAAAAGGATCAATAATGAAGTTAAAGCATTGATTTTATTCAAATGTAAAATTTTACCTTGCTTTACTAAATATTCTGGGATTATTTTATTTAAGTGAAATAGGTAACAATACAGAAGCATCAATAAATGTGAAAATTTTTCCCTTTCTCAAGTTCCTTCTCATGTTGGCTCCCTTTGAGCTCCTTGAATGGGGGAGGGTTTTCTCATTTTTTTGTCTTCTCAGAACTGATCAATCATAAAGCTCCATGAATAGTAAATGAATGAATGAATTACCTAAAATGATTTAAGTTCTTTCCCGTTTTTGTCATAGCTAGCCTGAATAATTCTTAAGTGCAGCAGTGTTTCCTAATGTGTAGGGTAAGGGTGAGAATTTGTGTCCTCAGGGGTCAGCAATCCAGCATCTCTGGATTGAGCACAGCCACACAGGACATGGCTTCCAACAGTTTTTTGAAACTTAGAATCTTCAAAGTGTTCTCAACTAAGAGTTCACTTGCTTCAATATTTAATCACTCAGATTTAGTAGTCTTCGATTCATTTGACCTGAGTGATGATCATCCCTTTGGAATGAGATGCCAAGTGTGAGTGTCTGAGAAATCCCATTCTTGACTTCTTAAGGATTCTTGATTCCTTGATTCTTAAGGATTGCTGCCTCCTCTTCAGAGGCTATTGCTCACCCCATTGCTGAATGGGGTAATAATATCTTCACCATGCTTGACTGCCTCTTAGGACTCTTCTTCTCTGGATTAGTACACCCAGTGCTAGTTCTAATTTTTCTATGGAAATAATTAATTGATTAGAAAAACTCAGCAATATTTAGTAATGGCTCTGTGTTTCTATAATGAAGTTTGTAATGCTTGTTGTAGTATTTGATTGATCCACACCGAGCGTTCTCATGTCTTCACTCACAGTATGTGACACGTGGCATTTAACTCCTTCATAGACATGTTTGGATCCAGAAATGTTTTCTTTGCTCCCACTGTATATATCCCCTTCCATATACCTATGCTTCATAATCACCACCTATTCCTCACATAACTTTACTATCTTCTTTTTATGATATGAAACTCTAATATCAATATTTTCAAAAGTTATCTCATTTTCTTTACAGAAACTCAACAATCAACTCCCACCCCAACTCCACATATGACAAAAACCAGAAGCATTGCAATAAGTGAATACTGACAACAGGGTACCATGAAATGTCTACGAATTCAGTCCTACCTTTGACATGCTTTTAGAAATTTAAATCGTCCACAGCAGTATTACTAAGAGGGTGCAAATAAAAAGTAACGTTTCTTGCTCACAATGTTAACAAAAGGTGCTACTAATAAGATCTCCTTGAATATTAAAATTACTAAGGAACATGAATGTCATAATTAAAATCACATTAATAACCATCATGTAAGTCGCTATATATTTTAGTCTTTTATTGGTTATATCCTACGGGAAAAGGTATCTATAAAAATATCATGAATTTCATCAATACTTTATCTGTTGATCATTTATACTTAAATATTGATTTGTAAAACATAGAATTTATCATCATCAGGGCACAGTCTTTGTTGCCCCACATGTCATCATGAGGATTGTTGTCTTGAATAGCTGAGACTTCCTTAGAAACTGAAGGCAGGCACAGTCAAGGTCAACAACATTCCTTTGCTAAGCTTTTCTGTTTTCTCATCAAAAGATCAAAAATATAACACAGTTAAATTGAATGGGATTATCACTCAGAAAGGTTTATTCTTCTAGTTGGATACTAATGAATGTGATATAGGTCCATCAAAAGCTGGAAAAAACTCTCAAGGGACTGATTGAATCTTTGACACAGAAGAAATTTTTCTAGTGTTCAGTTCAAAATATAATATCATTATCTTCTGATATATTCACCATTAGCTGTTAAACTAAAATTTATTAGCTTCAGCAAATCTCAAAGATGTTATGCTTCTTTTATTTCCTACTTAATAAACATTTACTAGGCTATGTACTAGTGCTGTTAGGCAAGGGTTAAAAAGACATGCTTGGTCATTTAATGAGTAAAAGGAAAGAGTAAGGCATTGTTTATATACAAATAGGTTTTTTTTTTTGTTTGAGTTCAGAGAAAAGCTGAAAGTCAGTAGATTGTGTGTCCTATAAAATAGCAATGGCAGACAATTGGAGGGGGGAGAGACAATTATTTCTTATCAAAACTGAAGTAATACTGATTAATTATCTGACTATCAAAAGTCAGAAGGAGAATTGGAGAGCTTGGTAAATGGGCTTCTTTAGTGAACTAAAAAGAATACGAGAAATTGATGCCAGAAATTTGAAATATTGTGCAATTTCACAATAAAACAGCCAATGAAATTTATCTTAAATGCATTTGTCACCAAGAGTGACCTTGAATATGATAACAGTGAGGAATTATGAGCAGGGTGACAGCAAGGCCAGTGGCTGCAGCAGTTAAGCAAGCAGATCAGCGGTGTGATTATGTTGCTGCTCCTGCCGATGCAGAGTGATTGATCACCCGCAGAAAATGTGCTTATGAGGCGGGGTTGCTTAGTTTTGCTGTCAAGTCAAAACAACTATGGGAGTTACTCCAGAGAATTACAGCTCGCGGCCCCCTGAATCAGCAAGCAAGGCTCTATGGTACAGGCCAGTGAATCAGTCATAATCCCTGATCCTTGACTCACCACTTCAGCATTTCTACCTGAATCCTGCTTGTGTCTTCTCAATCTTTACATATGAAGGTGCCCTACCCTTGTTATGCTTCCTCTCAGGCTCCCCACTTCTATTTCTATAATTCTACTCTACTTCTTGCTTTACTTACTTTTAGATATATGTGACTGTCTCCTGAACATCTATCTTTAGGTCCACCCTCTGCCCTGAGCTCATCCATGCTCCCCATTAATGTTTAATGGGCATCTCAAGCACATCAGAAGCAGACACTTGTGTGAGCATAGCATCCTGTATCCTGGCACTCATAACCTGAGGCAGCAGCGGCACTCTTGAGCTGAGGAGGCTGAAGTAGCCCAGGAACCAAGTCAGATGCTCGCTGGGCATGAGTTAACCAAGGAGAACTACACGATCGATACCTACGGCCATGGCTGCTTTCTTCTTCCATGGTCACTGTCAGTCAATCATTCCACTGCCTCAAGAGCAGCTTTATCCCAAATTCTGCACATTCTTTTTACTTCCCTCCCCCGCCCCATTTTACTTGTTCTGCACATCTCACTCTTGATGAAGATTTGGGATGTTCACTTTGAATGTCCCCTCTGCCTCCCCCTTGTCACCACATTTATTGCCCCACAATAGACATCATGTCTTCCAATCAGACTGCTCTGGTGGGAATCCAGCGCCAGATTCTGTACCTTCTCCTGCACTCCACAAGTCAGTTTCTTAACTTAAAGTGTCCCTGGTGATGGCTGAAATACAAAATGATCCTTGCCATTCCACATAGGGGATGTTGATGAATCCCCTCTGTTTCTAGAGCTCTGCCAGTCTCCAACCTTGACTATCTACATTGTGACTGATCCACTGTGAGTCTCTCTGGCCTAGTAAAGCACCTAGTATTTGCTTGTGCTGTGTAACTGGAGACTGCTCCTTCTATTCCCAACTGCCCAGACCAGGACAGGTTCTGGGTGTTTTTCTCCTTCAGCAGCTGCATGGTGTCTCCTTCACTCAGCCTACTCTCTATATCTTCATTCGGATTTCCCGCCTGGCTTTACTCTGCTAAGCCATTGGCTGAAACAGATTTATTCATTAACCAATGAAAGCAAGACATATACAGAAGGACCTCCCACATCAGTGCTGTTTCGGCCCAACACCCTCACTAAGTCAAACCCATTTTCATTGCCCAACCTTGTACTCACTATGCACATACATGGCTCATTATTTGTATTCTTCAAGTCTTGTTTCATGCACCGCTTGATTCAGAGATGCCTGTGCTGGCCACCTTATCTTCCTCCCACACAGAGAAGCCTGGTGTAACACTACTCACAATCCTGCCCAGAACTTCTCCTTGGTCCTTACCTACCTGCCAGGGAAATCTTGACCATATGTTTGCCTACATCTTTGTTGTCAGTGTCCTAGCAAGTGCAAGCTCTGAATAGCATGGGCCTCATCAGTCCTTGGCATGCCTGAGACCTCAAAGTCTATAAATGTAAGGGAGTGTATTCAGGGAATGAAAACAGCTCTGTAGCTCTAGCCTTTCTCTTTATTCCACCTGGAGAAACTTTAGTGTGGCTTTCCAGAGACAGAAAGGCTAACAGAAACCAAATGTCTCATTAGACATTCTGCTATTGTCTTCCGAGAGGGAAGCATGACAAGAGTGCATTTTTTTTTAAAGTCAGCACTCCGCATGTTAGCAACTTCTCACTGTTTAAATGTACTTTGTGCATGATTTCTTTTTTGTTCCTTAAAGCTGAGTGTCAGAATCAAATTTGATTTGCAGAAACTAGTGGCAGTGTTTCTAAAGAGTACTGTGTGAGGAAAACAATAAAAAGTGGGTGCTGCTCACTTACTGACGCAGCACACTTTGTAGCTTGGGAGTTAATGTATGAATAATCCTTCATCAAATAATGAGAGATAATATGAAGAGTGCCTTGACTGCATACATACTAAGTGTTCTCACCTACTTACAGATGATTCCAGTATTTGAAAATATGCTGGCACTGTGTTTTTGGGGAGGGAGAAAGGTGGAAGGTAAAGAAACAATCACCACATTCCTCAATGAAAAGGCGGAGGCATGAGCTGTGGGACTGTTGAGAGTAAGAAAGTATCAGAATTAGCAAGAACGGGTGCGACAAGCAAACTCTATCCACCATTTCAGGATTTTCCTCTGTAGTTTTGAATTAAGTATTACCTGTGTTCCAGCCCTTCATGCTACAGAGTCTGTGTGTGTCATGACCTGATTTCCTGGGATGCTCTGAGAATAGTTTTCTATAATGTGGACTCTGTGTTGGCAGTACTTACATACAGAAGCTATATTTGCCTCTCATTTTCTGCTTGCTTTGGGCAGACCACTCAGATTATTCTTCCATAAACCTGAACCTTCCATTACTATAAGAATCAAGTTAGATAAATGGGCAAACTAAACTCTGTTTATTATCAGTTTTATATTTAATTTTGCTTTTATATACTACTTGTCACTTATCCCTTTAATAGATTCCTAAGTATTAGATTAAAAGATAATTTTAGAGGGGGATTAGTAGAAATTGTATTTATTAATTTGTTGTAGGTTTGACAGTAGTCTAGGTGAGGAAAAGTTAATAGTTTGTATCCAGAACAAACTGATCATGTTTCTGCTTGATTTATAGGAATAATTTATTTCCAATTCCAGTATTTATTTCTGTGTGATGTTAGTTAAGTTACTCAGTGCTTCTGCACCTCAGTGAATTCATGTGAAGGTAGAGATAGAAGATTTGACACCGTGGGAGGGGTATGAAGATTAAAGGAGTTAACTAGTTTTTAAGAATTAAGAATTTATTCTGGCTTATAATGCGCAATCTATACTTCTCAAATTTATTAGTTTGAAAATACATCATAGTACTTTTCAATTTATTTTTATTTCATTTTTTCCATTTTGTCTTTATTGTTACATTCTCATGAGTATCCGATGGTAGAAATTTAATTATCTTTTGACTGTGGGTTTAATAAAATGGTGTTTTTTAAGAGTCTCTTTGAGTTTCCACTTCACTGTGGCTTCATAGTAGCAACCAGATTGAAAAATAAAAATTTTGCTCTTTCATATAAAAGTACAAACTGCTTAAAAGCCTACTGTAGCAATCAAGACAGAAGTTTGCAACTCTGCGTGGGAATACAGACTCAGAAATCTAAGAGTTGTGTACATTAGCAACACTATTCTCTTCTCTCTGCCAAGAACCAGTACATGCTATAGTAGTTACATCCTGAGACTACTAGGTTACATATGATTTCTGTAAGATTTGCATAATTTAACCCTGGTGTGAAGCTTATTGGGCAGTCACTGCCAATGTCTCTACTCTACAGTGGAAGAAATCAGGTAAGTTAATAGCTTGCCCAATTCAATAAAAGTCATAGTGGGAACTCAAGTAATGGCGAATCAATCCCACATCAGTTATGTTTTAAGGGGTTATTTATTTTGGGGGGGTAAAACTTACATACACCATAAACCGTCAGGAAGGGAGCCTAGTCGCTGGAGCAGGAGCCGGGAGCAGGAGCCGGGACCAAGCGCCGGAACCAAGAGGCCCCAGCCGAGACTTGCGGCTCTTTTTAAAAGAGAAATATACCATGCCCCAGTGGGCTGGTATTTCAGCGGCTATTGGCTGATGGAGCGGAAGACTCTCCCGCAGCACCGTGAAAACAGAGCACCTAGAAAATTCCGGCTTTAGGCCTACAGCTTATTTCTTCAGGTCAATCACCCTTATCCAACATGTTTGGGAACATAAGCGTTTCTAGTTTTTCAGATTTTGGAATATTTGAATAAACCGTACTAATTTAGCATTCTAAGTCCAAGAATCTTACAATTTTCTCCAGAATCAAGGGTTATATTAGTTATAAAAGTTTTCAGAATTCCAAACTAGGGATGTTCAACTTAGATCGATTGTCCAAAGACAATAGACAAGTATATATCTGTAAATATTGATTTTAATTTTTCTTGAACATAATTATTCATCAAGGTGAAAATGGAAACAATATAAATGTTCAACAACTGATAGTATGATTAAAAAATATGATGGTACAATGGAAAAGTATTCAATGCTGCAAAGAGTCAAACATTGATACATGGTATATAGATATACCTATAATAAAAAAAGCTAGACAAAGATAACACATAACATTATTATATCATTACATTTACTTAAAATATCCAGAAGTGAACTTATGGTATCGGAATTTATATATAGACTCGGTGTTAAAGACTAGGGATTACACTGCAGTGACCATGAAAAGCCTTTTGAGTTGACATCAGCTATCTTAAGTTGGCAATGGCTGCACCAATTACACATATGTATTCCAAGTTACTGACTAGAATATAATCACGCATGTTCGAGTAACATTTACCACCTACATATCATGCCTCTATAACACTGGTAAAAGAGACAAAAACAAACAAACAAACAAATCCCAGATAGAAGGTTTGTTAGTCTGTAAGAATTAGGAAGTCAGGATAAAGCACATGAAAATCAAAATCAAAATTTTGTACTCCACGATAAGTTTTAGACTTCTCTGTCTTTCTCTGTATTAGCATTATAAAGGTAAAGGGTTATTTTGGGAATCTAACATAGAAATATGTTGATGATGAAATAGGAAATTTTATGTTGATGTTCTTTCCTTGGGAAACATAAATACTCATGTTTAATTTTTTTTTGAGCTATACATTTTTCTTTGCTCCCCTCCCTTCCTCTCCCCTCCCCTTCTACCCTCTTCCATGGTCCCCATGCTCCCAATTTACTAAGGAGATCTTAGATCCATGTATGTCTCTCTTAGGGTCCTCATTGTTGTCTAGGTTCTCAGGGATTGTGAATTGTAGGCTATTTTTTCTTTGTTTTATGTCTAAAATCTACTTATGAGTAAGTACATGTTATATTTGTCTTTCTTGGCTTGGGTTACTTCACTCAATATGATATTTTGTAGATGCATCTATTCAACTGCTAATTTCAAGATGCCATTTTTTTCTACTGTGTAGTACTCCATTATGTAAATGTACCACATTTTCCTTATTCATTCTTTGGACAAGGGGCATTTAAGTTGTTTCCTGGTTCTGTCTATGACAGAAAATGCTGCTAATGAACATAGTTGAGCACATGTCCTTGTGGCATGCTTGAGCATCCTTTGGGTATATACCCAAAAGCAGTATTGCTGGGTCCTGAGGAAGGTTATTTTCAAATTTTCTGAGGAATTACCATGCAGATATCCCAAGGGGCTGTACTCACACCAGCAGTGTTCCTATTACCCCACATTGTCTTCAGCATAAGTTGTCATCAGTGTTTTTGATCTTGACCATTCTTACAGGTGTTAAGATGGAATCTCATATTGAATTTTGAAAATAAATATCTGAATGGAATATATATATATATGTAATGTATGTGTATATACAATCCTAGTTGGTACCATGAGGAGATAATTAATGCATATTTGTAAAGCTAATAGCTCAATTTCATTAGGTTCCATTCTTGATTTTCCACGTAATCCTACATGAATTTTCTTCATTTCCAGAACTGGCAGCATAGACTCATGGGAATTAAGTCTAAATCATGTAGTTTTAAATATCTGAGATATAGCCAGTACTTGGTTTTTCTTAACACTAGTCATATATGATTCCTCTTTGAAGTGATTAGTTCAAGCAATAGTGATCTGCCAAACATTACTTAGTCTGTCAGTCTGCAGGAGATGTCATAACTGCATCCCAAGGCACTTACACTGATACCATCTTATGAGACTCTTTACTATCCTAAGCTGGAACAACTGCAAGCAACAATGTTCTCAAACAGGACTCAAGCTTGAAGCATCCTGATCGCCTTTGATGTCATTGTCAGGCCTTTTTGTCAGACTGATGGAGAAAAGAATGATCTCCTACACATTACACCTGCTTGAATAATGTTCCCAAATGCACCGTTGTTCATTCCTGAGCTCCAAACGTTAATAAAAACAGTTAGGAGAGTATGATAAATTGTGTAACTGTCACACTGCCTGTCTGCAGAAGAAAGTGTTGGAGAGTCTTACGGCTGCCTTTGTTCAGAAGTTGTCAGTGGACACTGCCCCAGTGTGCTGCTCCAGGATGCTCTTCCAAGGAATATTCTGAATCACACCAATGCTTAAAAACTTTAGATCTCAAGCCATTTCTTACAGGTACAAGTCACTGTTCAAAAAAGAGAGATGAACCAAATCAAAGACTCACAAATTTTGAATCAAAGAACTATCACCGGTTGTTTCATGTAAACCGATATATTTTACCCCTCCTTTGGATGATTATGCATCTCAGCCATATTCCCTTTCTGTTGCCTTTGTTCTGACCATCGCTTCCTTCTTTTAGCTGCAATATGTACACCACAATCACTTCTTCACTTACCTTGGCTACCTTGTGAATTACCTTCCTGGCATGTGAAGATAGACTACTTCCTTGATAGTTGACGGTCAAATCTGGATTCTTTGATTGATTTATTTATTTTCACCTGCAATGCCCCTGCTTTCATTTCATTTCATTTTTTTCTTTGGATTCAGAAATCGATGTGCTGACAGCCAAGGAACAAAGATGGGTATCTGTTTCTGGAAGGGGTGTGCATGGGGACTACATAAACATCTCTCTGGTTACATTTATTTTGTTTTCAAGACAGTTGTGATTTTGATATGAAGCTGAGCTGGGCAGACGTAATGTAAAGCACATGCACTGGTTAGCCTGCTGACACAGGTTGTCCTTCTCAGAGCGCATGCTTCACCATAGACTCTGTTTGTGCTGTGGTTCTCTGCCAAAGCTCTGCCGAGTGCTTTCAGAAGTCTGAGAAACAATCGTTTTGGGGGGATTACCTTTTCCTCCTAAGCCTGTGTGAAAAAAAAAAGATATAAATAAGAGAGGCTAGACTTCCCTCTGATAAAGCAGATATTTATCCTTCACATTGCTAATGAATTTGGATGTCTTCCCAAACCCCCATTCATAATTCCGGTAGTAAGAACCTTTAATTGTCACACTCGAGTTCCCCTCACTTGTTTGAAGCAAACACTTGTTTACCTCATGAATCATTTACCAGGTAAATCATTCACCTGGAGAGAGTCTCAAGGGATTTCTGTGAATACATATTTCCAAAATCAAAATTTCACTTCCTTAGTAAGTGTTTTTTCAGGCCTCTTGACCAGAAAAGATCATTAGAACCTTTTCCTTCTGCTCTCCATTGTTCATTTAGCGCCATCCAGTTGTCTTCCTGACCTTTCCTCCACACGATCTAATGGCTCAGCTTCTACAGTCTTAATGCACACCTCTAGGGTTCTTCAGCTTGTTTTGTTTCCAGTTAGTATCAGTGAGCAGAAGGTTCCCTTTGCTGTTGTTTCAGATATATTTGTATCCTCAGTCCGGGGAGTGATTTACTACCAGGCAGAGGAAGACAAGCAGTTGTTTGCTCTCAGCCCTTTAAAAATATTAATCCATTTCTTCCTGGGTTCTATTGTTCCCTTTAAGTGGTCTGACACCAGCTACCAGCATAAACCCACTTTAGCAAGTCATCAAACTTTGTTGTCAAGATTTTTTTGTTGTTATTTCCTTTGGTCATCGGCTATTGTGACTATTCAAGCTATGTTCTTTTTTTCTTTTTTTTAAATTCACATGTCAATTTTTAATCTCTAAAGATACTCATTTGAAATTTGAAATATTCCTAGCCTCCTTTCTTTAGATATAAAGTCCCATTTTCCTTACTTTTATTTTTCCTCTCCCGCTTTTCCTCCTCCTACTTCTATGAAATTTCATTACTTATTATTACTGTATGCACCTCTGTTAGGCTTGGATAGTTGTCTGGTAAGACCCATGTGTTAGGTTGTGTCTACCAGTATCTGTGCCACTGAGAGCTGAAGAATCTTTAAGAGGTGGGGCCTAGTGGGAGGAAGTTAGGTCCATA
Source organism: Myodes glareolus (assembly GCF_982192425.1). Classification (NCBI taxonomy): domain Eukaryota; kingdom Metazoa; phylum Chordata; class Mammalia; order Rodentia; family Cricetidae; genus Myodes; species Myodes glareolus. Next base: position 36,543,091 of record NC_142038.1, on the reverse strand, counting down.
GTGGTGTTTGGGCTATTGGGACCTTCATCTCCCTACTTCCTTTGGTTGCCACAAAGTGTTCAGCTTCGTCTGCTGTCCCAGAGACAAAACATAATGGAACAACAACACAAGAACTCAAACTCCATAAGCTATAAACACAAGTGAACCTCTTTCTGCTCATGTGAGTAATCCTGGGCTTGTTGCAAACACAAACCTTCCCTGTCTCTGTGTTTTCCTACTGTGTTTTCTCTTATCTGAGATCATGTTTTTATTCTCATCAGTTACACATCTTGGTTTATATTTAATACTCTTTGTTCTCATGTATGTGTAATAACTTATTCTTTTGAAAATCAATTCTTTAGTCACTTTGAGTATGCTATTTTTGCCAACTATTCTCTTGACTATCTTCATTTCTATAGCAATTTTTACCCTCTGTGTGAGCTCACAGGCTCATTAATTTGTTTCCTTATGAATTCGATCACTTTAAATGTAAATTTTCCTTACACTTTAAAATTTTCACTATTCTGTTTTTGCAAGGTTCTTCTACACTATCGACGGTTCACTGTTCCTCGTGATCATCGTTTTCTGGTTTAGACTTCCTAAGATTTGTAGACTTTATCATTAGAATCTTTAACTTTTATGAGATTGAGAAGGGGGGAGAAAAGGGGGAAGGAGGGAGGGAGAGAGATTACATTTACCCCAATCCACCCCATTACAGCCGGAGTCCTGGAAACCTTGCCTATGCATCTTCTTTTTCTTGCCTTGCCTTTCCAGGGCACAGCTGTTGCCATCTCAGTTTTCCAGGCAGGTGTCTCCACCTCCTCGCTGTCTCTGCACCATCTGTTTCCTTTCGGAACAAACCTAGAAACACATCTTGAGAACGCTCTCATCTTACCTAATCTGTCTAGTCTGGTAAACATTATGATGCAACAGTCTCACATGCCCCGTAGTTGGTTAGATAGATATGTTTTCTCTTAATATTCAGCGCCTACCCAGGAATAAGCAGATTTCCAACATTTATAATTGGTTCACGGCATGAGACAAGTGACAATACAATAAGCAGATAATGAAGATGTTTCAAATACACAGGTTTCAGAGAGCGTTTGCTGACCGTAAAAACAGATAACCTCATCTTTAGACCAGTATAATCAAATGTGTTGATGATTTAACACCAGTGATTCTAGGATAGATTCAGAACCTTAGTTACAGTTGTAACAATACAACATAGCTTAGAGTAGTCTATTTCTACAGAGCTTAACTGGAAATAGGTTACAAAGAACTTCATTTAGCATTTGAGTATTGCTTCCTTTTCCTTCAGCTGCATCCACTTCCTCTATGTTGCTGTCTCCCTAGTTTTTTTTCTGCTTTCCAACTCAATTCCACTGCACACTTTTCAAAAGACCTGTTTTAAAAAGGGGCCCTGAGTTGGCAGGTTCATTATTGGATTGTTTAGAAAGACTTGTGTCATGTCCTTGTTTGCAAGATATCACATAAAAGCAGAGAAACTAGTTAATGCTCAGGAAGCTGTGCCAATATCTTGGTGGTAAGTTTATGAAGAGTCACTATTATTCTAGAACTTGCTGGTGCTGATGGACATCACAGTGACCTTGGCAACTATATAGATCATCTCATGGGCAGGTGTTTACACCAGCATCGTTCATGGGATTAACAATAATGTGAGATTTGAAAATGCAAGATTCTTTCAAAGGTCTCTAAGTAGTGCATGGTATTGTCATATTTAGGATATATATAACGCCCATAAAATAATAGTATTGTGAACTACACTGCTCTGAATTTTCTGTGTATTTACTCACCTAGCTCAAAGACATCCTGGAGATTCAATTTATAGTCCACCTAAACTTCTGGATTTTATAAGAGGTTTCATTCCTTCTCAATGTCATCCAGAAATTTACAGCCAGGCTCTTTACAGTATGGTTCCCAAGTTTACCTGATCATTTTTCTCTGTTCCTAACTCTTCTTCCTTCTTTCTCCCTGACTCTCTGACTATGATTAATCCCCCTTATCTTTCTTTCTTACATGCATACAAACTTACACACATTCAGAAAGACATACCCAAAATACATACACACCTCAGCATGCACACACCAATGTATGCCCCAGCATACACATGTAACCTGAGGTGTAGCATTTATCTTAGAAATATTTTTTCACATATTCCCTTCTTTCTCACTGAAGACAAAAAAACATGCAAGAGTCAAATGCTGCCACTCAGTTTATAATTACGACTTGAACATAAGGGACTATCTGACCAGACTCACTCCACAAAAAGGATGTGAATTGAGAGGCATGGAGGCTCATATATCATAGGTGGATCTAAAGTTCAGGTCTCAGCCATACCATTGACTTTTGGGAGTTATGAAATCACTATACTTTGCAGTTTCTACTATCAGAAAACAACAGATTTGGCTTAAATTCCAGTATTTAGTGGCTTAATTGAGCATCTGTGCTTTTTGCTAACTCAGAAAGGGAATCAGAACTACATTTCTCATTTTTTAAGTAAATTACTTTTGGGTGTATAGCCAAATTATACATAATGACTACTTATTAATTAATATTAGATATTTGATGATAATTCTGGATTTAAGTAATGCATTTTAATTGTCTAATATTTGCCTTTTACTTAATTATAGGCTTCTAAAACTCTAATTTTTGGAAGGAAATAAAGCTTAGTTATAGTCAATTTACTAGCAAGAGGGTGAGGGAAGAGGGAAATATTCCAGTAAATAGGAAACATTTCATTTCATGATGTTTCCATTTACTCTGTGTTTTTGGTAATTTAGCTGATTAGATTAGGAGAGGAAACACTCTATGGAAATCATTTCTATCTACCCAAAATCTCACAGCCCCCAAGCGTTTGAAGCTTCTCTGTTTCTTTCTTGCCTTAAGACATTCCTGTGGTCCTTTGCCATCAGGGCCACCACATTCACATCTCTAAACTCCATCAGGATTTTTTATGTTATGGACACGAGCGATCTTGGAGCTGTGTACAGATAACCTTCACAGATGCCTATGAAAGTTTCACGCAGGAAACCATTCTCATCGTAGATCTGTAACTTACCACCATTGAAGTATGAGCCTTTATGAAGCCAGTGAAGACAGCGCATATATGCGGCAATTACCTATGTTAAAGGGATTGAAATTCATTTTGGACAATTGAATGTTTGCAGGTGATAATAAATGAAGCTCTAGGTGTAGAGTCAAAATCAGAACATGTATTCAGTGCTATTTTGATCATAGGATAATAATTTCCTAATTCTTTCATGCTTAAGTGAGTATGGATGAACTCTTTACTCTCAAAATTAAAAAAGAAAGAAAAAACTAACTTTTCCTGTTGCCACTGTAAAAAAAAAAATAGGCTATAACAATAAAAATGCCACAGTAAGGGTAAAGAAGGAGAGGAGCTCAGAAAATGTGACATGGTTAGGACGATGGACCAAGCAAAGCTTCATCTTGTTTAGGATTAGGCGGAGCCAAATGTAGAATATCATCTGTTTCTGAACACACATGGCATGGGGGTGGCTTTCTAAATTCACATTTCCAGCACTTCTGTCAGTGTGAAATTATTGGAGCACCAACTGGTCAGAAATTATACTACCTGGTCTGGTGGCCACAACCAACACATGACTGAGAAAAGCAAGTCTGGAGATCCAAGGAATGGCTTGCTGTTAGATAAGTATCAGCAACAACCCAGTCACAGAAGTATGGAATAAATGTATTTTTTCTTCTAATTTTTCTTCAAGGTATTCAACTTCTAGAGTAGATTAAAATTTAGCATCCTGGTAGCATAGTGACATCATTACAGTGTCCTTCCAGAAATAGGACTGAGGCAAGAAGGATCCTTTATGTTTATAAGTATCCATAGTACTTACAAGTTTTGATATCCATGTTTAAAAAATGGGTAACAAATATCCAATTAACTTACCCTGAACTATGTACAACATGCTGAACTTTCTTCTGTTCTTTCTCACATTAATTTCTTCAAGGGAAACATCTAGTATAAGACATTCACATTATTTACTTAAAGTAACTTGTCTGGAACAAATTATTAATGTACAACTGCCCCCCCCTCTGATCTTGCAGAAATGCCAAGATGAAAGTACAGGTTAGATTAGAGTCCCAATCTCAATGTTGGCATCCTTTCTGTATTGACTACATGTATTTGGGTGTCCCCATGCAAAAACCTTAGTCAATTTGTTTCTCAACACTTTCTGTCACCTCCAACCTAGCAAAGGTCACCTAACAGTGTGGTGTGCATTACAATGTCCACCTGATTATTCAAGAAATACAAGAACCCTCCTAACCTCTCTGGCCTCCCAAATAACAACACATAAGTATTGCCAGGCCCTATCCATCTTGTTCTCTAACTTGTCTACTATTTCTTCATTCCTTTATTCTTTATTTTCTTCAAAATGCCATTATTTATCACCTACTTGATGGGGTCACAGGCCATATACATCATTGTCAGCCACATCAGAACAAAAGCCTTTCAAACATTTCCACCTGCAAATCAGATCCTATCATTTTCCCATTAAAAGTTGTCAAATACCTCCCCAATTTTTCACAATAGTGTTTTAATTTAATTACCTAATTAATCATTAATTTATTTGACATTTTTGGTGTTAGGGATTTAATCTTGGGTCTTCCTCACATGCAGAGCCATCTGCTCCCCTACTTGTTTCCTTTCATTTAGGACTGTTCTGTGTTCAGTTGCCCAGGCTGGTCTTGAACTCTCGTACTGCCTCAGCCTCTTGAATAGCTGATCTCATTGCATTCTAGGACCAGATCTAGGTAATAGACTCAGTAATTTTAAACATGTTGAATGTAGAAGGAACCCTCCCACAAATTATATTTCTTGTATCATCCCAATTACATGGAATTGACAAGAGTTGGAAAGAATGGTTTTGCTTGTGTGCCTAACAGGATGTGATGTTTTGTGGCTAAAATACAAAGAACTGTAAGTCGAGGGGCTGCATGATTCGAACAAGTTTGCTGTGCAGCCATGGGCTAGTCATAAAGTCTTACAGTTTAGCTTTAAGAGTATCTGGGTGGTGGTCTCTGGTGGACTTACCTTTCAACACTACTTTGCACTGTAGACATATTGGACAGTTGCTACTTTACAAACCCTGTGAGACACATCTTAGCCACATCTGAACTCAAGTCTAGACTAGAACTGTGAGAGCTGAAACCTATTAGTTTTCACTGCAGGAAACTCTGGCAATATCATCTGTACTTGCCAGGTGCATTGCTGTAGTCCGTGTATACATAGGATTCTTTCTCTGCACACACTCACGGGGTTTCTACCATACCATGTGGTGCATATTGTTTTGAAGATCAGTTAGACTTGGCACTTAGGAAAATATTTCCTTCTATAGAGGAATAGATGGTACCTGGATTTCTCAGAGCCTTGATACTAAGTATATTTTATATACTGAACTAATATTGCTACTTAATGTAGATCATGTGACTTATACATTGAGGTCACAAGTCACATGGTCATTTAAATAATGAGAAGAATGGTGAGGGGAGACATTCTTAGCCACCTTTCATTTGCAGTAGAAAGGTGCATATGTGCAACAACTTTCTTCATCCAGAGTGAAATGCTGTCAATGAAGTATTTAACCCCATGACTCATTTTCCAGATGGTGCTTTGCCAATGTTTATACTTTTGTCATCTCTGAGAAGAGTTAGATATTTTACAACTTCTCTGATATTTGCAGTTTCTTTATTCTCAAAACTGAAGATGGCTTGCTTCTATTTAGGCAGTATTACAGAGACAAGGTAATGCCTTGTTACATTATTAACAATTGGAAATATGAAGTCAATTCCTTCTTTGTTTCTCTATGTCATCTTAAATGTGCAAGATTTGGATTACAGACTGATAGGGAAATATTTCAGCAGAGCAGAGGCTTGAAGCCCATTTGTGACCATCTCATATATATGATTGGGAGTATCTTATTTTATTTCAAGTACAAATTCAATTTTGACTTTTTCCTAACTACTTTTCTTGAATATCTTATATGAACAAAACCCATTCCAGATACTATGAAAAGAATAAACCAGAAAAAGACCTATCCTTTACCTTAACAGTGTTTATAATGAAGACAGTAATTAGGAATCACATTTCCTGCAAATGATTTCAGTAAAAATAGACATATGAATGTCCTTCATTTCATAAGTACTTTATCAATATGTATATATGTGCCTTCTATAAGTTAGCATTCCAGCATTCTGTCATGGTTGTGTTTTTTACTATGCTCATTCTAGTAACAAATTACTCATAGTGCTTGCAAACATGATATAGCAAATGCCAACCAACATCAACAAGAAAGTAAAAGTATATAGCATAATCGTGTAGTTATGTTTCTTAACATGAAGGTCAATCTACCCTGGACACAGCATAACAATTTCCTCTTTTTGTCTCTTTACCCATTGTATGGACCATAACAAATAAGATTGGTTTCATGAGAAGTGATTGTTATAGACTGCTAATCCATAATCCATGAAATGTAAAGCTGAATCAGGCTATAATATACATTACTACTGATACTGAAATACACAAATGCTATGTTTAGTGATGAGAAGTGTAACTTCATCCTCTTTGGATATGATGAATTAATGAAGAATATATGAAAGAAGTTGCATATGTTTTCCTGCATTGCATCTAACTTGGCCATCATAACGATCCTCATGATTGCAAGCAATTATTTTTTCAGCGGTTGCCACTGTGCTGGACTCTCACAAGCTCAGACATAGTGACTGCTTCGTTCACTTATGTACCCTTCTTTGTGAAATTAAAAAAAAAAAGAAGAACGAATGAGGAGCCTTGCAAGATTTTCAGATTCTTCACAAGAGTAGGGCATTCCATGATAGGAGGAGTACCATTACCAAAGTGATCTCAAGAAGTCTCAGATAATTTCCTGTATCTTAGTAAAAGTGTAGGGAAAAAAAGGTTACATGCTGGGGTAAGGGAACATCATGTGAAGTCTCTGTGTCAGTCATTAAGGAAAACTGAATATTGAATGTTTCAGACTGAGTGGCAAAATCATAAGAACACTACCCTTGTAAGAACAACTTTAGAACAGTGTGCATCAGAGACACTCCAAGGGAGAGAACTGGCCAAGGTCTGTGTCAGCAGTTGAGAAGATTATGATTCAGGATTAGCCAAGGAACACAGCTTGAATACACACACACACACACACACACACACACACACACACACACACACACAAAACAAAAAACAAAAAAAACAAAAACAAAAAAAAAAACAAAACAAAACCCACTGAGTCCTTGTACTGTGGCTTGTGTGTATTTTATTTCAGGACTGACCACTTTGTGTTGGATAATCAATTAGGGGGTTCATTCCTGGGAAAGGTATGCCGCTATCTCAGAAGTCATGAATTACCATTACTTATTCATCTAGGGGAGGGAAGCCATGGGATTTTCCTCTTCTGTTTTGACATATCTGTTCATATCATTTTAACATCTTGTTTAGGCAGCTGTATTGTTGACGTATCAGGGGTTCCGAGAATTCTTGGTCCTCTATCTCGTACAGTCTTTCCACCCCATGTTCTGCATTATTCTCTGTGGAGGAGTTGTGCTGTTAAATATATCCACTGGGGCTGGGATTCCCAAGAGCCATTGATTTTACATTATGGCTTGTTATTTTCCTATAATGGTCTCTGTTTGCTATAAAAAGAAACTTCTTTTGTGAGGGGCAAGTGCTACACTTATTTTCAAATCTTAGTTTATTTTTTCTCCAGAATTGGAAATTTAACGCAGGGTCCTCAATGTGTTACACAAGCTCCCTACCATTGAGTTTAACCTACAGCCTGTATGCTATAAGTGTTTGGAGAGAAATGAGTTATTCATGAGCTGAAATTGGAACATTAAGGAAAATAAGAGTTTTAAAGATAAACGTTAAGTATATTTGTTTAGATTTCTTATATGAGAAGTTTTAGAGAGCTCAAACATGCTAATAGTCAATGTAAATATACAAGCAGAACTAAGAAAAGATTAATCTGCACTGGACTCATTAGGAGATTTTCAGTTGTAATTCTGTTTTCATGGTGGTGTCATATTGAAAATCCAGGTGCTTGCTAAAAATAACAGTTGATACTTATTTATCAGCAGTTTCATGCTTTTATCTCATTTAAGTTTTGTAAAAATGTCTTTTTTATTTCCTTTACAATTCAAAATGATTATTTTAGTAGCAAGAATTTTGTCCATCTGTACAATAAAATGTGGCCATACCTACCACATTTCCCCTTCCAATTTCCCCATATCTTCCTAACATATCTCCTTTTTAGCTTCATATTGTCTTCTTCTTCTTCCTCTTCCTCTTCTTTCTTCTTCTTCTGTTAACACTAGTCCAATTAGGAATGGGTGTCAGGTCATGCACTAGAACATGGGAAATCTACCAGTGACTCTATCCCCTATAAAGGAGTAAGGAACTGCCAATAGATCTTCAGAAGTACATATGGCCTATCCAGCACATTTCTCATTTACAATAGAATTTTATTCACTTAGTTTTGTAATGTTTTTGTGCAAGTAACCACAGTTGCCATGAGTTCATGAGTGTGACAGTCATGACATTTCTAGAAGACAAAATTTCATAGGATGTCTCCTTCTCTGACTCTTAATTCTTTCTGTTATCTCTTCCACAATGTTCCCAGAGACTTGGCTGATGTGGGATTCCACTCTGTATGCTGTTAGTACCATTAGGTAATAAAGAAACTGGCTTGGCCTGAAAGAGGAGAATAGAGCTAGGTGGGGAAAACTAACTAGAATGCTGGGAGAATGAAGGCAGAGTCAGGGAGAAACCATGGAGCCGCTGCCAGATACTCTGAAATTTTGCTTCTGGGCCACAACCTCGTGGTGATGCACAGATTAATGGAAATGGGTTAAATTAGTATGTAAGAGTTGGCCAACAAGAAGCTTGAGCTAATGGATAAAACATTGATTTAAATAATATAGTTTCTGTGTGGTTATTTTGGGTCTGAGCAGCCTGGAACAAGCATGCAGCTTGTATTATTAATGTCCATTTTGGGGGCATTATGAGTTACCACAAAAATGAAGTTTCTCCTCATTTTTACTTTTTCTTACTCCAGGACCCTATCTAAGACAACAAAGTGTGTCTGTGTGCATGTGTGTGTGTGTGTGTGTGTGTGTTCACTTTTCTAGGTTCATGGATTTTCTTGGTTGTTAAAATTTCTCAGACATATCTTGTTTTTCATAACCTTGAGAGTACTGAGGATTATAGGGCTTGTGTTCTGCGTAATGTAACTCAACTAAATGCTGTTTTTATAGTAGTTACAACAAGGAAACAGTATGTAGAAAGGGTTGTAGAAGTAAAAGAGCATTCTCAACACATATCAAAAGAACTTATTACCATTATGGCTTATGTTTGGTAAGGTGTATTTACTTAGCTTCCAGTTCTTAGTTTTCTCCATGTCAAACTACTCAATTTTCTTCTTTTTTTACTGTAAAAATTTATAAGAAAGTAGTAGGTATTTGAAAATAGCAAGTTTACATTACTCCAAAGTAGAATGTCGTAATTATTACATTATACATTTATACATAGGATACAAATTCAGAAACAGAGACATCTCTATAAATAGACTTTTCTAAAGAACCATGTAAATTAGCTGTCAGCTGGTTAAACTACCATTTATATCAACTTACATGCAAGCAAGTAGTTGTACACTGTGCCCACACAAAGTGAACAAAGTAAAAAGAATAAAGTAATTCAAGAATAAAACTCAGTTAGAATGTGAATTAGCCTCAGTTTTAATGGTTTATTCCTTTCTTTTCACTTGTATATTGAAACCTACATTCTGACTTTCCCAAGACTATATCCACCAATATGTATGATGTAATACAGAGTGATATCACAAATAAAGAAGGCTGACAGCATCCTGTCTCAAGGAGCTACACAGATTATATCACTTAATGTATTATAGAGTACCGTCTAAAAGGGAGAGTCAATACTATCAATTTAACTCATGAGAAAATAAGTATTTTTAAGTATAGTGTAAAATATGGCTGAAAATATGTCTTAATCATTTTTCTCACTTATTTTGTAAGATATTTTTAAATCAAGCAACCCAGAAATATTATATACTTTAATATATTACATTGCAAACTATCAAACCCACTCTGATTTTTAATGGCCATCCAGTGCCATAAACCACCTTCTAAACGACCGCAGACAAAGGTTGTCATATTCACTTCATGCTTAAAATTAGCTGCCTTCCTTTAGTGTGAGCTGTGGAAAACACGAGGAGCTAGCTAACTTACAAATGCTCCGCAGGCCGTAGCCGTGGAAGCGAGAGTCATCATCAGAAGCGTCTTCTGCCATCTCCATTCATCCCTGGAGCAAAACGACGCTTGATCTTTATGCTCGGGATGAATCACACAGGCTGTTCTGACTGTCATACACCACAAGTCTGGAGGAAATGTAAATCAGCAAGAATCGAGGTGCAGCCTTTGTAGAAAACCCCATGCTGCAAAGCTGCTAAAGTTCCATTACCTTAAAGCACAGACCAACACTGTTCAGAGAGTAGGAGCTTTGTATTGAAACTAAGTTAAATTCTCCCTTCGTATTTTTTTCCTGTGAGACTTAAGTTATATCTTTGATTCCAATCCACAGATATACAAAAACCTTTCATAATAGATCTCAGAAACTGGTAGTTCAAGTTTCTGGAACTGATAATTCAATATTAACACTATAGTTGCTATTAAAAATTAAATTCTATGACATAAGTGCTCATATATTAAGATTGTTAAACAACCTTTAAAATTTATCCTTTCCTTTAGTTCTGAGGGAGCTTGGCATGTGTCCCAGGCTGACCTCAAATTCACAGCAGTCCTCCTGCCTCAGTCTCCTGTGTTTTGGGAATAGAGGACACAAACACAATGACCAGTAATATGTGGCCCAGGCTGACTTGAATATTTTAACCATTCTGCCTCATCCTCTTTAGCAATTTGCTTACTGACAAGATTAGATGACTCATTATTTCTTAATCCCCTACTCTAATTTAAGCTGCTGATGACACACTTAAAGCTTATGATAAAATTTGTGATCGTGTCAGTATTGGCCCCTTGGGCATCTCCTTCAAATTCATATTGAGTGACACAAGACAATGGCTTGAAATTAGCCCTGCAGAAAGTATTTACATCATAAAAATAGGGAAATATTATGAACCAGAGCTCTACCTTCCCGTTAGTACTCTTTTAAAAGTCAGCTGTTAGACATTTGCCAGTGACCAATCTCTTACATACTATCTCCCACCTTGTTAATTAATAGCCAATGGTTGCTTGTCAAGCAACTATCTTCCAGAAAGAAAACTTTTAGAATACACAGAACAACTTCTGAATAGAACGGAAAACAGAAGAACATAGATATGCTGGAATAATTTGAGTTTAGTCTTTATTATGCATGATTCTATGCTAAGAACAAAACTCATAAAAGACTTGAATTATTATTACATTTGAAACAGTCACATCTCACAGTACAGAGCTGTTTTGAGGCATTGGTGATTTTACTCAGAATAGACCCTGCATATCACACTAATGACCTACTAGATACAAAATCAAAATGAATGTTAAGAAGTAGCCAACCGTTTTATGATTGGAGTTGATGACTACACAATGGGAAGGAGTTTTATACTTGGCATTGTTATCTCTGTGAGAAGTCCGTGGCTAGAGAGTCAAATCTGCCCTTTTAATTTGCTGAATGGTCATGTTGTCATACTGTTTTATAAATATTTATTTTTATACCCAAACACCTAGGCTTCTCTCAGATTCAGTCTGAGAAATTTCTTTGAGCTTGGAAAGTTGTCAATGAACAAGTGCATAGCTGGTAAAAGTGCTGAGAATAAGGGACTGAGTACTCAGTCCTTAATGGTACTCAGCCTGAGATAGGACATTTTTGTAGTCCCCCTCCACACACACACTTTCCTCACTGTCAAGTGTTTCCTTACCTTCACAAAATTCACCTCACAATCAAGAACTGATACCACCTTAGGGAAAAGGGAAAAAGTTTTTCCAAGTAAATGCAACAATAAAAAGTAGGCACACCTATTCCAGAATCTGACAAAATCGACTTCAAACCAAGACAAGTCAGAAGAGATTCAACATATTTTAAATATGTTAAAGGAAAAGCATTCATCAAGAAGATATTGTAAATCTAAAAATTCATAAAAGAACATGGGAGAGTGTTGAATGGGAGGGGAGAGGTATGGAGGGGAGCAGAGAGAAATGTAGAGCTCAATAAAAATCAATAAAAAATAGAACAGTATTAGATTTAAAAATCAGATTCCACTCAACAGTAGGTGATTTAAATGTTCCTCTCTCACAAACAGGTATGCCATACATACAAAGCAAAATAAAGAAACGCTTGAACTAAATGACATAGTAAATCCAATGGGCCTAATAAACATCTACAGAAATTCAATCTAAGAAGTAAAGACTAAACTAGAATCCTTTGGAACTTTCTCTGCAATCAACCCAGAAATTTGGGGAAAAAAATGAAATAACTTCCTACATATTATCTAACCACAAAGGATTAAGGTAGAGATGAACAACTGCAGAATGGCAGAACAGGAAAATATTCATGGTAGTTACACAACACACTACCGAATGAAAATTGGGTCAAGGGAGAAATTAAGAAAGGAATTAAAATTTTCTAGACTTGAAGAAAACAGTAACTGTGAAAACTTTTAAAAACACTTGCGCTGTGACTTTCTCCCTCGTTCCTCATGAACAGTCCTAACAAGTTCTTCTCATGATAATGTTGGCTCCTACTTGCTCAGGGCACATCTACACTTAGTTTCTTCTCTCATTCTTTCAGCAACAATGACCTTTCTAAATTAAAGACCTACCAGACATAAATCCTTTCAATGATCCTTACAAACTGGACAAGTTTAAATTCTTATTCGAGACAATGAAGGAACCTGTTAATATTCCCTTCCTTTCTCAATAAAAGAGCACTAGATTGTAACTGGGTGTCTTCCTCTGTCAAGTTCTTTATGATAGGTATAGGACACATGCCTTAGGCCAAGCCAATGGTAGGTAAGTGCTATGTATAACTTACAGATATGTTGGAAATGTTTTCAATCTGCTCAATAGACTTAAGACGTGATAAACTAAGGAGACATCTGGAACAACAAACCCCAAAAGAGGAATTATGATTCTTACTTGTTTAAAGTACTCTTATTCTGACCACTGAATCAAATCCCATAGCTTCATCTTCATCCCTACTCAGCGATTGGTTCTTTGCATCACAAACCATGTGATGAACTCATTGAATGAATAAAACTTACTACTATATTTTTCCCTCTGTGTCATTTGACAAACTACTTGAAATATCACAGTTAACCTCAAAAGGGGTTATTTAACTTGTTTTAGCAATACTAATGACTCAGGAAAAATAGAAGCCTTGAGTTATATTTTAAAACTAAAGATTACTTATATTCCATTATCATTATTCAGTAATGGAAACATCTTAGCACATGTTTTTAATTCCAATACTTGTGGGAAGGAAGAAAAACTCAGTAAGGTCTCTGAGTTGGAGGTCTACTGGGGATATATGACAATTTCTAGGCCATTAATGGCTACAAAGTGAGACCCTGTTTCCAAAAATTATAATAATAACAATGTTGTTTTCAAACAAGTATGTCTATTAATGAATTCCCACATACTATCAGAAAAAAAAAGAAAGAGATGGAGGAGAGGCATTTATGAAAAAACAATTCATAAATATCAAGACAGAACAAAAATAACTTTGAATATATAGATTTTGAAAAACATTTGTGTTCCTTATCTTGTCAGTATCAATCATAATATTTAGCACATATACCTGCTAGAATATTAATCATTGTAGAGGAAAAAAATAATAGATAAACCTTCTGAACTCCAGTTTCCTTCTATTATATTCTTTCTTATTATTTTAACTCTCACCTGTTTAACATTGATCAGTAAATAAGGCTTAATACAAAAAATGCTACCTTTATTGGTAATGTATATATTTTCTCATTAGCATTAAGTACTTATAAATCACCTCAAATGAGAGAGAGGGCTGAGAGAGAGGAGAGAGGTAGACAGATATTGTTTTCTACTGCTGGGTAGTCATAGTGATTTACACCAGTAATACCCATATGTGGAAAGTGAAAGCAGGAGAATCAGAAACTTGGTGCCATTCTTGACTACATAATACAAATTTGGAGGACTGAGACTAATAATTCAACCTAAACCAATCTCAGACTTTCAAATAAAAGTGGTTGGATGACAAAGGTCTTCATGGAAAGAAGAGTGTGAACCCTTTTAAAGAGCTACCCAGTTGGAGTTGGAGAAAAAATTCTCAAAGTCCTGGTATTGATCAGTGCCAATTCCTTGGATAGATATGGTAAAACTGGTTCATAATAATCAGGAAAGTCTATGAATCAGTGTCAATTTACTGAAGCCCCAGTGAGTGCCAGAATCCCATGTTTCCCATCTGTTTTAAAGCAGAATTGATGGGTACTACCAGGTGTACCTCATCCCAGCTGGCACTTGGAACACAAGTCCAGACCCATAAATTTTAAAAACCCTAACTGCATAGTCTTATCTCATTTCATTTCTTAAGATTGCATTGCCATAGGTCTACCAATGACTCTTGGACCCCGTTAGTTACTTTTCCTGTTGCTGTGGCAAAACACTTAACAAATGTGACTTTAGGAAAGATGGGATCTTAGCTAATGTCCATGTATCTGTGATAAAATATTCTGACAAAGGCAACTCACTGGAGAAAGGGTTTATGTTATTGCCTCAGGGGGACTTTCCAACATGGTAGGAGATTTCTGGAGCTTGAGGGAGCTGTTCATACTGCAGCTATAGTCAAGAGGCGAAGAATGTTTACCACTGATGCTCAGCTGGCCTTCCCCTGTTTATGTTAATAACCAAATCCATTTAAATTGTGCTGCCCAATTTTAGCATGGCTTTTGCCATGCCAATTAGCCTAATCAAGGCAATTTTTCATAGGCAAAGCCTAGGGCTAGCTTAATCAAGATAATCATTTATATGTATGCCCAGAGTTTTGAGTCATGGGTAATTCTTGATCCTCCCAAGATGACAAGCAATATTTTCATGGGTCAAATGAATTAGTGGTAATTCCAAGTAACCAGTAATGCATTCATATCACAATAAAGAGAGAAATAAAAGCTCTGCCACTGGAAGTTATTTAACCAACAAGTCCAGATTTGAATTCTCTGTTTCACGCTTTCTATGTCTTTCATCCTCTGTTTGTTGTATGTGTCTGCATGTTTGCCTACTTTAAAGATTGTGTCTTGTGAATCTGTAGCTGTTTGTTCCTTTGTATGTCTGTCTGTTGTGTGATTGTGTGTCTGTCTCTCTGTGTGTGTCTATGTCTATTCTTCAAAGAGGCTCTGTTCTGTCTTTATTGAACAGGGAAGAAATGGGATACTCTATAGAAATCTTTGATAGAGTTTTATCAGGGATTAAGTCACTGTCTCCATCTGATCCCAAATGACTGAGAGAAAAAAATAAAGAGTATTACAAACATCAGTCTTTGTCAACCAATATCCATATGTAGCTGCAGTGGTATTTATGTAGATACTCACTTTAGATTTCCTTCAACCTCTGCATTTGCTGCTTTCAGCATGTGATGTATACGCATTGTACTGATTTCCTAAATTAGTTTAAATTACCAGAGTTGATTACATAGGAAACACAATGCAAGTAAGGTTTATTGTTACGTTGCTCTCTTAAAGTAAGGTAAAGCAAACAGGCTGAGTGTGCAGTAGAACATCAGTCTTCAGTTTTAAATGACTTCAAGTTGTATTATAAACGCTGGCTCTCCGATCTAGAAAAAAAAAAAGTACCAGTCTCTTATAATGCAAGATATAGTTTTATCACAAGGCACAAGATATTAACTATAGGAGAATTTGTTTATTTGTTTGTTTGTTCTGTTTATTTTCATTTTGGCCCACAGTCTGTTTGATTCTATCATGGTGGGAATGGCATGGCAACATGAACAGGAGGCAGCTGGTCACATGCATCCACAATTAGAAAACAAAGGGACATGGATGCTGTACAAGGCTTGACATCTCCCTCTCAGGCAGTTGGCAATCCCAACCCAGGAAATGGGTTCCTTACATGTATGGTGGACCTTCCTACTTAAACTAACCCAATCTAGAAACTTCTAGACGTGTTAAAAATTCGTCTCTGAAGTGATTGTAGATCTTGTCGAGTTGACTATGAGACCTTTGCAGGTCCTGCTTACCCCATTTTAGCCCCATTTAAGGTTTTATAGGACTGTAGTTTGTGCAACCTGAAAGTCTCTAATTATACTATTACCAGGGATCATGGAGGAAGAAGTCAATGGAACAGCCTGATTGTATTACTAATTTAAATTTATATTTTCGCTTTCTTTGGCTCACCTAACTATCTACTTAGTGTTACAATTATCTATAAATGTAAGAAACTAGCCAGTATATGAAAACAATTTCTTCAACATCTTTCATGTAACATTTTAGTTACATGAATATAGCTTTCTTTTAGAAAAATTAAGGTTAAAAATTGAAATATAATTACCTTTCCCTTCTCATTTTCTTCCCTCTAGTCCTTCCCAGGTTCCCTCCTTCAACCCCCCCCCCATGTCTCTTTCACTCATGTCAGCTAACACGATTTATAAAAACTGAGAGATGGAAATTAGGGTTCAATCTGGAGGTCAGAAAAGCAAAACAGCCAGCGACTGGATCTTACCTTTATCTTAGTCCAAAATGGAAATCCTGCCTCCAGGAATCTCAGAATGAGACTCTGTCTGTGAGCTGTCTCCTAACGTTTTATATTCCTCTCTAAGGCTGGGGTAAGGTGTGCACCACAGGGATTAAAGGCATGCACCACCAGGTTTCTGTGGCAAACACTTGTGGCTACTGGTGGAGCACACAACACCTGTCTGCAGTCTATGCGCTACCATACAGTTCACAAGCTTCAGGCAAGCGGCTGGAGATTGAAACACACAAAGACACACAGACAGAGAGACAGAGACACGGACCTCTAGTCACTGGTAAGAAGCCCTTTATTCAATAGCATCATGGAGGCTTATATACCCAACTGTTAGGTGGGCCAACAGGTGAAAACCTTATCCTCTGATCCTCAAGGCAAGGCAAATCGTGTTTGTGAAGCAGAGCTGGCAAACAATTTTGACACAGCTTTCAGCAACTCCAATCAGAAGGAGAGTAAAGATCTCTAGCAGGAAAGAGCAGCTGGAGGCCAGGACTCCAAATGGCCCCAACATACTGATATTAAAGGTAAAAGTAACCATTGTGGCTACTGGGATTAAAGGTGTGTGTCACTGCCTGGCATATAAGGCTGACTGACTAGTGGGGACCTTTTACTCTCTGATCTTCAGTCAAGCTTTATTTATTAAAATACAAATGAAAAATCACTACAAAGTAATTATCCTCATTTTAAATTATGGTTATAGTTGTAGTGTATCTCTCTCTCTCTCTCTCTCTCTCTCTCTTTCTCTCTCTCCCTCTGTGTGTGTGTGTGTGTGTGTGTATGCACACACACACACACACACACACACACACACGTACGGACAAATATATATGCAACAAACTGTGTCTGTTTTTGTTGTTTGTGTGTATATGGTCTCACTGTGCTGGATACCAATAAAAAAACTTATCCCTGGGAAAGGCTAATTTACCTTCATCCAAGAGTTATTAGTTGCCTGTGGTTCTCTATTAAGAGTGGAACACCATAAAAGATTTCCCCCTCATGTTAATAAGTCCATGGATAGTGCCTTAGTTCCATTCTTGTTTATGCAATCATCAGAATATATTTTTTTTCTACTGTTAGCCATTATTATGAAGGAAAAAATTATGTATCAAAGCCTATCATAACAGTGGAAATCATTGTGGTTATAAATAACAACATATGAAACCCAGTGTAATTATATGTAACTATAAATAAGCTTTACAAATGATACATTTTATTTGACTAATTTACATATGCCTTATCAAAGCAGGTTCTTGCTAATTTTATAATCAATTCTACATTTTTATGCTCATAGTAAACATGTATAATCAATTTAAATAGCTAGTGATGGGCCTATTATCATATGTAACTGACATTTTGTGCTAAATTTTTCTTTATAAAACTTTTGGGGAATTAATTTCTTTCAACATGCATTTATTATGAGATTAATATCTATTTATAGTCACTCTTGTTGAAGTCTTCAAGGAGAAAATCCATTTAAATGCTCTTGGTAGAAATATTTGAGGTTAGCAAATAAGTCATTTTGTCCAGCAAAGCTGTTGACTGAGAAATACCTTCATATATCTTTGAAGTAGGCAAATGATTTTTTTTAGGGCCTAGATAGTTTGACTGCATACTATAGGATATGGCATATTTTCTATGTAGAGATATTCATACAGTCATTAAATTAAGCTTCATAACTTTTTTTGCTATGTCTTTACTGAGGTTTAGTTACTGTTTTAATCACAGAATTGATTGCAAACTCAAGTGGTTCACTTATACTTACTTAATGGAGAAATATAATTAGTACTCCTCTCTTTGGGGTGTGACTTCAAAGTAAGGTAGCATCAACATTTCTGGTAAGAGGCAGGTTAAAGAATGAATCAATCTCCTGTGTCATTGAGCCAGTTCAGAGACTGTGGGAGCTGATGGTCCAGATTGTCACAGCTTGGTGTTCAGTGGCATCATCCTGTCAGTATTGTAAACTTTTCCATGGCGGGAGTAATTATACCATGAAAATTGGTAGATGACACAGTCAGTAGACCTTGTTCCCTGGGGAGCCTGTTGCTGAACACAACACAATAGCACTGTTAGAGACTAAGTATTGGTTTCCAGGGTTGCTTAGTCTGTTCTACTAAGTGAGTGCTGGAAGATTCATTTCCTGCCTTGGGGATGAGCAAGTATCTTATTCATACAGCTTATTCACAGAAGTGAGGAAAAACAACAGGACCTTCAGTGGAGCACTTTTGAAACTTTACTGATGATTTCTCATGTGGAGAAGTGAGAGTAAAAAGATACGATGGGACTTTTAATCTAGCATTAAAAATTGGAAATACCCTTCTGTACTCATGGTTACCACCTTTTACTTTGTGTTCTTCTGTCCACTGCATTTAATTATTAGAACTGGACATCATTATGGGTATGATTGTGTTCCCTGTAGCTGAAGGAGCCTCTTTCTACCAACAAGGGGCTGGACATATCTTTGTGCATAATGGTATTTAGTGATGTTTTTAGAAAGCTTTACGGCTGGGACCAATTATATGAAAATTAATTATTGATACATTAAGTTTCAACTTTCTGTCTATAGTTTCAGCTTCAGGATTACCTGTGCATGTTTTTCCTGTAATAATATATGACTTCACAGTGAAAAGCATATTGTTCTGAGAAGCCCTTGGCTGCATATATGCATGTGTCTGTGTGTCTATGTCTGTGTGTCTCTGTGAATAGTACATATAAATTAAGGCTAATAGAGTTTGAACATTTCTGTAGAGTATGCAGCTTCCTATGGGTTGTCAAAGACACACACCTTCATGTCTCTGTCTCCACTGAGCCAATGCATGGACTGATAGTGAAAGGGGAAAAGGGAGCACATAGGAAATACATCTGTGTCCTCAATTACACTCTCCCGAGAAGGCAGTGGAAATATCCAAAACAATACAATGATGAAATAAATTCTGAGGCTATATACATCCCGGCGTGAACATTTCTATGCTTTCTCTCTCATCCCACATTTCTAATCCCATTGTCTAAGAGAAACTTAAATATTCAGTCAACATGAAAAATATAAGATACTTTACATTCATACTTCACAGAGAAATACAATGTGCAATGATGGAAAATGCATTATTACAACAGTAAATGTCACCAATAAGGTGCACCACATTTATACATACATCTTCTGTTGTCTAACTACTTGATAATATGATGATCAATTGAAAATTAATTTTCTTGAGTGAGATAGTCCTGTCCATTTTTGAACTAAGGGTTTTTTTTTTAAGATTTGAAGGACATGAGTTATTCTCTTTTAAAATCTGGAAATGTAGCCTATAATCAAATCATTTCTCATCTTAACATACAGGTCTGAATAAATTGTGACCCTTGCCAGTGTCTTACATTCTTCTCTCTGCTCAGAATCAGTATCCCTTGGACAATTTAACACAGCTCATTAACTCTCATATTTTCTTATTCTCCACTACCTCTCTTTCCTCCTTTTCTCCCTCTCTTCCTTTCTGTTTTTTACTCTCCTTCTCATTCTCTCCCCCTTCCCTCTATCCCCTCCTCTTTCTTTCCCCCCATCTCTCATAAGTGAGAAGTTCTTTTGACTATTTTAGAGTTTTATTAGTTTAGTACAAACTTCCATGAGTCATAATATTTTAAGATATCAAAGAATTAATTGCACATGTGCAAACATGGCAGGAGAGAGGGAGAAGGAAAAGAGAGAGTGTGGAGGAAGGGAGAGAGAGAGAGAGAAAGACAGAATTTTCCCTGATTATAGAAAATCAAAATCTTTAAGTAAATCAGTATGATTCCGGGTCTTGGTCTTAGTAGAACAGTTCTTCGATATCAGTGATTATTTGATTTTATTGTCTTTGTAGGTTAAATTTTATTATCCAGTAGGTTATTTTAACATAATATTTAATTGGTATTAGACTGAGTTTTCTTGGCTCTTCGAAAGATTCTGCCACTTGTTTCTATAGCTGATAGATAAACGACAATATTAGAAAGTCCTGATAGCATATGCTATTTGGCAGAATATATAGCCCTTCCCACACAGATCATACTAAACTTTGCGGTGCTGTTTTCCTCCCTTCTTATGGTTTGTGAATTACAATGTTTGTTATAGACAAAAACCTGACTTGTCTCTTGTATTTGTACTCAAACAGCAGATTGACTGGCATAGTGATTAATTTATTTGGTATTCCTGTGGCTGAATACCTGCGATTAAGCAACAAATGGGAAGAAAAATTTATTTTGCCCCACAATTCAATGTGGTCCAGTCCATTGTGGTATAGAAACCATGGCAACTGAAATGAGCTTGACTGCAGGAGCTTTCTTTACAGCCCAGAGAGCCAAGAAGCACAAATGAGACTCAAAACTCATCCAAGCTATAAGTTCCAAAGAAAGTTCCCTAGGGATCCAACATCCTCAGTTGCTCAAAGGTCACATCAAAAACTGGGACCATGTGTTCAAACACATCAGTTGATCAGAACATTTCACATCAAAACCAAATGAAACATCTATATCGTGTCTCATTCACAAATGGTTCATGGGGTAGAGAATTTGGAAGAGCTGGAATTTGTAGAGAACTAACGCAAAGCAATATCTTCTGGACACGATGGTGACATTGCACTCCTGAACTCAGTGGCTGTGGCCATGCAAAGCTACACAAGATCAAGCCTGTCAAAATTCTAACAGAAAGGAAAGCGTTCTTCACAAAAACCCAGGACTAACTGAGGAGCACTGGCAAATGATGGGTTTGGTAGACATCTCTGTAAACATGCTAGGAAATTTGGAGTGTGATGTGGCAAAGAAAAAGTTGTGTAGAGTTAGATGGAGATAGAGTCAAAATATATTTTATATATGAAATTCTCGAATAATTACACACACACACACATAAGTGCCAACCTATTTATAGGAAATGAGATAAGGATAATGCAGGAAAGGGTGGTTTAGCTTGCAAATGTTTGAGAATATGCCACAGATATAGATAACTCAATGATCTTCATTGAGTTATTGAGAGAGATTCTTACTATGTTAACTAAGCTTCTTTCAAACTAATAGTCAGCTTGTCTCTGCCTCTCAAGTTAGGATTATAGATGGGTACAATCATGACTCACTCACTTTTTAAAGGAGATGGTAGATATAATAAAAGAATTTCCTACGCATCCTATCTGTTAAACTGGCTCTTTAACATCTGAAAAGGCAACTACTTCCTCCAAACAGAGCCCCAAGGTTTCTCTCTGCACAGGGGCTACCTCTAGCATTCTTATATACTCTCCTTGTCTTTGCTTGCTTTTTCAGATTTAGTGGAGCCTCCAATGCAGGTGGCTGTTTCATTACCAAACTCATTCTAAATTTATGAGCTAGCATAAGGACAGTATAAATGTATTCTTGTTTTATATAAAGCAAGCATCTTATTAAATATATAAATGTTCTATCTATGGTCCCCAAGCGAAATTATAGTGATCCTTATATTTGAAATTGTGTTTCTTATAAACAATTTGTGCTCTTATCAAGACATTTCAGATAAAGTATTATCAATAACAGTACCTTTTTTTTACTGATTTCTTTTTCTTTGATAGAC
Organism: Myodes glareolus; assembly: GCF_982192425.1. NCBI lineage: Eukaryota > Metazoa > Chordata > Mammalia > Rodentia > Cricetidae > Myodes > Myodes glareolus. The sequence continues at coordinate 36,520,746 of NC_142038.1, read as the reverse complement.
ATCACTGAAAAGAACTTTGGACCATGATGCCCTTTCTGTATGTTTCCTTAATAGAGAAGCTGCATTTGGATAACTTTACACATTGCCCATTTAAAATGTTCAAAAGTTTTATATTGTCAAGAAAGCAAATACATTTTGTATGCCTTGTATTTGTAGCATATTTAATTGTGAATGTTTTAAGCCTATAGAATTTCACAGAAAATATGAGGCATGTGGTACTAGTGATCCACATTTAACTATGTTCTCATTCATCGCATTTGCCTTAGGACTTTCCTTTCCCAATTAAGTCACGTAAATTAAGCTAAGCTCTTCATCCCCTGGACTTTAGCCAAATCTCCTCTAACTCTTTGAGTTGTTTCTCACCCTTTCCATTCCTTTGAGCTTTACCATTAAGAGGTTCATGAAACATACTTGCTTTTGGATGTTTGCATTATCACCATAATGTCTTAATTTACTTTAAATCATGATGTTATTTTTACTGGTTAATGGAAAATGGATTGGAAATTCTTTACCATGTATGATACGATCCAAGGCTGCTCAAGCATGTTTTCAAGTAATTCCTATTTCCTTGTGTCCCTCCAAAAGGAATGGCCAAGAGGATTTGTTCTCTGCATTTTTCCATTCAAGAGATTCTGTTAGTTAGTTATCTCCATACTTGAAGGAAACATCAGTGTTGAAATTGTTTGAAAGACTACACCCTTCAAATAATGTGCATGTGTGGACATTGAATAATGCTCTCATTTTTTTCATCATAGCCTTTTTTTTATTATTTTCTGGTTTGGTAAATTTAGAATTTGATATCTTTTCTTGGACCTTGCATCTCCAACACCGCTGTGTCCTTTGTTTTCATACTTCATAGCATCTTTGCTGAACAGGACATCCTTGGGTCACACTTACTCTCAGAACTTCGTGTTAAATGCTGTTTATCCTCTGTTATTTGATGTTGCCCCGGGAAAGGCTAAAATGAGCCTCACTTTTCTGTCTCATGCTTAACCCTTTCTGCTTTGATGCTGACCCTTGAAGTGCATGGCATTTCTTAGTATCAATCATTACCTAACAAAGTTTATTGAAGCAGAATTTATAATTTAAAGAGCAAACTGCAAGAGATTCCTCCTTTTAGACAAATTTATCTCTTGAATGTTTCACCCCATAACAGTGAAGTTTACAAACAAAACATAGTATATGCTATGATGTTATTACTCTGTCCATTTTCTGTACTTTGTATGAACTTTAAGCCTAAGCATGAAGTCTTCTTTGAGCATTGTGCTAAATATTGCCTCATGATGCCCCTTCTAGGTGTATCATGAAAACAAGTAGCCCTGCCTATATTGAAGGTTATTCTCCCTTGAGGGCATACTATTACAACCAAATTCACAACCACTGATTTCAAACATATTTCCAAGTACTGTAGTGAATTTTCTTATAGATTTAATTCCTTAAAATATACTGTACGGGAACTGGAAAGATGACTCAGAAGTTAGGAGCACTGGATTATCTGTCAGAGGGCTCAGGTTCAATTCCAGCACCCACGTGGCATCTTACACCCATCTGTAACTTCAGTTACAAGGAGGAATCTGATGCCTTTTTCTGGAATCTATGGACATTGCACACACATGATGCACAACTAATACATACAAGCAAAATCCCACACACGCAAGAAAATAGATCAAATCCTACGAGAATTCTGGTAAGTCTATAGAATGACTAACAGATGCTTGTAGGAGAAAAGGTCAGAACTTGAGAGCCCATTTGTGTATTTGAGCCTTCCATATTGTGGTGCATAATTAGACTGAGAAACAAAGGTCATGAGTACTGACCAGGACTTGGTGGCAAGAATTTGGTCTTTTATCATTGACACACTCTCACATGAATTTTTGAGATGGACACAAATTCATGCTCAAAACTGACAAAGGTTTCTTTGATCATTCATTAAAGAACAAAATTCATCACCATATACAAAACTCAAGTCCAAATGGATCAAAGACGTTGGCATAAAACCAAACACAATGAACCTCATTTTTGGCCAGTAGCTTAAGCATGTTTCTGGCTAACTTTAATCCTAAACTAACCCATCTCTATTAACCTGTGTATTACCGGGTAAAGTTCTGTCTGGTGTCTGTCTCCAGCAGGGACTACATGGCTTCTAACTCTGCCTTCCTTCTCCCAGGATTCAGCTTACTTTTCCCCCACCTAGTTTTTCTCTACCCTATCAGGCCAAGCTAGTTTCTTTATTAACTAATGGTATTCACAACATACAGAGGGGAATCCCACATCAACCCAGCAATACCATTTTTGGGTATTACCCAAAGGCTTCTCAATCACACCACAAAGACCTATGTTCAACTATGTTCATAGCAACATTATAGTTATACCCAGAACCTGGAAACAACCTAGAGGTCCCTCAACCAAAGAATGGATAAAAAAGACGTGGTACATTTACACAATGGAGTACTACACAGCAGAAAAAAATAATGATATCTTGAAATTTGTGGGTAAATGGGTGGATCTAGAAAACATCGTATTGCATGAGGTAACACAGACCCAGAAAGACACATATAATATGTACCACTCATAAGTGGCATTTAGACAAAGCAAAAGACCCCACAAAACAAAACAAACCTACAGACAAACAAAAATAACAATTCATAATCCCAGAGAACCTAGACAACAAAGAGGACCCTAAGAGAGACATACATGGATCTAATCTACATGGGAAGTAGATAAAGACAAGATTTCCTGAATAAATTGGGATCCATGGGAATCATGGAAGAGGGTAGAAGGAGAAAGGGGAGGAACGGAGAGGAGAAAAATACATAACTCAATAAAAAACAATTTAAAAAGAGAACAGATGATAACAAATGCTGGCTAGGATATGTATAAAAGGTAGCCTTTATAAATTGATGAAAGCAAATAAAAAATATTAATATTCTCCTGGGAATAAAAAATCGTCTAAAAGTAAAATAAAATGTCTATTTAAGTATTTTCAATGGATCAAAAAAGTCCACCAGTCTATCATAAAAAAGTACAAAAACAGAATTCCCATGACACAAAACTTGTGTTGCAGGACTTTATTCTTTTAATCAAGCTATATTCTCTGGCAAGACATAGATAATGAGGACATTTCAAATGAGCATGTTCGCCAAAATGTACTTAATCTTTAAATGTGTCATAATTCACCATGAGGCCAGACTCTGAATGTTTTAAGGGCAGGCACTTCTAAAATCCCCAGTTCTCCTTCTGTGGTCACAGTGATTATATCCAACCCCCCTTTTATGTCCATAAAAGTTTCAGATCATGCCTATTCTCTACTCTGCTGCTGGCATTTTATTGGTTAGTTTGGAAATTGTGGAGTCTTTGGTCTCAGTTTCTTTCACTGACTCATTGATCTCTTTTCTATTTTCCTTCCTTCTTCCTTCTATATGTTATTAATATTTCTGCAGAACAAACCCCTTCAGGAACTTTTTTTGCTTTTTCTTCCAAACTGAGCTCTTGACCCACCCAACACACTTTTTTCTTCGTTCCTTTTCTCCTTCGCTTGCTGCAGTTGTGATGATCTAGTCATCTCTTCAATGGTTTTCCTCTTAATTTGTAAGGCAGACAGCTCTGCTATGAACTTATGGGAGCTACGGGAGAAGCTTTTACTTAGCATGCTTCTACCATAAAAGACTGTCTTCAAGGTGAACCCTGTATGAAAATAACCCTGCTTCACTTATTGCGACATTTCCATGACTTAAAAGCCTGGGGGTGTGGCAGGTGGTAGAGAGATCCTTGGCCAATCATGGAAATGGTGTCTTCCACATCTTATTTCTACCACACAGGAAATCTGATGGGCTATGGCCCTGCGCAGGCCCCAGAAGTCCTTTTGGTTACTCTGCATTTTAATCTTTCACCAGCCTCTCTTTGTCAGTTTGCTCATTTACAGCTCAAATTTCAATGGTTCAATAATTTTCATAATAAAATGCTCAGGCTTGGCTTTCTCACTAATGCCATGCTGAGACATACAAGAATCATTTAGTATCCGTACTGAACTGAGAGAAACCCATTTTTTCTTGATAAGTGTTTCAAATCTGAGATATCCAGTAGTACCTCTTTTATCTTTGTATTTCTGATATTATATTTTGGTCCTATTTGTGATTTTGTTTCAAAGAAAGAAAATTCTAGTGTAGTCCATCACCCATTTTCTAAAATATTCAGCCTGGCGTCATCCCTTATAAGTGGACATAATGCATGAATGTCATGGAAGGATGGAAAGGTTAAACAGCTAAAATTAAAAGACATAAATAATGCCCTTGTCAGTTCCCTTTCGGGCATATTTCTGACCATGTCTTCTTGTTATGACGTCTTGGAGAACTGTCTTGTATTGTGGACCTGAGGGCTTCTAGTCCTCCTCATGCTCTTTTAAGCAGAGTTTGTTATTTGGCTTGTTCTCATGCCCAAACACTTGAAGCTGAGGAAACACTGGCTAAGGAAGAAAAGCTTTGATTATAAAGCCAGGCCTTCTGGCCTTTCATCATTAAACTCGATGTCTCCCCTCCTACTCTCCTGTCTGTGAGGTACACATTTCTGTTGCTGCTGTGCAGTGCCTTCGGCATATGCTCTTAAGAACCAGATTATTCTCTTGCTTTTGACAGTAGAGTCTTCTCTCAGCATCTTCTCCTTCTGGGCTAGCAATTCTCTCAAACAGAAGGAAGAGTTTCTCAGTAATTTTCTTTTGTACTCTGTTTACGCCAATCTATTGAGATAGGCAGAAAGCTGATTTTTTGTTTACTTATGGTATCATGTTGAGTTAGTTTACTTCTAAAAGTTAATAATTATGTTGATTTTATCACTTATTGCATTATTGTTATTAAATGATTAAAATTAATTATGTGCAGTGGTAAAGCTGAATGATATGAAAAATAGAAAATATATCAAGAATTACACAAATTCTTAACTGTCATAAATCACTCATGCTACAAGCCTGCAATAAAAGGCTGCTGAGTTCCTCCTCCTGCATATGATTATCATGAAAGGACAAGGCAACTTTGAGAAGATAAAGTCGATGTTGCAGCCCACTTGTAATTCAAGCCCTGGAAAGCAGATCGAGATCTCCAGAACACGCTGGCCATATCAGGTGTGACTGAGAGACCTTGTCTCAGTGAGTAGTGTGGAGGAGGAATTGAGGATGATTCCAACATCAGTCTCAGACATTCACAGGCATGTATATATAAATAAATGTGAACCAAACAAACACACATGTACATTTACATATATGTGAGCTCACACAAGTGCAAAAGTACAAATGCCCACATTCAGAGAGCATAAATGTTCATTAAAAAAAATAAGGAAAAGAGACATATTGGCAAAGAACACTCACTGGAAATTTACTGCTTGAGGAAAACTGAGGTGAAGGTATTATTTTGATTTTTGAATTGTATTCAAGTATTTTTTTTCAGTGTAACAAAAGAGCATAATACTGTGGTGACTTCACGTCATAAGTTTTGTACATTAAGCCATAGGCTTCAGACTGATATCCGCTCGATTAACTCCTGCACGCTACTTAATTCCACTTGTCAGTCACTTCTCCTAAGTGTACAGTTGTATGTAACTTAAATTTCAAAATAAACCTCTCACCTTCTCTTAGAAATATTTCCAGAAGAACATGAAATGACCTCGTCTCATGTTCTCATTGTCTAGCTGAATGTTCGTCAATTCCATACTTCCTTACAGTACCTTTACAGGCTCCACCTGTAAAGGTGTTTGGAAAATGCTTTATCAAATATATACATATATATATGTATATATATATATGGATGTAGTTATTGTGCAAATATTTAATTAACTTGAACTTTCTAGTAAAAATGCTGTTGAGTAGATATTAACACTTACCTGTATAACCACTTGATATAATTCTTGTTTCTCTCATGTAGACTAAGAGCCAACTATCTAATCGTCCATATATTACATTTCTTAAATTTAAAACATTGCCCGCTTACAATTTTGTAATATGCTACTTTTCTATGACTTCCATTGCAGTAGTGGTATTAGCTTAAATGTGCCTTTCTGTTTTCTTTTAAAGTAGACTTTTTTTTAAAGCCAGCCGTGTTTGAAAAGATAAACCAATATTCTTGTATTCTATGTTAGCAGCATGATCATATGTTAACTGGTTTAAAGAATAAATGCTTTGGTAAAGCACAGTAGGTTGTTTACATTGTTTGACTCTAGAGGGCTTTGACTTTTATAAATAATTGAAAGTGTGATTATGAAAAGAAGCCATTACACAGCTGTTGGAGGTGCCATGTAAAGCTGAGAGACTTCATTAGCATTATTCTTTATAAAATGCACCACAGATATACTGCATTGATATTGCTTCTGTGGGATGGTGATATTCTTCCTACTTTAATATATGGAAAGGAACATGTAATGGGATTTTGCAAATAAGGAATACTTTAAAGGTTTCTCTTTGCATCTTAGTTGTATTAATGTTTGAAAAAAGTTACAAAGCATATTTTATATTTTTCTTCCTTCATCACATATAGACCATGTGAATTTCTAATTCTTTCCAACACAGTTTTGTTAAAGCAAACCAAGGGTAGATTTTACTATAAAAATGACACTGTTGGGGAGAAAAACCGATGCACATTGAAGCCTTCCAGGGATTTAGCCACAGAATAATAATCATGAAAGATTAATTTTCAAAACCCTTCAGCAGATTTAAATGGGTCTTTGCTCTCTGTGATGAAGACATTCATTGTTTTTAAAATTATGTTTAATTTATTTTTATAAACTGTATCTCCAGTCCCCTGACAGGGAAGACAGATGCCTGGAAAGTCTGCTTTATGGGAGTTCACATTTTAAACTTCATCTTCCTCTTTCATCTCATATATTCTGCTTCATTAAATTCAGCATAGAGTTATATTTTAAAATGAAACTCCCAACTCTCCATTAAGAATGCTAGAACTTAAGCACAGATAGGGATGGCACAGTGCTTGCATGCCCTTATTAATCAAGGATAATGTTCCCATATGCCTTCCCTTAAGCATACTCTGATCATATTTGAGTGAAAGCAGGTTCTTTCAAGTTGAGAAGGATATTGCAAAGACGAGCTTTACAGTTCTCGAATGTTTTCACTAATGCAAGAATAAATATAACACACCCTTCCTGTTTGCATCATTTCCCACTATTTTCATTGGGTTTGTGTCTCACATATTTAATGACTTACTTTGTGGAAGCTTTTTTTCACTTCTTCCAGGTTCTGCCAAATCCTAGATGATCACATCAATCGTGCATACATCTGTAGTGCCACGCTCTTACCTCTGATCCCTGCGTACCTCCGTGTGCTGTTATCAGTTTGTCCCTTTCATTTTGTTTTTATGTGGTTTCTCATTTTTCTCACGTTCACTTTTATTACCTAAACATCCCCCAATATGAACAAGTGCACCCACACTATCCCTGCTGTACTCTACCACATTAGGTGAGTTTCTACTTCTGTAACTCTCATTTTTTTATGCAAACTGTTTTATTTTACTCGTGTATGTGTGTGTGTGTGTGTTCATGTGTTGTGTGCACACATATGCTTCAGAGTAATCTTTCAGGTTTCCCTCTACTTGTATGTTCTTTCAACGTCCATTATTCCATATATTTTTCTCCTGTTTATTCATTACTTTTAAAATTAATAAACCATAAAAGTGACACCTTAAAATGATCCTTTTTATTGTCACTTAATTGTTGAAAATCCAAATTATAGCCTCGTCCCAAAGTTCCAACTTCAAATCTATTAGCATTGCTGTTAATGTCAACACTGCTAAGTAATAGTATTTGAATTTTTGGCTAATGCTATTACTTCAACCATGTAATTATGTGTGTAAGACATCAAAAATATAATTTTTGTTACTTTGACACAAGAAATTTAATATTTTACATATATCTTAAGTCAAACACATAGTTGTACAATTTATCACTTTTTCTTCTTTATAGTGTTCACTAAACATTTTTTTCACTATGATATGCAAAATAAAATCCTGTAATATAGTGAGTTTAGTGTAAATGGAAGTAATTATTATTTTGTGTCCATTTATCTATTTATGTGAAGGGCAGAGTACAACTTGTGAGAAGCAGTTTTCTCCTTACAGCATGTGGGCTCTTGGAAGAGAATTTGCTTTGTCAGGCTTGGTGGTATGTGCCTTGTCTTCGTGACTGCTTTGTTGCTTTGAAGAGACACTATGACCAAGGCAACTCGAACAAAAGAAAGCATTGAATTGGGAACTTACTCGCAGTTTCCTCATAGCAGGTGCTTGGTGGCAAGCAGAAGGGCAGAGTGCTGGAGCAGTAACTGAGAGATTTTAATCTTGATCAGCAAGCAACAGGCAGAGAGAGAAAGAGAGAGACTGACAGACAAACACTGGACCTGGGATATACTTAAAATCAAACCCAGAACAAAGAATTCAAACGTATGAGCTTACAGGGCACATTCTTATTCAAACCACCACATACTTTTACCTGCAGAACCATTTTATCTTTTTGTAAATATTATTTTAATCATAAATAGATTAAATAGCATAATAATTATGCAAAGTTATTTTAATATTTCATTTTAATATTTGTGTCCAAATTAATTTCTGGAGATTTTTTAAGGGTCTATATATGCCTTCTAGCATCTATCTATATAAAAAAAGTGACTGGTTACACGAATTTGAAGCATAAATTCATTTTCTCCCTGATTTATAGTTGTGCACAGAACTGAAAAAAGGGGTATCTTGAAGATAGAATGTTTTGTTGTGTTTTGCCCTGTTTCATATCTTCTTACTGTTTATGCATTCAGTATATCTTCATTGTTCTATCTCTAAAAGCACATGATTTTCTTTCTTTTAGCAAAGTAGAATCATCACAAGAAGAAAAATATGAAGACCCCTTAAACAATTAATCACTACACTGTACAGTGGGACATAGCAGGCAGGCACATGCAGGAGTGCTAGAGCTATGGAATGGGATTCAATGTCATTAGGAAGATTGTTTGGAGGTGAAAACAATATAAAGGCTAAATGGTTTAAGATACCAGAAGATGGAGATAGGTAGATGGATGGATGGATGGATGGAGTGATAGATAGATAGATAGATAGATAGATAGATAGATAGATAGATAGATAGATAGACAGACAGAAAGAATCAGTTGTGTATGGAATAAGTTGTGTATACAAAGAGTACTTTAAAGACATTCCTTGTGCAAAAGGAACAGGTTGAATGGAAATAGGAGTTGATCAGATCAAGAAAATACCTTACTGGTGATGTTTGTAACCCCCCCACACACACACATAAACATACACTGGAGTTGATACTGATATTGATTGGGGAAATACTGGAAACTTAGTTCATCTTTCCATTTGCACATATATAAATGCAAAATGCTAGAGATTGGTGACTACAAGATGATTTTTACAAGTTACAGGTCCATTACGCCATGATACAACCTACCCTTGAATGTGATTGAAATGACACCCTCCTGATCATACACTCAAAAGAAGCATATAGATGAATAGCTCATCAGGCTGCTGAAGTAAAACGATATTTCTTTTCCCACACTTTACATGAAGTACCAGGAGAAGCTCGTTACTCAACAACAAGAAATATAAAAACAGAAGTGAGTTAGCTAGGGCATTTCAGTCATGGTCTTTGGGTGATATTTGTTGAAGAGAAAAGTAAAGTGGAAATAGATCCCTTATTAATGACATGTAAATATCAAACTTATATGAATATACCTAATAGTACACTTTAACTCTTGGAGTCAGCTGCATTTTAAAATAATAAAACTTGCAAATAGAAGAGAACACATCAAAATTAACCAGAAGCAATGTTTTAGCATTTCAGTGAACTTCTGTATGGTGATAGTAGCCATTCAGTGTGAATGCTGTGACGGTTCATGAAGTATTTTACACTTTCACTATCAAATATATTTTCATTCCCTTACACACTACCAGAAATGAAACTTTCACAACAGAGCTACAACCTCTGAGATTATTCTATTAAATGTGACCAGAAAAGGTAGACAGGAAAAAAATTATACCCTTATAATTCTCACAGGTCAGTATCAGTCGGCTTGTAGTGAACCAATTCTTTGCTATAAAAATATATTAAGCAAAGTTTTATATGTAGACTAACCTGTGTTTTCAGGCCATTCTTTTCTCCATTAGCACTGTTATGTGTTGCCTCATACTGAATAGAAATCTACTTGGCATATGTCAAATAGAAACCATGTTAATCACACAAACCATGTTTGTACTACATATGTTAATTATCACCATTAACATGAATAATAATATAGGAGATTTCTACCACTTTTACGTGCAACTCAGAAATGTTTATAATCGGACTCAAAAATACTTAGAACAGTTTTTCAGGTTTACATCTCAGGACTGAGTCAGAAGAAACAGAGGATGTGAGACATATCTGGTATCTCTTATAAGCATAAAATTTACCCTTAAAATGTCCTTTTAGGGTGATGGATCTCACTATGTGAGGAATGAGAATTAATTTCACTCCACTGGCTTGGCTGAGGCATACTGTAACCTACGGTGTCACCCAAAAGATATCTCTGAACTTAAAGAGCTATACACAAGTTTGACTTGGAGTCAAACCCATGCTGTTCGTAGCATCATTGACTAAATGAACTTGGCTACAAATTGCATGTGAGGGAAAGTAGAACTCAGTATCCTGAAGAAACTGAAAACCTGGTTATCGTAGAACTCTCAGATCAGGAATCCAACCATGAAGGAAAACTGAAAAGCCAAGCCCACTTGGAGTTGCAATCTACTCTCTCCAGTTCTAGCAGAGGGGGAGAGAGATCAAATAGGGGTGCTCACATGATGTTTATGTTCGCCTTAAATGAGCTGTTGTCTTTAGTCTTCACATAAAAATTGGAAATGGCTCCTCAAAGGAAGAACATAGCGTTTTTCTCTTACAGAATGCCAAAATGAGCTTCTTTGCTCACAGGACTGCTTGGTTGACTACCACAAACACTGGAATGAAGAGGGCCAAGAGGGGCAAATTTTTTCCTGGCTATGATACCAAATGGTCTTCCCTGGAATGAAGTTAAATCAATTCTGACTAGAATTGAAACAAAAATTTTAATAAGTAATGCAGAAACTTACAGTTGGCCAAAGTGTAGAGAACATGTCAGTGGGGTACACTCATAACCTATAGGAGCTGTGGCTGTTTGTCCAAGAGCCAGGAAGTAAACATTCCTGCATGGAGGTGTGGAACTCATGAGGCCCCACAACAAACTGAGATGCTAAGAACAGTTAATGGCTTTGGAAGAATGGAAGTCAATTTACCTTAACCATGCAGCCCCTGGTAAGTTAACCTGATTCCAGCCCTTGGTCCCACATGCAGAAGTATATGGGCACTGTAAATTGGATTTGATAGATTATTATTTCAAACATTTTTTAAAGACACCGCAAAGTGTAAGAGGTAGACAGATGGGGATGAATGTATATCTTAATTGGTTTCCATTATCCTTATAACATGCTGGGTCAAATATAGGAAATAATGAAGAGGGCAAGTAAGAAATGTGTAGCATAATTTTATTACTGTGAAGTTCAGGGTGTTTTACACTGTGGAAGAGACACTCTTTTGGTGTGGACGGTAAACACATATTTCACTGGAAATATCTCAGTGACTGGCATATGTAATGACAATAGAATTGTTAGGAAAATTCTTGTTGCTCTAAAAATCTGAAGATAGCTCTGTGTTCCAAGGCTAGCCTAGTTGTCTTTTGGAACCTCTTCAGCATATATTCTCCATGCTTGTTACTGCACTTTTTCAGAAACCAAGAGAGAGAAGCTCCAGTCGTTCTTGCCTTTTTAATGTCTTACAGATCCTGCCACATAAATAAATTTAAAAGCTGTACCAAGTTGTGGAATAAATTAAATGCTTCCATTTGCTACATTTTTCTAAGATAAGTACAATTTAGTGTAATTTGACCAGTCACACTATAATTACAGGGTACGTTCATGCATACAGATCCACATGCCCTTTCTCCAACATGCTGTCATCTAGCAGCAGAAGGCAAAATTGCGATGAAGAACTATTTATTTTAATCCCTACAGTAGATCATTTGGGCAGAGAGATAGAAATGGAGCATGTGAGTTATGACTATAAGTGGAAGGCAGATTAGGGCTCCTTTTTAGTGATGGAGCGCACTCAAGGCTGCCTCCTTGCTTCTTCCTTTTCAGGCTCACAATCCATCCATCAGGCTGAACAACATGCTGTGTCAGTCAGCATTTGCATTCAACTACAGAATGTGGGTCAATCGTCAAGGGAGTTCGCGTTCTTATCCGTGCTTCTTTTAGTAGTACTTCCTTTGACTCTGATTCATTTTTCCTTTGAGTTTTTTTAACTGCAGACAACAACAGTTTAAGGTAGATGCTTGCCTAGATCAATCCTAAATACTTCAGAATCAATAAATCACCTGGTGAAAGTCTCAGCTGGAGATAAGCTCCTCTTTTTTTCCTTTATGAATTTTGTAGACCAAATTCTTGCAGCTGAGAATTGTTGATGAGTAACCCCAGAGAAAGATTCATGCAAATTGAAGCTTTAAGATTATTGACCTTCATGTTACATGACTTTAATTAACTAAGATGAGTAGCATTTAGGAAAACTCTAGATACATTTAGAGTTATATTTGCAGACAAGTGCATGCTTCAGCTCTCTCAGTCTTTTAGGAATTGAAGAGGAAGAATATCATCAGAAGCTTTGGGGGAAATTCTGTGCTTCAGAAAACAGGGAGAGAGTCCTCTATGTCTCACCAAATCTCCACTTACCTCTCTTCCCCTCCTCTTCCACATCTGTCTTTCTGATCCCTATGGATTAATAGGTATGATGGCCTTAAAAATGAAACATTAACCTTGAAATCACGACAGGGCTGAAAACACAGGCAAGAAATCACTTCAGTCTGAGTATTCCATTCCTTAACTAAGTAAAAAATCATTTAATACCTCAATTCAAAGTCACTGCACTGTGCTATGATTAACAGAAAGCTAACCTGAAGGAGCTTCAGATGGAGAGTTCCAGTACATGAGCCAACCATGTAGTGCAGGAACAGGTCACAGAGGGTAGGAAAAGATCCCTGAGTTTTTCATTTTGTGTTTATCTATTTTTACTGGATTGTACTTCAGTGACATACATTAAAACCTTAATTTGTTCCTAACAATTTAGTAGTTCTACAAGTAATATGTACAGAGTATCTTTCCCTTCTTACTGATATGCTACACATGGTCATGTATTTCTTAAAGATAATTTCCTTCTATTGTATCATGTACTTTGACCCTCCCATTCCTTCACTCTATTCCTTATTCTCTCATTAGCTTTAGTTCTTCTATTGGCTTTTATAACTATTTTATATCATTAATATACATACTTAGATATGTATCTATGAACACTCAAATATCCACAAGTGAAGTGAAAGACACCTTTGTCTTCCTGAGTCTGAATATTTTGCTTAATGCACTCAGGCTCTCTCACAGACGACTTTTAGCCAAGGACATGATTTTGTTTTCCATTATGACTGAATAAAGCTCCATTTTGAATATTCAGTGCATTTTCTTTATCCATTCATCTATTGGTGGGCATCGAGACTGATCCATGAACCAGATTTTTCTGGAGATTCCTGTGATAAACATGGCTACATAATATCTCGGTAGCATGTTGACTCAGAGTCCTATGGAAACATACCCTGAAGTGGTTTAACTGCAGCATATGGTAGATCTATTTTTAGTTTTGAACTCCATACTGATTTACATAGTGACTAGACCAGTTTTTGTTCCCTCAAGGAGTTTATGAAAGTTCCCTTTGTCTACAACCTCACCATCATGTATTGTTTTTTTAATGATAGCTATTCTGATTCTAGGAAAATACAATCTCAATCTATTTTAATTCACATTGTTTTCCCTGTCTTATTTGGATTTCAATGGAAATACTTTGAGGCTTTATCATAGTAGTAGAATGTTGAATATAGGTTTCCTATTTATAGCTTTTTTATTTTAGCAATGTACTTCTGTTCCTAGCTTCTACAGAGCTTTTTATCATAATGGATGTTTTTTGCTGTCTGTTGAGATTATCAAGAGGCCTGGAATCTATTAATATGATACATTATTTTCACTTCTAGTTTAATTTTGATATTGTTTATTGGCCTATAAATATATAACTTTCTTCTAAATTTTACAAATTTGAGTAAATTTTCACATAGACCCTAATGACTCTTTGAATCTTATTGATGTCTGTTGTATGACTACATTTTCACTTCCAACGCTATTCATTTGAATCTTCCCTCTTTGTCCTGTAGTGAATGTGCCTAATGATTTCTCAGTCTTTGTTGTCTTTTTTAAGAGCCATCACTTTGCTTCATTGATCCCATGTATAATTCTTTTGTCTCTATTTCATTAATTTTTCCCTAATCATTTTCATTTGTGTCTACGTATTATATTGTTTCCCTAAGATGTTGAAGCATATCATTATTTCTTTCAGGTTTATTTTAAACACATAGACTTTCTAGTTATAAAATTTTCTTTTAGAACAATTTTTGTTACATCCCACGGTTTCTAATCTGCTACTGTTTGATTTTTCATTCAATTCTAGGATTTTATATTCCCTGCCTTTCATCATCCTGTGGTGTGTTGAACAATCTCCCTGATAAGAGACTGCCGTATAGTATTTTGCTGTCAGTGCCTAATTAATGATCTACAGGACTTTGGAATTTATCTCTCTCGACAAGAGAGTGAAGAGAGACAGCTAAATCTGAAGAGCTGAGACTGGGTGGATTGTGTGCTCTGGTGGAGACTCCCGAGCATCCCAGACACTCAGGTTGTTTATTATATACTGTTGAGTAAAGAGGAGAATTTACTGTATACAGCTGAACTAGGAGGCAGGTTTGTTGCATACAGCTGAATGAGAAGGAAGCAGGCTACCTAACCTCTGTAGGAGGTCTCTGTATGGGAGCAGTTTCCGATTGCAGGCAGCAGAGGGAAGAAAGTGGAGTTAATAGTTACTGTGCACTAGTTTTCTCTAAAGAAAAACCCTTCCTAACATCTGTAGTTGAACCAGAGAAAGACTTTGTCATTTATCTCCTTGTTAGTTTTGAACAGTAATCACTCTGAGTTTCCATAATGAGACAGAGTCTCAGTATAGTTTTTATTTTCACTTCCGTAATGACAAAAGATGCTCAGTACCTTTCTGTGTTTATAGTCTGTTTTGCTTCTTTGAAGTGTGTCATTTCTGATCATGTTTCTGCCTTTGGTTGGATTACTTGATCTTATTATATTTCTTTTCATATTGTGTATATCAATTCTCTGAATGACTGACCAATATTTCTCCCATGCTATAAGATGACTCTTCACTTTGTCGAATATTATTATCATTTTTTGTTGTTGTTACACAGAAGCTTTGTAAACTGGATGCAATCCGATATCAATTATTAGTTTAATTTTCTGAGCTATTAGAAACTTATTAGAAGTCATTGCTTATGCCAATATCAGATTCAGGCGGTTGTGGCTCATACTTTTAATCCCAGTAATAGAGAGTCACATGCCTTTAATCCCAGATCTAGAGTGTAATATAAAATAGGATGATACAGGAATTCAATCATTATCAGTCTGAGAATTTTTAGAGGTAAGAGCTCTCTAGTGGCTTGATTGCTTTTCTTTTCTGATCTTCATGTTGACCCCAATATCTATCTCTGAGTTTTTATTGTTCATGCTACATTTGATACCCAACGTGTGGCTTGAGCCCACAACCCTGAGATTAATAGTCTCATGCTCTACAGACTGAGATATAAACCCAATTTGGGTGCTATTTGTAAGCAAAAGTTTATCTCTGGGCAGGACAGAAATTTCTGTCTACATTCTTTGGTGAAGAACAAATGTGGGTGCTTAATCCCATTCCACGTCTCTCTGTGTCTGATTTAGAGCAATATGTTACCCTATGCTTTGCTACAACTCTGTAGTGCACGTTGAAGAAAGTAATTTTTGTATATCCAGCGCTGTTGATTTTGCTCAGCATTGCTTTGGATAATCATATATATCTGATTTTTCATATGAATTGTATGATTTTATTTTAGATCTGTGAAGATTTAAATCTGTGGAATGTCTCTCTGTAGTATTACTATCCTAACAAAATTATTTTTCCTGGTGCTAAGTAATGTTACTTCGGGTGACCTTCATAATTCTCAACACTGTTTAGGCTTTCCATCACCTGTGTGCTTATGTGTACTCACATGTTCAGGTATATATGTGTGTGTTTGTGTGTTGTGTTATGTGTTTATTTGTGTGGAAGCGAAAGGTCAGTGTCAGGTATATCCTCAGTCGCACTCCATCTTATTTCTTGAGATAGTGTCTCTCATATAGTTCAGCTAGCTTGGATGGCTGAGCTTTACATATGGGTGGGTTTCTGAGAGACTGAACTCAGAACATTGTGCTTGTGTAAGAAGCACATCGCCAGCTGAGCTCTCTTCTCAGACCTTCCTAGTATATCTATATTGCTTCTCAGAGGGCATTCTCTCTTTCTCAGAATCTGGTGTTTTCTTTGTTGCCTTGACTCTTCTTATTCACAGAGTCTTACAAAGAGGAATTCTTTTCTGCAATCTTGCTACCTTCCCTTTGTGAATTCATTTATTCTACTCTCTCTATTTTTGAATCAGTCTCTCAGTAATAGATATTTCGGTTATCACTAGTTTTTCACTTATATTTATTTGCATATATATATATATATATATATATATATATATATAAATTTGAATTTCAACAAATCAAAAGAAACAAAAGTTCTGCAAAGAAAACTGTTATAACCTTACATGTTAGTTTTCCTGGAATTGACTGGAGTTTGTTAAGAAAAGAGCTGTACCAAGTATGTACCTTACCTAGTTTGTATGATATTGACAATAATATTGTAAATTGATTTTTTGTCTGTGTTAGCAAAGTGTAAATTTCTCATTCACTCAAATCACACCAGCAATTTACATTAAAATCTATATTCCTGAGCTGTTCCTGCCCCTGATCAGCGGCAGCACTCAGAAGAGTGGCCACTACCCATTGACTGAGCAACACAATAGAGCTAGCCTTGAAGGTGTATGTATGGGAAAACCAACTCAGAGGACATGAAAGCCAGAGAACTGACCCTGCAAGTTGCTTATTTCCTCATGACTGAAAGGACTGAACTAGAAAGGGCAATGTTGGAGACCTTACATTTGTAGTGAGAATGGGGAGAACTGATAGGCTGATCAACTCTGCAAATACCCAGGCCAAGAACCAGGTTATGTGTTGGCCCACCCCAATATTCACCCTACCTGTGATCTGTTGAAGTATAGGGAGTGGGACAGGGGTTGTATCTGTCATATGGACCCAGGACTGCAGGATCTCCAAGACACAGGGTAGCAAAGCGCTGTCCAGGAAGAGTCCCAGTGACGGCCCAGCATCAATGGTGCAGCAGAGAACAGGGGCCTTGATCCAGACTAATGATTCTTTGCAATAAAAGCCAACAGGTAAAAGTATATAGATGAAGGGATTTCCTGCATGGCTCACAGTGCCACACTGCAGCTTCTATGGTGAGATATTCCCACTTCTTCCTTTTTTCTCTTAAATTTTATCTTGTTTTATTTTATTTTATTTTTGCAGAGGACAAATAGGATCAGGAGGCATTATGTGAAAGATACAAGGAATAAATAAATAAATAATGTAAAAAAAAACCCTGTATTCTCCCTGACTAAGAAATGGACATTAAATTCTATATACCTTTTCTTTAGTGTATATATTTCCAATTTCTATTAAGATTGAGATTTTTCATATTCTTAATAAATTATGTGTGCATTTTATATAAATTACTTGGCTATAAGTTTCCTTCTCCCAATTTTGTTATGTTTGTGGGTGTTCTTGCATGGATATTAACTTTGTTTAAATTGTTTCATTCATTTAATTGCCTAAGGTTGTATTGAGGCCATGATGTTTCTTTCTTTGTGAAAGACTTGAGTGTGCTATTAGTATAAATCATCAGCCTTATCTTAACAGTATAATCTCCTATTTACCTTCAGTAAAGGAAACATCCACTTCTCTCAGCTTAATCTAACATCAAACTATAATAAAATTCCATCCTCTTTATTCAATATGACATCATTTCTAAATTGTCTTGAGGTTTTTATAATTTGTGTAAATAGCCAATGTTTGCCAATTTTCAATTCATTAATTTTAGTGTGCAAAATAATAGGTTTCATTATTATATTTTCAGATATATTCAACTTACTTTTTATAGTTACTCTTTATTATGATCTCTTATTCCTGTCTTCTGCTCTGCTCAAATAGTCCTTTCATGCTTTATTTTTCTAATTTTTGATGTTGTATGATACTTGATGCTTTTTTGCTATTCTACATGTTTTATAAGTCTTTTTCTGTGTACTGTGGTTTCACTGTGGTAGGCTGAGAAAGGATTTATATTTTTCTGTTTGACACTCTATGTAATTTAGCTACAATGTACTTCTGTTATAGAAATATGTATCAACACATTGTCTCTTTGAATCCTGCTCCTCTCACATCTGGGGCTGATTTTGAACCATGTGGCACTTTATTGCAACACACTCACAGTTTTGCTGCTAGTTCACTCTCTGTCTCCTGTCCCCGAGGGCTCTTCAGCAGGAAGGTCTCCTATAGAGCACCCAGATTCTGTTCTCTTTCTCAGCTCTTTCTGAAAGCACACTTGAACCATTGCTCTGCTGCCAAATAGATTTGCCTCAAGACTCAGAAGGGCTGCATCCTCCTGTCTTAGACCCCTTGAAAAGTTTAACATGCTGCTGAGCATTTGGAAGTCATGCTTTTACTGTTCCTACTTTAAGAAATCTAAAATCGTGTTGTTGTCAGACTTTCCCACTAGGTTCCTTGTTCCATGAGAGTAGTGGTGGGTTTTGCATTTTATTATTTTTGTCTTAATAGACATGCAGGAAATGAAAATGCAGAGATAAAGAGCAGTCAGGAATTATCAACACTTCAGGTTTCTGCCAGTAATTTCCCATCAGTTTCATGTTTTTCATAATAGTTGAGGTTTTAATTTGGTGTGAAAATTTAATTGACTAAAGGCTAGGGATAGTTACCTTTGCAGTGGAAATAGAACACAGCCCAATGACTCAATATAGTTTCCTTATCTCTTTTATCTATTAACCTTCCATAACTGCGGTTTCTACATATCTGACTAAGAACGAGAGAACGTGTCAGTAACCATATGGTCTTTTATGAGTAAGTTCCTTCTAAAATATTTCTTTCACAGTAATTGAGCAAGTTATTAAATTATGTCACATATAGCAATCAGAAGTAAAATGCTTTTGAACAATTTGATCCAAAAGAACAATCCTAAATTTATTAGCAAATATTTTCTGAGCCCCCATAGGTACTCCTCACTACTTAGAATACTAAAGGGAGCAATAATCAAATACCCCACAGTCACTGAGAATAGGCAGAGTCTACATGAAAAATAATATTTCATTGCTCATGTTGCTACTCAACATGTCTTTAAAATTATTTTATTTCTTTGAATGAAAGAAATAGTTATTTTGAAATATTTACTAAATTAATGTGGCATACAGGTACTGGGGGGTGGAAAGTTTTGCATGAGGATTGATTCCTGAACTAAGATTTTTTTTTTCGTTTTTTATGATTTGTGGGCATTGATTTGCTCAAAAGATGAGTGTGGGGTGAGCATTTCATAAAGCACTATTACTGTGTGAAACGTTCTGTGGCAGAAAGTAAATTGACAATTATGAGAGTTTAAAGGATGGCCTAAAGATTTTAGTTAAAGGAAATAAAAGGAGAAAATACTTGGAGCTAAGGATCTGCAGAAATTGTCCGAGTTAAGAGTGAAGTTC
Organism: Myodes glareolus; assembly: GCF_982192425.1. Classification (NCBI taxonomy): domain Eukaryota; kingdom Metazoa; phylum Chordata; class Mammalia; order Rodentia; family Cricetidae; genus Myodes; species Myodes glareolus. The sequence goes on along the minus strand of NC_142038.1, from coordinate 36,500,879 downwards.
TAGGCTAGAATCTTTTGAATTTAGACAAAGTTTGCATCTACAACGTTCACTTTCAAGAACTGCATCAAAGCTGGCCAGAAAAGAGTAGCTTTATGTGTATTTTGCTTCCGGTTGCACTTCAACACCATTACCTTGTCCTTTCCCCCAGGTGGTTGACCAGATTGATACCCTGACTTCTGACCTACAGCTGGAGGATGAGATGACCGACAGCTCCAAAACGGACACTCTCAACAGCAGCTCCAGCGGCACAACAGCTTCCAGCATAGAGAAGATCAAAGTGCAGGCCAATGCCCCACTCATTAAACCTCCAGCCCACCCGTCTGCTATCCTCACGGTTCTGAGAAAGCCAAACCCTCCACCGCCTCCTCCACGGTTGACACCTGTGAAGTGTGAAGAGCCTCCAAGAGTGGTACCAACTGTCAATCCGGTCAAGACCAACGGCACCCTTCTCCGGAATGGAGGCTTACCAGGTAGACCCAACAAAATTCCAAACGGAGACATCTGCTGCATACCGAATAGTAACTTGGACAAGGCTCCCGTGCAGTCTCTGATGCACAGACCTGAAAAGGACAGGAGTCCCCAAGCAGGGCCTCGGGAACGAGTACGGTTCAATGAAAAAGTACAGTACCATGGGTATTGTCCTGACTGTGAGAGCCGGTATAACATAAAGAATAGGGAGGTCCATCTGCACAGTGAATCAGTCCATCCACCTGGAAAGCTCCCTCACCAAGGTCCTCCCTTCCCTCCTCCACCTCATCTCCCCACTTTCCCTTTAGAAAATGGGGGACTGGGAATAAGCCACAGTAACAGCTTTCCCCCTCCCACACCTGCAGCTGTGCCTCCTCCCACTGCACCAAAACCACAGAAGACCATCTTGAGGAAATCCACCACGACCACAGTGTGATGTCTGCCATTTAAGAAAACTTTTTTTTGTTTGTTTTTAATTTTCTATATGATAAATGATAAATGAGCACTTTCTACTCAAGCAATAAAAAAGCCCAAATATATTAATCTGCATTCAACAAAGTGGCATAAAAATCACCTGGTAAGTATGCAGAGCGATGCTTCTGTCCTGGATGTACAGTGTTTAACATGTCCCATCATCAGAAACTGCCAAATAATGAGAAAATATGAATGCATTTTATCTTTTGCAATTGACCTATGACAAACTGTGACCTTCAGATTCCAAGTATTTTGATTTATTATAAGAGATGGGAGATCAAGTATTTTGATTTATTGATAAAGTCAGGGCAATTCATTTCATTCATGCCTAACTCATCTATGCATTGATGAAGTCATAATCCTCCCTTTGATCTAATGTTTTTTAATAAGAATTTTAATACCGAAGGACTATTTTGTTATTTTTCTAATGATGTTTGTCAATAATTTTGCATCATGAAATGCTGAAGACAATACCAAAAAGTTTATTTTCTATACTATACAATTATGAATCATGTGTTCAACTACATGTGTAATAAAATATTTTGAGCTTTGGAAATATGTCAATAAATAATGGTAAATAACAAGAAAGCCTAATTTTCCTAAGGATTAAAATAAAGTAGGTATTCCTTTATATAACCATGTTATCATTCACTGAAAGTGGGAGGCAAGTCCCAAGAGTTCCAACAAGATGACCTTGATTGGATATCAGAATTTCTATGTTAAATCTCATAACCCATTTGGTAAGTACATCCTTCCAACAGTTTCATATATACACCTCCATTATGTTACTTGTAGAATCGTATGTTGAAAGCCTTGGATGTTGTCGAGCCTTTTTTCAGAACACACTGTAGAGAATATTGAAAAGTTGGAATTTTTTTGCCTTCTGCCCACCTGCGCAAGCTCAAGGTTCCTGAATAGACGCACATTTATAAGAGGGACGGTGGCAGTGTCTCAGGTCACAGGGTATGTTAAGCCATGTCCTTTCCCTTCTCTCTTCTGAGTTAAGGACATCAGGGGCTTTTTGATGTCCCATAAAAGAATCTTTTCCTTCTGCCCTCAAATGCAAGTCTTTCTCCTCAGTAGTATTTGTCAGCCTAAGAAATGTACCAACTCATGGCTCAGCCAGTTCCCAGTTGAGCTGATACGGAGTGATGTGATGTTTCGCTTTGGAGTTAAAACCTATTTATCTCCGCCAGAATCATTGTGAGGAAATGTGCCAAGAGGGAAAAAAGATATTTTAAGGGGAACAGTGGAGAGCAGTGTCTTGATGGGAATTGTTATATTGTGTGATCTGAAAAGTACTGTGACCTTCCCAAATATTTGCCTTTTAATTTCAAAACGTTAACTTTTGCTGCTACAGCATGGTAGTTTTATGATTTGGAATACCCTTTCAAATAGTTTCTATTGAAATATGACTATGTATTTTTGGGAAGGATATAGAAAGAAAATAGCATTTATGATTTAAATGAATGATTGAATGAACAAAATAAATAAGGAACAAAGAATGTCCTGTTAAAAATTTACTCAGTGTGCTATTTAATCCTTTTGTGTTATCCATGAGGGTGATGTAATCTTAATAACCCCATATTTCAGAAAGCTATAAAACAATAATAAAGAAAGACAATGATCTGGAATTTATTAACTGTATGATCAGTGTATTTAAGAGATACAACCCAGGTAAATAAATAATTGAATTGTTGAATACCAAATAATGTGTTCTTAGCTTTTTACTCCATAAAATATCTTAAAATAAAAATTATTATAGTTAAATCATCCTTTTGCATTTAATATATTAGTGCCTTTTACACTCCAAATGAGTGTAAGATCCTGAACTTTATTTTCTTCCTTTAATTCATTTTTTCTTTTGCAACCAGTTACTAAAACCTAGCAATCACTATATGGATTCAGGTTGTGACTCATGTCGATGTCAATGTCTGGAAACCATACTCATCTCAACGTTTCACAGATAATTCTCAGAGCACAAAACTTTCTTCTTGTAATGTAAATTGAATAAGCTAAATCATTGAAATTGCTTGAATAAGGACGTTGACTTATATCCATAGAAAAAAATCTATGGATTTTTTCCATCTCTTTTCTTCAAAATGTAGACAATGTTTCCCCATGAAAAACCATATTCTTCTGTGTAATTGGATCTGTTCCTAAATTAAAAAAAAAATTATAGCTAACTATTTGCCTAGAAAGTTGAGTCAAATTTTAACTAAAAACTTCATGGCCATTGGCTTACAATTATGTGTGTGTGTGTGTGTGTGTGTGTGTGTGTATGTGTATATGTATATATGTATATGTGTATATGTATATATATGTGTGTATATATATGAACATATTCATATAAATATATGAATATACACTTATATATGTGGTTTTTACAGAATTTATTATTTTGTCACACTTACTGAAACATGTACATAGAAACCTATGAACCACATAACAAAATTAACATAGAACATCATAATATTTTCCTGAAGACATATAATTAAAATATCACTAATGGCAGAGCAGTTTTGCAATCAGCCAACATCGCTTGCACAATTAAAAAGTTGAAGTGTACATTCTGATTACTATGAATCAGATATAATAATCATGCATCCTTATATAAAGAAAGATATACACGGCTGAAAACACTTTATTTTCTTAAAAGCAGCTAATTGCTATTCTATGCATTCGTGCACTTTTATTTACATAGAGCTTGCCATAGAGTTCATGGCCATGCTCCATTGAAGGTGTGATTCCTGCTGAGTGTGACATGGCAGACGCTGCCTGTGACAACAACCCTTCATAGTGCAGTGCCAGAATATGTTTCCGTAGACATGGTAGTTGTTAATTAAAGAAAAGTGTGAATTGCTCTGCTTTTTTCAGTGTAGACAAGTATTTTCAAATTTGAAATGCTATTATGATTCTTTTACCTCCCAATATTTTTAACAATTTTATTAAGGTGTCAGTCTATGATTTTTAGATTTTTTTTTTTGAAACAAGGTTTCTCTGTGTAGCTCTGGCTGTCCTGGAACTCACTCTGTAGACTACACTGATCTCATACTCACAGAGGTGACTCCACCTACCTCTACTTCCCAAATGCTAGGATTAAAAGCATGTGCCACCATGTCCAGACAGATCATTCTTAAACTAAGTAAAATATTTTCAGGAAAATGCAGAAATATACGAGATTCTAGAACTCTCCCCTCCCCCAATTTGTCATTATTTTTGTTTCTTCATTAATTTACCAGTTCTGGGAAGAAATGCATTTGTTCACAAAGATTGTATAATTGACCTAAGCAAAGCTCTGAGATTTGAAGCCAAACTTCAGTGCTATTGTAAGGAAAAAGGAAAAAGACAGTTTTGTTTTGTTTTTTTTTTTTTTTAGACAGATCAGTACTTGCTTTCAGCATGATCAAGGCATCACCTATGGGGAGTATTACGCTATTCAGAACCTTTTATCTCTAGAGTTCAATTATGGCTTCTTTTTTGGTGTTCTGCGAACAAATTCTGAATAATTACATTCTTAATTGTGTATAATCAAGTCAGGAACCCTTTCTTGCCTACATATATTTCTGAACTATATATGGCTGAGATTCATAATGATCCTAAAACAACTTCTTTTTTTTTCTTTTTCTCTCCTTATTCTTTCTGTGTAACATATTTTCCTGCAATGTCCTATGAACACTGGAGCAAAAGATGTGCTGCAGTTTACTTCACTAAAATACTGGTGGTTTCTAAGTAGGGAAATGATTTATGAGCAGCAGAGTTTTTAAAAAGTCATATCACATAATTAGGTAAAGTGCTTGGACTATGACAATTACCAGACATTATCAAAAAATCACACAGCATTTTCTGGGTCAGTGTGTAGCTGTGGCACTGCGATTAAGTTTTCAGAGTAAACATTTCATAGTTTTAGAGCCGCCCGGCTTCGATGATTCTGAAATAATGACAGTCAATGATCTAACTGCTAAGGCATGCGGCCACATTGAACGCGCATTGCAATTATCTTCACCTTCATGACACGGTGATTATGTGGGTGCTGTCCCATTTGGAACACTAAATTCATCTTCCCTGGCTCTTATGAAAGGAGTATTTTTTTTCTGGGTGATTTTATGTTGGTGTGACGCCTCATGCCTTTTTATCCCCAAACATCAACACAGAATTGTGTTCTTTGCTTTTCTGAGCGCTGCCCACCTTTTCTTTATTCCAAATAGTTATTTTGATGCTTGGAAAGGGGTTACCTAATGCTGTTTTGACATTCAGAATGTGTCTGATCTTTACAGGATACAAAGGGGGATTTCAGACAATTTCGCCACCATCTAAATGGATAGAGTCCCTGAATAATGCAAGCCTCATTTGCTCATGTCTAGTAACAGCGGTGTCACCTGCCGGCTCTTTCTCCCCATACAAACACTGTTATTATGAGTCTTTCTCCCAAGAAGGCCTGATCCCATAGCATTCACGCTGTCGACCCCAGGTTGTCCCTTTATTCGCTAGCATTTCCTTTGTGAATTTCACCTATTTAGCACTGACCCCTGAGAACTAGAATAGCATTGGTTTGCAATGGGACCTTTAAGGAGTCCGTGTGATACAGCTCTCTCTAATGAGGGTTGCCATTTTTTTTTTGTTATTAGACAATGGATGCAATTTCCTTCAAACTTAGAATATAACTGTCAATTCTCATAACATCAAAAGGGATTTTGGCCCCTATAAATAAAATGATGTGTGTACAGTGGGGGTTAGGGTTCATGACAGCAAGACATGTGATACCAAATGCTTCCAGGAGGCTTACTTTCTGCTGAATACTCTTCAAAATGCTTTGTATATTTTACTTTTCATTTATCATATCATTTTTTTCTCCATAACATCTTGAAAGCTTAGACATTATTATTATCTAAGTTGTACAAATGAGTCAAATGTGAAATAGAAACCTGGTGCCTGTGATCTTAGAGTCTTTCATGTCAAAACGCAAAAATTGAAAGGCAGGCACGTGCCCCCCACAATTCACTTTATTACTACCTCCAGAAGTCAAGCACTGGCCAAGCATTGCTTACAGATCATCTGTTGAAACCACATTAATTATTTTCTAGAATTTGCATGGAAAATTGATGTTCGACATATAGTGGGAAAACAATGTGTTTCTGCATTAATCAAGAATAGCTACGTTCCCATGCTACCAGAGTGATAACCATTGTCTGTGTCTTGCTAGGCCCACAGCAGCCATTTAGAAAATAGGCTGTGCAGATCCAAGTACATCTTCTGGGGCAGTAACATCCAGAGGAGGTGGAACTGAAGACACCATGTCGGGCCTGCAAGCATCATTAGGAACACTAGTCATGTGGACCCATCATGCTTACTGCCATTTCCAAAGATGGATGGGTTTGCAGTGTTTGTAACCTGATCATTTCCAAGATGGCCAGAGACTCCTTTCCTTTTTATATTATGTCATGTTGCTCTCATTTCAAAACAATTAAGATGTTTTGCTATTTTAATAATAGATCAAGAGAAAATAAATATACTTGACATGAACCACAGTAAAAATTCAGTAACGGAAATGAACATCTTGTGTGTGTGTGCGTGCGTGTGTGTGTGTGTGTGTGTGTGTGTGTGTGTGTTGAGATTTAGATCTTATTTTAGACTATAAGTACACTGTAAGTCTGTCTGAGGCTACTCATAAACCTGTAACATTTTATGTAAGCATTTCAGCATTGTTTACTAAATTTTCCTGGAACAAAAGCCTTTGAAAGAGCATTAGTCTTTTTACCCCGGAAATCTAGAACTTACTGGGTGGCCTACGGTGACTTTGAACTTGCATCAGTCCTCCTGCGTCAGCTTCTTCAGTGCTGGGTATTACGAGCAAGGTTAAAGTTTATCAATAAAGAATTGTTGAGTACATTAGGTTACTATATGAACAACTTTACTCCAAAGGATTCACAAACCTAATTTGACCACATATACTCATAATATAAAATAGTCAGAGAAACATGCAATCCTACTCTAGAAATATATGTTACTGGTCATTGTGACATTTGTTTGTTTAATGTAATTCAGAATGATAATGTATTATTATAAAAAAATCTAGATTTAAGTCACATTTTTTTCAACACTTGAGAGCGTTTGGGATGAAATCATTTAACTAGAGCTGAGGCTTGCTTTTACATGAAGACACACAACACTGACAATAGAGCTCACTGGTGTTTTCCCACCATACACAGGACTCATGGTTCAATCCTGAGTAATAAACAGCCAGGAAAACACATAAATAAATAAAATGAAAATAATGATGCTACTTTTTAGTCTTTCCCTGACTGGACTCATCTAATCCTATATAATAAGGAAAGGAGAGAGATGGCAGCAGAAGGATGCTGTAATTGCATCCACACATGCTCAGGTGCAATCTTCAGTAATTTTACTGGCATTGGGACTGAAATGAAAAATTGATGAAGCAGCTTCAAGGTTCAACAAGAGTGGAAACTTCAGGGCTGTTGAATATATAGAATCACCAAATTACTTTTTTCTCTGTGTGTGTGAGAAATATCTCCTGAACTCTTTGTTTGTGTGTGTGACTGATTTTTTTTTTGAAAATGGGTTTTGAAATAAGTCTTAGAAATGAAACCTGGACCTTAAGCATGCTAAATAGTTATAACCCTGAGTGTCATCCTTGTCACATTCCAAACTTCAGTTGCATCCACTAGCTTAGAGCTAACTAGACTATGTATGGGATCATAGCTACCTGCTATCCTTTTCTATGCTGCAGAAACTGTTTCAGTGTTATGTTAAGTTGCATGGGATAAATGCCCTTCTTCTTGTAAACCTGAGATACATGCACCACTCCACACAGACATACAGGCTTTACTTACTTACACAACGCCCATTCTTTTTCAGTTTCTGTCTCTCTTGTCATAGCACAGAAGTGATGTCTATTCTCTTGCTTTCCACATCCCTCCCCAACACCTTGGCACTGTGCTCACTCCCTGTGTTATATCCTTTCACAATTGTATTTCTTAGATTATAAATCCTTAAAGATCATTCAACCTCCACCACTAATTTATGCCTTAACAAATTCCCCTGTATTCTTCATCTGGATGTACCACCTGCTAACATGTTGATATTAGGCCTTAATTATTTAATGTGTATAAAAGCACTTCAGCAGGTGTAAAACAACAAACAAAAACTACACCTTGCCATTAATCTGTGATACTTGCCAAATTATTCATGTTCCTTGCTAGTCTGGTAAATTTATTTGCATTTACAGAGGTAAATGCTAATGTCATGTTAACTCATTTATAAAAGTGATTATTTTGCTGAAATACTTTCTAGCTGTCGTTATTACTAAGTAACCATAATTATTTTCTTTGAACATTGACAGATCATATAGAGAGGTCTCATTTTTGCTTTATTATATTTTGTGAATTAATAAGTCAGAAAACAAACGTGATAGAAATATGAGCAAAATGCAACCATAGCACAAATTGGAACTGCTGTAACAAGAGTGCCTTAATTTTGATTGCTTATGATAATATGTAATATAAGCATGAGTTAGCCCATTTAGTGTAGAGCTTTCAAATTACATAAAGCCTAATTCAAGAAGGCATATATATAAATATTTTTTCTGAAAATGTGTGTTCAAATAAGAACTTAAACCATAGAATGATTGTTTAAAAGAAGCAGTGTATGTTTGTGTTAAAAGAATTGTATATTGGTTACATATATGAATCTGACATGACATAAAGTGTTAGCTTGCTTGTTTGGCCATAGTCCCTAATAAACATGAATTTTCCAGTGACATACCTTTCATAATGCATGGGAGCAGTATCACACTAAACCACAATATCATTTCATATTATGGTCTTCCAATTGGATTGTTTCCTTCTAATTCAAATCACCCTTCATGAAAAAGATAGAGTATATTCAACCAAATTTATTTTGCATTTTTTAAACTTTAGAATTGTATCACATTATGACTCTATTTTCTAAATATCTGAAGCATACACACACACACACACACACACACACACACACACACACACACACATGAAGTCCTTTTCGTGGGTTGACACAGTTAATCACTCTGTAGAGCAGACTGACCTCCAGTTTGCAGTTCTCCAACCTCTGCTTTCTCAGTGCTAGGATAACAGACACACCCCACCACCCTAGCCTGCCCTAGCAGGTCTACAGTTTTAACGCATTGCTTTTTTTTTTTTTTTAGTAATTTTATTAAATTATTAAAGTTTCCATTTCTGCCCCTCCACCCACCACCCTCCCACTCCCCCCACTCCCTCTCCTCCTCCCTCTCCATCCCTAAGAGCAGTCAGGGTTTCCTGCCCTGTGAGAAGTTCAAGTTCCTCCCCCCTCCCTCCAGGTCCAGGAAGGTGAGTGTCCAAACAGACTGGATCCGCAAAATCCAGTATATGCAGAGGAAACAAGTCCCAGTGTCATTGTCAATGGCTTTTCAGAAAGACTCCGGGCCAGCCACATTCAGAGAATCCGGCCACATTCAGAGAGTCTGGTTGGATCGCGTCCTCCTTCAGTCCCAGTCCAACTGGCCTTGGTAAACTCTCATTAGATCCGTCCCCTTGTATCAGTGGGTAATCGCATCCCTCGCAGTCCTTATTTCCTATTTCATTTTCTTCGTCCTTCTGCTCCTCATTTGGACCTTGGGGGGCTCAGTCCGGTGCTCCAATGTGGGTCTCCGTCTGTATCGCCATCCATCCTCGGATGAAGGTTCTCTCTGATCTTGCCTTCTTTGCTCACGTTCTCTTTCCTTCTGCTTCTCGTTTGGACCTAGGGAGTTAAGTCCAGTGTTCCGATGTGGGTCTCTGTCTCTATCTCCATCCATTGCCAGATGAAGATTCTATGGTAATAAGCAAAATATTCATCAGTATGGTTATGGGCCAAGGCCGTTTCAGGCACCCTCTCCTCTGTCCAGAGAACAATCTGGGGATCTCTCCTTGGACCTGGGATCCCATTTATAATCAAGTCTCCTGTAAATCCTAAAATGACTCCCTTAGTTGTGGATTCTAACCATAATTAAAGGTCTTTGAGCCTATTATTCGTGATCCTAAAGAAGCTAAATAAGAAGGTGAACCTGATGAAAATCATGTAGCTATCCTCCTGGAGATTGGAAATAGACAAGAGTCCCAGGTAACCTTGGGTGCTTGGGGGGGGGTGTGTGGGAGGGTTGTTGGAAGGGGAGAGGGTTAGAGAGAAGGGAGTAGGGGAGGAATGGGGAAAGCTAAGTGGACTGGGATGGGGGGGAGGGAGGAAGGATGGATATGGGTTCAGGGAAGAATATATTTCAACACATTGCTTTTTACCGTTTCTTAGTAAATTATCTCACCATCCCATTCAGCTCCATTTGGCCTCTCCATTCTCCTCATTCTGTGTATTCAAGTCATTTTAATTCTTGCTGAGTTTTCATTTGTAAAGTCACAAAGTAACTAATTCACTAAGATGGCCCTTCCTTTAATCCTTTCTTCTCTGACTGTTACCTTTGCCACTGCCTGCTCAATGACCTCTTGTTCATGTGCCTGCCCCATGTGTTCTTTCAACCCCTGAGAATTTTTCTCTCATCATTTAATCATAATACTGAAATGTTTATGGTTTAGAATTATCTGTTCTTTATGATTCTTCACACAGTTTGTTAGCTCTAACAAAAACCTTTCTAGGCCAACGTTTTGTTTGTTTGAGAATTTCACGCTTCCATATAATGAGCTTTAATAAAGTCCACCCACTATTCCCTCACTTTCAATTTCTTCCCTATCCCCAACTCCATGTGCATTAAAAAACAAACCCTCGCTGAATTTATAAGGATGCCAGTATATGTATGGGTGACATACATGGACATCCTCTGGGGGCCACACCCTTGAAAATTGCCCAGATTCTCATTGTCCCAGCAGTCATCATTTCCAATAGTTCCTAAGGTAGTGTTCCAACTTCCTGTCCACCTGCATCTCCACTGGTATTGTTTTGGCTTGATTTATGCATCTTTTGTATTTGCTGTCTCAACTTCTGTGAGTCAATAGGTGCCCTTCCCTGTAGCATCCTGAAAACATGGTTTGCTGCATTCAGCCTCCGTCTCTTGTTCTTATAATATTTCCACCCCCTCTTCCATACTGATCCTGGAGCTTTGTAGAAAGGAGTGCAATCTAGTTGTTCATTTAGGACTGGAAACTGCAGTCTCTTCTCTTCGTGCAGGTTCTCTAATCACCAATTTCTGGAAAAAAAATAAGCAGCCTCTGTGATGGTTGCATGGAGGTTCATTCACATATGTGTACAATGGCAAGTCATCAGGCGTCACTTTAATATTATGCCCACTTATCAGAATAATAGTAGTAGACTTTTCCTTAAAGGTTATACCTACCTGGTCACAGATTCTTGACCCTGTTAAGAGTGTCAAGTCTTGTGTAGAAGGCCTTAAATCCAGTCCTCATGTCACAGTTGCTCCAGTGGACATAACTTGGTAGGTCAGGCATTATTTTAACGTGAAGGGTTCACACTATGGTAAGATTGATAATGAGCTGGGCAGAGGTGGCTCATGCCTTTAATCCCAACACTTGAGAGGCAGAGACAGGCAGATTTCTGTGAGTTCAAGGCAAGCCTGATCTACAGGGCTAGTTACAAGATAGCTAGGGCTGTCTCAGATTAAAAAATAACAATGATGTTTCTCCTCTGGTAGTGTACATAGCACCTTCTAGAACTGTGAAAGCCAGCCAATAGGGATAAACCATCCGGGTCAGAAACAACAACTTGATTCATCCATAGGCTCTGACTCAAGTATGTGGTGTCTTCGTCAAGGTTTTACCACATTCTGGGAAGCAAGTGAGAATGATATCAATAGCCTGCGATGTTTGGGTAGAAACTGGGAATCCAGTTATGAACAACTCCCAAAAAGTAACCTTTATCTGGCATTGGACTTTCTCTTTGATACCCCATGATGTTTATGAGGGGCCTTATCCCCTCTTTATAAGGTAACTTTTTTAAAACTCTTTTTATGTATGTACAAGTATTTTTTGAAGCTCTGTATTGGTATGTTTCATGTGGCTCTTTCAAAGGTCTTTAATGTTTTTATTCCTCTCATACACAGTGTGGAGGCTCCCTAAAAATCTAGAAATAGATCTACCACATGACCCAGGTATACCGATTTTGGGCACATCCTCAAAGGATTCTACACACTAGAAGAGAGATATCATTCATCCATTTCATGACCACTCTATTCATAACAGTGAGAATTGTAAATAACCTAGATTTCTATCAAATGATGATTCAATAATGAAAATATGATACTTTTACACAACTGAGTATTTTATTATCCAGATGTTAAAAAAAACAGAATTATAAAATCTGTGACTAGGTGGGTGGAAATAGAAATAGTCATTACTGAGTGAGGTGACCCAGACTAGTAAGAAAAATGCCAAATGTTGTGCATTCTCCCTCATAGTTGGATAAAGATTTGAATCTTTAGATATGTATATCTAAATTTGAGTGACTGCAGGATTCAGGAAACCAGTAAAAAACCATAGATGGAAAAAGGCTATCAAGAAAAGTCATATGGAACCCAGGTGATATAAAGATAGAATTAGAAATACTGGAGCATAGGGGCATAAGTACAGTGAATGATACTGATATTTTTCCATTGAGAATTTAATTGCTCTTTCTTCTGTCATACCTTACTCATTTCCCATTGTGGCATCTTACTTTGCCATGTGGCTGCAGCATAAAATGATGCTCTTGCTCTAAAGTTCCTGCTCTGTATAGTTTTAACACTGATTTTAATCTCTCTCTTGCTGAAGAACAACAAAGAAGCAATGGCTATAGTAATGGATACATAACAGGTAAATTTTCACATACACACAAAAAGTAAACAGGAAGGTGTTTATAGGAAAGGGGCTGGAGAGATGGCTCAGCAGTTAAGATAACTCTTCCAGAGGACCCAGGTTCAATTCCCAGCACCCACATGCAGTTCACAGACATCTATGGCTTCTGTATCAAGGAATCCAGTGCCCTCTTCTGGCCTCCATCTGTAACAACCACACACGTGGTACACAGACAAACATACATGCAGGCAAACCACTCACAGTCATAAAATAATGAATAAATAAAAACTTTTAAAAGTGTCTATGGAAAAATTTGTTCATTTAGCATTTTTTCTTAATCTGACAAGGTGGTGTACTAGTTTCTTTCTTTGTTGTTGTGATAAAAATTCTGACAAAATCAAGATGGGAGATAAAGTTTTATGTTAGCTCACAATTGCAGTGTCGGGTCCATTGTAGTTGATGAGGCACTGTGGCAGGAGGTCGGAATGGCTAGTCATGTTATATTCATAGTCAGGGCAGAGAATATTAAATTACTATATACATGTATGCATGCTCTTCATCTGCTCACTTTCAACATTTAAAACATCATCATTTGGTCATTCCATACATGTATACAATATATTTATATCTTGTATTTTGTGCTCTTGGAATGATGGCACCTACAGTGGGTAAGTCTGTCTTAACACCTTTATTAGATTAACATAATCCAGAAAATCTCACAATATATGTCACAGAACAACCAATTATACATAATTCCTCCTTTAGACTCTTTCCCAAGGTGCTTTAAATTATGTTAAATCAACAAAACTATCACATCAGGCAAAGATGCTTGCCTCCAAGCCAGAGTACTTGAGTTAGAATTTCCAGGACAATGTCGCTGAAACAAAACAAAAACAAAACAACCTGGCTCCCTCAAATTGTCCTCTGACTATCATATTAATGCCATGGCCAATGCAATGCTTGCATGCACATGAACACAAACACACACACACACCAATAAACTAATAAATTAAAGGTTTTTAAGTATTTCTTCTCTTGCTGGCAGTGTTAATAAAGACAATGTGTCTTATAGGGAGTTGTTGTTTAGGAAATGAACAATGATTAAATCCAATGCCTTCAATTAATAGGTTGTAATCTGACTTCCGAGGACCCTAAATAAACTTGTACAAATTCGTATTCTAAAAATGTGTTTGTCATGGATGTGAAGCTTTGCTCCTTAAACTTAAAATCAGTAGCACAGATGGCAAAACTGCTACTGCAAGATGAGTTACAAACAATATCTTTACTGAAGAAATAAGGAACAAAATTCGAGTTAACAATGTAAAGTGTGGCCATGTATTCAAAAAGTGTTTAACAATACTGAGGGAAGTTATGATAATCATTTAAAAATGTAATGTCAAAAAAAAGCCACAAAAATTATGTTTGGTCAGGCATATAGTAAGTAGATAGTTACAATTAGCTGTATAATATTCCAAAATACATAAGTTATAACTATCAAAATGCATAAGAAATAGCTGTCAATTTAAACGATAAATAAAGGCTGCAGAGGAGGCTCTGCAGCTAAATGTACATAATGATTTTATAGAGACCTCACATTCCTTTACCAGCACCCATGTAGATTAACTCACAGCTGCCTTTCATTCCCATTTCAGGGGATCTGACAATCTCTTCTGATGTCCAGAGGTTCTTTTTCACAAGTTCATAGCTCCACACAGACACACACATAAATAGTAAAAGAAATATTTTTAAGTACCCAGACATATAAAAAAATCTCTGAAATTATATCCAAACCAGTAACATTAAATGGACTGAGAAGTTTGTATTTATATATTTGGCATACAAGCATAACAAAGACCAAGGGGTCATGAAAGTGAGAGGAAGCAAGGTAGGTATATGGGAAGAGTTGAGGAGAAAATGTAAAGAAGAGAAACGATGTAATAATGCATTGATTGAAAACGTATTTTGAAATTGAAGAAAAAATTGTTCTTAAACACAGCAAAATAAAAGGAAGACACTGATGGGAAGCCTGTGGGTTGACCATACTTTTACCAGCGAGATTTACATTAAAAACATTCTTCATCCTCTTTAAAATTTTGAGGATTTTTTTTTTACTTTACTTTGAACGAATTAATGTAGATTTCCAAGAGATGAATTTAGCTGATAAGAAAGACTATTCAGAGACAGTCTGCTCCATAAACAAAGCTTTCAGTTGGACTTATATTAATCAATTTCCATTGCATACATTTGAGACCTGTCCCATCTTTAGCTACGTCTAAATCTCTATGGTATGATGATGGAACCAGAAGCAATACTCCCAGTGTCAGATTCAAGCACAATGAAAAATATGTAAATACATTTTAAAACTGGAATTGTACCAGTGGTATTCTTAAATCATGTTAAATACATTCACTTACTGGAATAAACCACAAAAAGCTATATAAATTTTCTTCTTTCTGAGAAAAAATGTGTTGCTTTTGCACAGTTATAATCAGCATTTTTATCATGTTCAGCTTCCAAACCTAGTGACCTGATGAAGCCTTTTATTTTATTTCCTATAGTGCAAATCATATCCAGGACCCTTTTTCTATTATTATTTTCAGTGAATCACATTGACGAGGATTCAGCAAATACTTTGATGTATATGTTTGTTGACTGAATTCACAGAATGAACAATCCAATGTAAAGTGATTTGTCGATTGCCGTTTCCTGGTCTCATGCTTTTTCTGTGTTAGTGTGTTTGTTTGTTTTTTTTCTGCTTTATTTAATATATTATTCCTTGCAATGTTTAGGGAGACTGAGTGTAATTCTGAAAAATGTTTGTGTCTTAGGCTTCATGCATGAAAGTTTTCCCATTAGCAGTTTAAACGTGTGACATTTACCTAGCTTGAAGTCATAAAGGTTAGCTCTCTTACATTTCATAATCCATGCAATAAGAAAAGTTTGCTTTGGATTTCTGGTAAGCCGAGGTAGATACAAATAGTGGCTGATGGCTTGATACATGGTAATCCTTTAAACTATATGGAGATGGGATTGGATTTTGTGATACTACCTACAGGTATTTGAAAGCTTTTCTAAAATAAGGTGGGACTCCTTGATACAGCGGAGCTTAGGGAATAAATAGAAATGTGTTTCTTTTTTTTTATCCTCTATCATAATTCAAACACAGAAACTGGCTAGTATGCAAAGTGCTTCACTTACAAGGACGCAAGTTCTTAGTGTCTTTTCTGTACTCCAAAGAAGATACAGCTTCATTCAGAAACAAACAAACATCAAACCAACAAACAAAAAGTATTGAATGCAGTGGGAAAAGATAAGGCCCCTGTTTGACTCTGCAGATATGCTGTGGGGAATACAATTCCTCAGCAATGTTGGCTCTTAAAAATACACAATAATGGAAGAGCTCAGGACTTCTGGGTATAGGGAAACAGACACCATTAGTCATTTGAAAGATGCAGGATTTATACAAAAATCGTGCTAATTGGATCAAAGATAACATGATTTTATTTTCATATAAAAAATCAATAAAACTGAGAAAAATCTGAAAATTCTGCACATGTTATGGTAGAGACCAGAGAATTTATACTTGAGAAGAATTTCTTTCTTCACTACCTCATTTTGTTTTCTTTAAATATCAATGTGGCTGTCATTCTTGCCTAACACTTTATTTACTTAACCCCATTACAAACCAATTAAATCATATTATCTTTAAAACAGGCCTGGGCATCAGTACGTCTAAAATTCATCAGATGATAATAGTATGTACACAGTTTATGTGTAATACCAAAGATAAGTTAGTGGGCATGATACAGTTCTATCATAATTACAACAGCATGAAACCAGTATATTCAAAATCTGTTTGTAGTTTATTTCATTTTATGTACAAGATACAAAAACACCTTTGGAATCTATATTTTCAAAAGCTGAAGTGTTGACTGAATCTTTTTTATTTAATGCCAAATGTATCTCTGTGTTTAAAAAAGAAGAGAGTATGCAACTTCTAGATATGACTTTAATACTCTAATTTCTGGTTCAGTTTTCATTCCCAAAATCAGAAAGTAAAATTTGATACACAGTGATTATCAAGAACAAATGTTGTGTTACGTGCTTCTCAGGAATATTGTCTGGGTATCAACAATATGAGCCAACACTTCTAATAATAAATAATTTCATCTTAACTCTATGAAAATCCATATATATTAATGTTTTTGATTTTTTTCTTTTTGGAGGCAAGATGTCCTTCTGCATTCCTGACTAACTTGGAACTTGTCAGGTAGACCATGATAGCAAGAAAGATGCAATATTCTTCCTTCCTCTGCCCCTAAGTGTGAGAATTACAGCTTTGTACCACCACACCTGTCATCATTAATGACTTTACTCACCTTTTCTAATGCTGCAGTGAAAATATCAAATACAATATCTTGACATTGTTATAGATCTGACAGTCTGTATGACCTCCTGAGATGAAATAGTCCTTCAGCAGTGGTGATTATGTACAAGTTTGTATATCCGGTATGTTCTTATGTGCCTAAAAGTTAGCTATCTCCCTATCTTTTTCATTTACTATTCTAAGGCAGATGAATTTTTTTGCTGTGTTGAAATAGGATTACGTTCTCCTTGGCATTTTCTAAATGACATTTTCTACTAATTATGCTCTTTCATGATGCTTTGTTTTTCCACATTGCCATTAACAAACTTCAAACTTTTCCGTATTCTTTATTTTTTATGCTCTAAGGCAGTCAAGGTCATATTTTGATAATAATGAGAAAGAAACCACTAAGAACATGATGAGCATTTAAAGTTTTCCAATTATATATTAAACACTAAAGATAACTATATACTGTGATTAGTTCGCAGTGCTTTTCTCGGGCACTTTGTTAACTGTTTTACTAACATGATTTTCCAGTGCTGAAGGCAAAATCCAGCTTACTCCTGATAAGCACCTACCATTGTACTATTTCCTTAGCACATAATTAATCAACTTCTTACCAATGAGATATTTCCAGATAGTAAATGTGTTGCAGCTGGAATAGGATAATATGGATTGAGAAAGCAACATATCACTCCAAAATTTAAAAACACAATTTCCAAAAGATGCTTCTGCCCCACTGATTACTTACTACACAAGAGAAAGTGTCTCTTAGGACAAGGCTCCTTAGATATTTACATTTTACTTCACTGCTCTCTTTAGAAGCTATGGAGAAAAGTTCAGAGAAAGGTACTTTAATTAAAATGGGCATAAAATGCCACCCTTACAAAGGATCCCAGCAAGAACAAAATGGTAAGACATTATTTTTATATTTGTGATACGGAAAAGGCAATCACTTGCCTTTCATCCTTTTGTACTCAGAGACCCATGTGTCCTGAGATTTTCGGTTTAACTACAGAGAACACTTAGACTACAATGAAGTATAAGATTTTAATTTTGATGTTTGCAAAAATTGGCATTTCTAGGCCTCCTGATGTAATGATGTTCGTAGAGTCTCACTTCACAATTTCTCTGAGTTAAGGAGGAAAACTGTAGCTTTGCTTTGGAGACATAGTCCTTGTGCATGCACTCTGTGTGTGGTGTGTCCTGGTGGTTGTGCATTTAAGACTCTGGACTTCAGGAGTCTGGCTATGATGTGCCTGTTAACGTCCCAGCACTGCTAATGAATGGCACATGGACCACTCAAGCCTGTTCAGCAGATATTGAAAGCAGAATGTGCTTATAGTAAATTCTTTTGCTTCTTATTTCTGTCTGTCCTTAAAACATCGAACCAAACAATAAACAAATTATAAAGAATTTTATAAAATGCCATACCGGACCACAGTACCTGATTGTTGAAAGGAGACACTTAGCATCATTAGTGCTGGGAATGCAAAAGAGATGTGTGCTTTGAAAGGGTAGTGAAAAAGGTCAGTTTTCCTATGTTAACACTACAGATGTGACAACTTTTCTTAAGCAATACTTGAACTCTCTATAGAAGACTTTACGTATGGTTAAGGAATAAGGTAATATTTTTTCAGAAAGGAAAAAAGATTAAACATTTCTGCTGAAGTAGTAGGCCCAAGGGTTTTGAGTTTTGATGCAAGCTAGTGGTGAAGAATACAGGCAGAAGTCAGTCAGTATGTTTAGGCCGTCTTTGCTTACTAACTTCTTATTAGCCTTTAGGTTCCTAAGTCATAGAGAAACTGAGAAATGAGCATTGGTTCTTGATTATTACATTTGAAAAACAAATGTCCCCTAAGATGGGAAAGAAGATATATACCCAAGAAACAGACGTTCACAGCTGAAGTTTGCTAAAGTGTACAAGACAGGTGGATCTGGGACAAATGTGGAAGAAATTCTTGCAATTTTCAAGAGTTTAGAGGGATGCTAATGTCCTGTTGATCACTGCTGTAGGAAGTCTTACAGCCAGTGGTTACCTACCCACTGGGGCATGGCCTCTTATACTATATATGCTGATGTAAAGTATGCATCCGGCCTCTTTCCGGCCTCTCTGGTCTGTTTGCGGATTTAGGTTTCTGCTCTCCATTCATCTTCATTCAAGCAGAGGATTTTGATTTGTGAGTCAACCCCTAAATAAATAACCATCTATTTATCAATTCAGAGCTAATGTGGGATTTCTTTTAAGCAGACTTCTTCATTTGGCGCCCCATGGTTGACTGCCAATTATTACAAGGAGAATGCTTGTTCATCCCAGCTGACTGGCTAACTCAGCCCCGTAATAACCATACAGAAACTGTATTAATTAAATAACTGCTTGGCCCATTAGCTCTAGTTTCTTATTTGCTAATTCTTATATCTTAATTTAATCCATTTTTATTAATCTGTGTATCACCATGTGGCAGTGGCTTACCAGGTAAAATTCCCAGTGTTTGTCTCCTGCAGATCCATGGTGTCTCTCTTACTCTTTCCTTCTCTCAGCTTTCAGTTCTGTCTTCCCCACCTACCTAAGTTCTGCCCTATCAACAGGCCCAAAGCAATTTCTTTATTAACCAATGAAAGCAACACAAAGATAGAAGGACCTCCTACACCATTATTATAGCGAAACTAAGAAATGAGCATTGTTTCTTAATTATTACATTTGAAAAGAAGTCCCCTAAGAAGAGAGAAGATATAATCCAAGGAACAGAGGTTTACAGCTGACGTTTGCTAAAGTGTACAAGATAGGTGGATCTGGGACAAATATGGAAGAAATTCTTGAAATTTTCAAGAGTTTAGAGGAATGCTAATGTCCTGTTGATAACCCTAATGTAACTCTCATTCCCCTTGCTATTCCCTAAGGAGGTCGGCTTGGACCATATAAGGTAACTTACCTTAATTTTTCATCAATTGAAGGTTAGAGTCAGAATTTAAATTCTCATTCAGTGCAAAGCCCATTGCTTTCCCAATGAACTTCAGTATACAAAAATCATCCCAGACTAGAATAGACTGGTGGTCCATACAAGAAGGATTGTCTGAGTATTTCTCAAAGTCATCTGCATCTTTGAGAAGAGAAGACTCCTATTCTGGCCAAGTCAACCATCTTAGTGACTTAAAAGCAGATGAAACTTTAGAATACAAAGAATCCTCCACCTTCTCTGTTCGTTCATGTTCTTATTTGTACTAAAGGTTTTTTAATATAGGAACTGGCCAGGAGAGATGATTCATCAGTTCAGAACACTTACTTCTTCTACAGGAGACTCAGGATAGTTTCCAGTAACTGAATGGCTCACTACTGTCTCTCAGCCCAGTTGTAGGAGATCAGGTATCTTCTAACCTAACCACCTAGGCATAGATATGATGTACATACAAATGTGTGGACAAAGTATACATACTTCTAAAATAAAATAAGCCTTTTTGTAAAAAACTATGAGTGTTTATATTAGGATTTTTGTGAAATAACTCTATGGTATTTGTGATAGAGAGGACAGGAATAAACATAAAGAAAATAATGACTAGGAAGACAGTTCCTTCTTAATTTAAGCTGGAAGGGAAGTAAGGTATAGAAGAGCTGCCTGGGAATCTAAAGGACATAGAGGTTGACTATGGAGGGTAGATTCATGACAACTGTGATAGTTTTGCTCTGTCTCAGCTCCCAGAGAAAGACTTTAAGGAGCGGCTTAGGCACCGAATCAGTGGCCATCAGACATGTAACCGTTATTTTTTTTTTCATTTTCATAGCTTCTTAATTTTTTACTTACCAAATGACAATTATTCATTTCTTGGTATTTTTAATGATAGTAAAGACACCATAGAACTCATGAATTTTTTTTGAATTTACTAATCACCTTGTTCATTGCTGCAACTTTCCCATTCCACCTTTTGCTATAAACTCTTCTACTGTAATCAGTGTTATTTATTATTTCTTACCTCTGATCTTAAAATACATGAAAGACAAAAACAAGCAAACAGGAAACAAAAGAAGCATGAAAGCTTCTGGTTTTGATAAGGAATGCATCAAAAGCTTAGAGAATTGCAATCAAGAGCTTAGATATAGCTATCAAATATTTATCTTGACTGTTCAAAAATGCTGTTTGTTTTCCTCTCTGAGTGAAGGGGCTATGCCCTTTAGAGAAGTTGTAACACCATGAGCTTATTTGGATTTTAATTGTCAGGACACAGATTCCTTAGGATAGTTAACAGGAAAGTATCTCAAAGTATCATCGCTTGAAAATGTTAATGTTCTAGTAAACCTGAGTCAGAAAAGCTGAAAATTTCCTTACTATTGAGAAAATAAAAGGGAAATGTATTGGAGACATCTGTGATTTAATGAGGAGAGACAATTAAATACTGTAGGCAATATAGGAAATGTACTTATTTTTTATCATTAATTATACCTGTTTCAGTGCTCTACCCTAGATGGAAAAAAGGATAGAATTAAACTAAATGTGCATGAAATGTTAATTTTTTTAAAGAAATTGAGGAAAATAAAGAAATAAAGAAGATATTTGAATGTTAGTGAGCACATTTGGTTTAAACTGGCATTTAATTAAAATACACACCCCTTCGCGCTTGAGCGTGCACACACACAACACACACACACAACACACACACGCACACTCACACACACCATTCTGAGTAAATTATCTATCAGTTATTTCAGGACTTCCACAGAGATTTTGATGAGCAGCAGGTTATCTTTTCCTGGTCATACCTTCTAAATTGACTTTCTTTTGTATTTAAAAAATAATCCTTTAAATTGCATGTAGTCTTATGTGGAATGATTTCTTTCCAGGAAAGTATACTAGAAAGAAACAATTCATTTGTTATAACATATGAAAAACTGAGAAAACTCTGATTTTAGCATGTTTTTTTTTTTTTACAAAAGCCTCAAGTGTATGTGTGTGTGAAGGTCTGTTTTTAAATATCAGGATTCTGTTACATATTTGCATATATAAGGTATTTCACTAGTAAAGTACTTGGACTTTTAGATACAGCTCCACCTTAGTATAGAGCATCTGTCATGAGTGTCGTTTCCCCTGGGGCCCTGGAGCCTGCACTGCAGCTCTCCAGACCTTGTGCCACAGACGGTCTTCATGCTAAAGCTCCTTTGATTTCCATTTTGAAAATAAGACTTCCAACAGAACTTCCCTACTCAAAGTCATTGGTTGAGGTGACTCCTGAAATGAACAATACCCACTCTTCCCTTCATGGGTCCTTCTCATTTGACTTAGAGCAGAGTGTGAGAATATTTTCATACTCTACTAAACAGAATTGGTTTGTTTTTAAAATTTTAGAAAAGATTTTAATTTTTTTCCTCTTTTTTTATTGATTTTTATTGAGTTCTAAATTTTTCTCTGCTCCCCTCCCTGCTCCTTCAATCTTCCACCAACATTCTCATGCTCCCAATTTACTCAGGAGATCTTGTTATTTTGTCTTATTAGAATGAGGAGACATCATTATTTTATTAGAATCTTTAAAATGTGGGATCACGTGAAAATTACCTTTTCATTTACACAGATAATGAAAATGTGTTAGGTCCCTAAAGATGAAGTACTTTTCTGTTTCTTATTGGTTTCATATTAACTTGTATGGCCACAGTGGTATGAATCTCTGCAAACAGCTAAAATCTACAAAACCTTCATCCTCATGCTTATTCCTTGAAAATTAGATAAAATATATGAATACATTAATCTCAGATTTCAGAGAGAAGTTTGCTTATGTAATATGTTTATGGTTGATAAGTACTTCTTAATATTTGAAGACATTGCTGAAAATATTTAGATACAGCCTGCCCTGAGTTAAGATGTTTCCATGCTGGAGATCGAAGGTGACAGCCCAATGTCACTGCTGTACTGTGTTCCTATGCCATGTACTGATGTGTGACCTTGTTCATTATGTCAAGTGTATGTGATGACTTTCACACCTACATACTTTCTATTTGTGACAGAATTTTCTTTCTTAAACCAAGAGGAATCTGTGTTTCCAAAACTTTGTATAACTTTTTCTCCCTGACAAAAGAAGGGAAAATGCATTTTAAACCAATAGAGCATGTTTTTCATCTGAACACTGAACCAGATTAGACATGAAATGCCAATATAAATTGTTTGTTTACAACATATTGTTATTAGTTGATTAAAGTTATATGTGAACAATGAGTTAGGAGTCTAACATCAATGGTATTCTTTGAAAATGTTGAATTTCATTTCTTTTGCCACTGATTTATTTTTTCTTTTAATGAAATATATTTTTTATATCATACAGGCTTCTTCCATTTTTCCTTTTCTCTACTCTTTCTGGTTCCTCCCTTCCAGATCACTTCTGTTTCGCATTAAAAAGCAAACTTTTAGTAAATAATAAAAATAAATTAAAACATATTAAGATAAAACACAATAAGAACATCAGAATAAGACAAAACAAACAGATGGAAAGAGCCCAAGAAAAGTCACACGAAATAGATATAAACACAGAGTTCTACTTATTTATACATGCATGAATCCCATAAAAACAATAAACTGGAAGCAGTAATAAATATGTAAAGAACCTGAGGAGTAAAAATGAAAGAGAAAAAAGTAATTTTAGATGAAACAAGACCCAGTGCCATTGTCAATGGCCTCCCAGTCAGCCTGGAGGCTCACCTTCCTGGACCTGGAGGGAGGGGGGGAGGAACTTGGACTTCCCGCTGGGCAGGAGGCCCTGACTGCTCTTGGGACTGGAGAGGGAGGAGGAGAGGGAGTGGGGGGAATGGGAGGGTATTGGGAGGAGTGGAGGAAGTGGAAATTCTTTATACATAAATGAATAAATAATAATAATAAAAGTAATTAAAACAAAGCCCTGCCATGGCATTATAAAACAAGGAACATCTAACACAGCTGTTGATTTCATTTTCTGTTGGCTTTCTCCTTCTGGGCATGCAGTCTACCCTTCAGAGTAGTCTGTCTCCCCAGTGAGACTCTCATTTGTAAGTGGTTATCAACTGGAGATAGCTTCTGGTTTAGAGACCGGGGCATGCGTGCCTTTCTTTCAGCTCTAAGAACACATCTGGTGCAGATCAGGAAAAGCGCTGTAAATGCTGCCTCAGTCTTTATGAGAGCATCCATCATGTTGATTTAGAGGGCCTTTCTTTGCAGCGTCCTCCAACTACTCTGACTTTTACACTCTTTTTGCCTCCTCTTCTGCAGATTTCTCAGAGTCCTGAGGAGAGAAATCTGATAGAGAATTGCAATTTATGGCTGAGTGTTCGAAGGTCTCTCATTCTGCATGCTTTCTGACTGTGGGTCCCTCTATTTGCTACCATCTGTTATAAGAGTAAGCTTTTCTAATGATAGCAGAGCAAGGCCCTGACCTTTGACTAAAGCAGAATGCCATTAGTAGTCCTTTTATTGCTATATTCCTTTCATAGAACATTAGCACTTGGCTTTACCCTTGTACTTAGGCTGTGAAGTCTCAGGTTCTTGGTCACCCAAGCAGTGTCATATATGGATTTCATTCTGTGGAATGGGCCTTAAGCCAAATCATGTATTTGTTGGTTTTTTCCACAAGCTTTAGACAAGACTTTAAATTTGTTTACTTAAACTAGTTGGGTTGACAGTTATATATAGCTTTATAAATTTAAATACTTTGTGAGAATTCCACAGGAATATCATCCAAGGGACACTATTTACTTGTAATATATTTTATGTGACTCTTAAATTAAGATGAAGTAAATAATGATTACTTTATAAGCATATCTCCGCACAACTCATTGAACATGGAAAAGTTGAGCTGGTGTCTACATAAACTCTTCTGATCTAATATAAAAATATATCAGTAAAATTATTCCTAATGATATTCTGCTATACTCATAGATCAGTGCCTTATCAAGTCGTGATCAGAGAGGCTTCCTCCAGCAGAAGAAGGGCAAAGATGCAGAGATCCACAGTCAGATGTTATGTGGAGAGAGTCTAAAATTAGAGGTCTCCATCATACTCCTCCCCTCAAAGCTCAGGGAATCCCATGGGAGAAAAGGATGAAAGATTGTAAGGGCTGGGACAGGGGTGGAGGATATTACAAAAAACAAGGTCATCTGAATCATTAAGCATGAAACATATGCACTCCCCGAGACTAAACAGGAATCCCAGAGCATAGAAAGGTCTGCACCAGTTCCTCTGAATATAATAGCAATCAATTTAGGGCTTTTATGGGACTCCTGACTGTGAGAACAGGTGGGTCTCTGACTCATGCTTGCTCTTAGTACTCTTTTTCTTCTGTTAGCTTGCCATATCCGAATATGATATTATAGTTTTTGCTTCATCTTATTATATTGTATTTTTTCATGCTTGATTGTTCTCTCTTAGAAGCCCATTCTTTTCTAATGAGAGACAGAAAGGGAGAGGATCCTGAGAGAAAGGGAGGGAAAGGGAGAGGAGATATGGGAGAGAAGAGGGGGGGAAGAGGAGAGGTAGAGAGAGCAGTGAATAGGATATGGAAAGGAACGAGAAGGAGTAGAGGTATGGGAAATTATAACTAGGATATGTTGTATGAGAAGAGAATCTATTTTCAATAAAAAATAAAGCAGCAATGTAAGGAATAGAAATTTCTTCTCATATTTGGCTTGCATTTATGTCAGTGTGCCCTGTGCATGTCTAGTACTCACAGAAAGCAGAAACATGGTTGTAGCATGAAGGCCGGCTTGTTGGGGTTTCTGTCCCTCCCGGTACTCCACAGCCGGCAAGTCCCAAAGAAAATCACATGAAGTCTACATTAGGTTATAAACTGATTGGCCCATTAGCTCAGTCTTCTTATTAACTAATCCTTACATCTTACAGTAACTCATAATTCTTGTCTGTGTTAGCCATGTGGCTCAGTACCTTTTTCAGCTGTCAGCTCACATGTTGCTTCTTCAGTGATCTGGGCAGGAATGGCAGAGGGAGCTTCTTGTTTCCCATAATATTTTTGTTCTTATCGCCCTGCCTCTACTTCCTGTCTGGTTGACCCACCTATACTTCCTGCCTGGCCAATCAGCATTTTATTAAAATACATGATTGACAGAATACAGATAATTCTCCCACACCACATGGTCAGGTCTCCTGGAACTGACAAAAACTGTTACAAAGTTTGTGAACTGCTATGTGGGTTCTGGAAATTGAACCAGGGTCCTCTAGAAGAGCAAAATGGGCTCTTAACCATTGAGCCATCTTTCCATATCATAAGCATATTATTAAACATATTTATTTTATAAAAGATTTTGTTTTAAAATGTGTTGGCTGACAGGCAAGGGAGGAAATCCTTGTATTATCATTGATTACTGACTAATCTAGAGGCTCTAATTATTCTGCCAAAAATACCCAGAGTGAAATGTAGTGATAATGGAGCATGTGGACATCAAATAATATGAGTCTCCTACAAGCACTAGGATTAAAAAATGTTAAAATTCCTAGACATCATCCTGAATTGTGTGCTTGGTAGTTCATCCAGCTTATGGCAAACGCATTGCATCCTCTTAGAAGCATTATTTGTCTTCATGAGATTTATCACTACTGTAATCTACTGTTGCTATAGCAAAGTTTTTAAAGTTAAAGGCATGAAGCAACCTGAACATATTACCTTATAGCTGTATAGCATAGGAGTCCAAAATGACTAACCATCTTATAATCAGAGAATTTAGAGACTTCAGAAGGCAATCCACTCCTTTGCTTTCTTCAAGCATCTAAGAGCAGACAGTTTATCTAGGCTCTTGGCTTCTTTCATTCAAAGTCTACAACGCTCAAGAGAGTCTACGTATATTGCATCCATCTCAGTTTTTCTGCCTCCCTGTCAATGTCAAATGGATTCTTGGAATTGCAATGGGTCTAAATGGAAAATCCAGAACAGTTTAAATATTTCCAAGTAAGTAGTTAGCTTTCGCACCCACAATCTAAATTCCTCCTTATTATATGAAAGTTCATTGATATCTTCTGAGGCTGAGAATGTGGACATCTTTGAAATCTCATAATTATATCTATCAAAACTACAAATATTTTATTATTTTCTCAATTTATTTTCACATTAACAAATAAAAGAACATAATTGTGTCTGTCTTTTTTTTATTTGTGATTGAAGAGCCATTAGTGGGATGAGAACTAAGTACAAGATTATGTGTCTAAAATGCTGTTTGCTATGGCTTTCATCTCTCGATTGTATACTCCTCTATATTGACCTGATCTAGAACAACTTGAGGTTTATGAAAATGTCAAGTGAAAGGATATTGGTATGTTAGCTCTATGGGAGTGGGGGCTAAGTAGTTGGAATTGTGTAGAGTTATAGATACAGCACACCAAGATACCAGGTATGAATAAAGTTGAAGTGGGAAACAACATACCTAAACACTTATTATTGGATACACACACACACACACACACACACACACAAATATGGGATTAATATCTAAAATACGTTAACATATCACAAAAATCCACAAATGAAATATAAAAACACCACAAGTATCCAGATTTATGATCGACAAAAGAAGTTGGTAGAATTTTCTATGATAACATAAAATTCGAAAAATAAAAAATATTCAGAATAACTAGCTCTCGTTAAATTAGAAGACAATGCATAGTAGAGCTATAGTTTCACACCTGTTAGTATGTTATTGTCAGTGCATCAATTGATGAGTGTTGGTAAGGGCACAGAGAAAATGAGCACTTGCACAGTGTTGATGGGAATGCACATTGGTACAGATATTCTGGGAAGCAGCACAGTGGTTCTACAAAAGCTAAAAATAGTGTGACAGGTGCATCCCACCTCATTACACCTCATTGCACCATTATTCCAGAGGTGGCATTAGTCTGTGCTGGCGAATGAGTAAGGACATTGTAAAGCAAAGAACACATTCAAACATGTATATACAAAGGGAGGGAGGGAAAGATGAGGAAGAGATATTACTTACATTAAAATGTAATATTCTCCAATACATGACAACACAAGCGGAATTGGAGAACACTACAGTAGTTAAAATGATCTACACACACACACACACACACACACACACAAACCCTCAGTGATTGCTTAGTTGCAAACTGTATTTTAAGACTCTTCAAAATTTATTTTTGAAACCTTGTTCAATCAATGTAACATACAATGTCTGCATTCACTACATACCCAAGACTTAACACTGCCTTCATACACTAGGAAAAGAACAATGTGCACAATAGCATGGAAAAATTTTCCAGTACATGAGAATTTATTTTTTCTAATATAAGAAATATTAAAAATAAAAGAACAGTGTTATCATAATTACCTTAGTATTTACCTGCTTAAAAGGTAAAAATAAGTACACTGTGTGAGAAACAAAAACTTAGTATCTTCGTTTTTTGAAATTTTGATATTAACAGATGTGTAATTCATATTATAATTAAAAGCTGAATACAAGATTGGAAACAGCTTGTTGGAGGGTCGATAGCTCTGAAGTGGCTGAGAGTCAGAACTTGAGACTTCCACTCAGTACTTTGATTCCCTCCTCTATGGCTGTGCCTTTGTGTCCTCTGTACTTGTTTGTTACACATTAGAAGGGGATTATTTAAGCTGATATCCCCTATAAAGATGCAATGTTTTCATGTTAAATGATAGGATAAATTTAGATAAATGAGTGCTATGGAAAGGTTTGAATATACTTCATTTAATACCCAATCTTTTCACAGCATTTCTCCAGAACAAAATCACAGGTTCCATGAGTAAGCTACTCTCTGCACATGGTTTCAATATGTTACAAAATATGTGTGTTTTTCCAGTGAGCCTATGTTCACACAAAGCACATTTTATGTTAGACAAAAATTATAAATAAAAATCCTTTCATTTGTCTTAACATTTTTTTTTTGTTTTGGTAAAGATTTCTTCCTCATCCTCTAGGTAGGATTTGTAATAAAATCAAATATAGAGTTTGGCAGTGGTAGCACAAGCACATAATTCTAATTCTTGTGAGGCGTGGAAGGAGCTTCTCTGAGTTTGAGCCTGCCTAGTTTACAGAGTGAGTTCCTGGGCAGTCAGGGCTACACAGAGAAATCCTGTGTGTGTGTATGTATGTGTGTGTGTGTGCGTGTGTGTGTGTGTGTGTATGAAGTACACTATTTAAAAATATATGGCATACTCTAAGAAAGTTATAAAAATTACTTTTATCAGAAGCAAATTGGTATAGAATACACAGAACAGTACTTGTTTCTGTCTATCATTGTGTGTGTGAGTGTGTGTGCGCGTGCGCGCGCACATGTGCACGCATGTATGTGTAGGCGCATATATGCCATTGGTGCACTTGTGTGTAAATGTCTGTGGAGGCCAGAGGACAACATTGCCTATCTTTGCAAAAGTGTTGTCTGCCTTGTTTTTGGAGACAGGGTCTTTCACTGATCTGGAACTGACTGATTACCTCAGACTGACTGTCCACTGATGGCCATCTATTCTCACATCTCAACTTCAGAGAAGAAATGATGAGAACCATAGCACAGCTTTTCTATGTAGGTCTGGGTGATCATACCTGTGTCCTCATATTCATGAGGCAGTCACTTATAAACTGAGCTCTCATAGCTGCCTTGTCTCTGTCCACAGTATATGCAATGGCTTCATTATATTTTTTAAGCCTTCACATAATGTTTTATGTCTAGAGCCTGTACCATGTAGCATAGGCACCATGAAAAAGGCCATGGAAAATTTTTGAGGTCCGTGTTTCACATTGGCATTAATTCCTACTACCTCAAATAAAAGAACATTCATACATAGGCAAACTACTCATGGCATAATTAGGTGCCATGTAATCTGTAAACAGATATTTCCCTCATGCAATCAGAAACTTAATTTAAATTAAAATAAACTTATTTATTTTAATTTCTCACACAACGTGCTAATGTTACACTCTGGACAACTGTATGCTCACAAATTTCTTATCAACTACAGTTTCATGTCTAAGCTAATATCAAGACATTTGCCCTAATCATGTTAAGAGCTCATCAAAGGGGAGCAGGAGTGACAATCGCGATGTGTATGAAGTCAGGTAAGTAAGTGCCTGACTTGTTTACTTTTGTTATTCTATGTTTTAAAATCTCAGAAAACACTTTGCCACTTGAAGCTTGGCTCCTGTACCTTCCACACCTCAATTCCTGCTCTGCAAGAGGAGCACAGGAAGTCGTTTCAAAAGGCTGCCAATTCATCTCTGCCATTCTTCTCTCTGGGGAGTAGAGGTTGAGGTCACCTCCTCACTCTTCCAGATGGCTGTGCACCACAAAGCCTTCTGCATTAGTCTAACTGGTTTTCAGGGTATAATAGTAGCAAGAAGAGGTTCAACTACAATATTCCTCTTTGCGTGCTCACTACAAATTTAAAAATAAATCCAAATAGTCTATTTAAAAGCATCTGTAAAAATATTCCAACAAGAGAATAATATAGACGTTAAAAAGAAAGGCTTGCATTATTGCCCAGGTCCTCTTTTGTCTTCACTGCATCAACAACTTTTCCCTGCTTTGCTCAACCCTTTCCCAATTCCTTCATCTCCCTTGACTGTGTGCCGAATAGAGCCCTGTCTCTGTTTGTGTCCCTGTGTGACTATCTTTCCCATAGTGTCAATTATTTCCTCCTTTTAAAAATGAAGTCAATCTCAATTTTCTTACTTTTCTCCTATGTATTTTCAGTGTATTTCTCATGATAGAATGCCATTCTTTCTCTCTACTCAATCACAGTGAAATATCCGTAGAACATCTGGGCTTCATCATGCTAAGTGTGTGCTTTTCCTCCTTTTTTATTTCACAAATTGAATCGCCTGTATATTCCTGCAGTTATGGCTGCATCTTCTTCCTTCTGTCCTATTAGTGATTCACATAAGCCTTGAGTGGTTGAAAACTTAGCAAGCAGTGTAATGAGTAAGCAAACTTCACAAATGACAGCAAAGAATCATAATATCTGAGCATTTACTCTACCGGGCAGTGCAGACAGCTGACAGAAAGGATGACAGAGATGAATAATTAACTTGTAATTTTCATTCTAACAATAATTGTAATAACCACTTTATCCATTAGTTGATGATTATTTTGAGTGGAATGGTTGCATTATAAAGGGATGAACATGTTAATATAAAGAGTTTCCTACACTAATGGTTGAGAATACCAGTGCAGACCTAGAATCAATGATTCAAAAGGCTTCAATTATTTATTAGCTCCTTCATGTTTCTTATAAAACTAGGAGCTATAACTAGTGACAGCTACACACACACACACACACACACACACACACACAGGAAAATGTTTCTGGAATGAAATATTGTAGATGCATATATTTTATTTCTGCTGAAGCCTTTATTTCTATTTTTTGTTATTTGTATTTATTTGAAAATTTCTGAGGAAACTCATAAACATTCCGTTAAAGATGATGAATGCTCAGGAGTAATTACACAGAAATCACAAAACTATCTCTTAAATTTGTCTAGTTTTAATTTTCTTCCGTCCACAAACAAAGTGTCAAGACTACCTGTTACATATATATGCTCTTACTTTCATCCTGGTAATAATCAAGAGAGATGATGACATTTGACTTACAAGGAAAGTGGACTGATATGAACATTTTGGGATACTTCTCTTGCGGTGGTATCAGTATGATATCCACCTGGTACACTCAATGACTCTGTTTTTTTATAAACCAGTGTTCAGAAATGAACCACAATGGTCGATCCAAGAGTATTAATCAAATCTCAATATCAGAAAGGACGTCTATGAACAGATTTGAGGCTGTGTCATTTAGTATCCAAATCAAAAGAACTACATTAGGCTTGTTTTGTGCATCAAACTGTGTCTTCCATTCAGTAGCTCAAACTTAAAATAACAGTGGATTATTATGCTTTTATTCCTTCTCTGCCTAGAAGAACATTCTTTATTAACCAAAAGATAAATCGTTTGTGGTATTCACCCATTATCTTTATAATACACTTCACTTGTTTGAGTTTTCATTATTGAATTTTTACTTTGCAGATTCTATTTCACATTCTACAATATGTTTCCCTGGCGCATATAATAATATATTTACCAAATATAATTTCATGTTCTACAGTGAAACTCAGTTTTATTATTTATTTACTGTATTTAAAGTCTAGCTTGATATAGTATAAAAACCTATGCTATTTAGGATACCTATGACTTCAGATAACAGAAAACCCTAACAAAGTAGATTTAATTATAAAGGAATCAATCAACATTCATACCACAAAGGTACAGGGTTTCAGCAGCTAATTCAAGGAAGAAAACAGTTTTTCTCTCTTTGCTTAGTATCACCAGAAAATCTCCCATGTGGCTGCAGAATTTTTTTCACACTTGTGGTTCTATTAAAGGGGAGTACAAAGTTTTAAAGGGAGGACATCTCTTCCAGACTCTTATTTTCTAAGATTTAATAAGCACCTCCCATCATCACCCTAAAAGCTTCCTCTGTTTTCTCCTTGGGCAGTATTGCATCTAACACTTAGGCGTAAGTCAAGTGTGTGAACAGAAAGAAATGGTGAAGTAGTTATAACCTTTGTTTGATCTGAACCAAAAGAGTTACCTTTTTTTCCAGGATTGTGTAGCATATGGGGAGGGGTAAACTCTCTACCAAACAAGAGTATGGGTACAGCTTTTGCTAGGCAACAAGATATATCTAAAAAGTAAAGCACAAGTTTGAAAGATTTCATAGTACTGTAGGGAAATAGATAAGACAATGAGGAATTTTAAATATTACTACAATGCATAGCACTAATGGACAGGTGTTCATGGTCGTTACTTGGATTGTGACAGTAAGCAGGAAGAAGGAGCATCAGATTTGAGATGAAAGGTACCAATCAGAGACACTGGAGATGAGGAGAGAACCAGAGATCAAATTTTACCATATATAGTCATAATTACTATTTAGGGAATTTGCTGTTTCAATTCTGGTAAAACTTGATAGGACCTCCCAAATTCACAAGATTTAATATTTAAAATGTTGTCATTTTCTTTGTTTATATTCATTTAAAGAAAGTTAAAATTCCGAAGATCTGAAATGGTAATTCTAGAATAAATAAGTTGGATATATCAGAACTATGACATTGAAAGCACATACTCACAATATTGTAGACTAATGTCACCATGCTTTTCATTTGACTGTGTATGTTGTTATATTCTAGCATATATTATTTTACTCTGAGCATTTGTACCAAAATATGAAACATCATTATCTGTTAACTCCATCAAGGTAATTTTCAGTTATATTGTCAGAGAAGAGCAGAAAATAAGTTGTCATTTTCATTTTTCTGTTTTAATCACAAAAGAAGTGAGGCATTTTGGATTTCTGGCTGATAGGAACATTTTCCTTCTTATTAAATGTGTTCTTACATAGTACTAGGGTTTGAGTTCTATTGTGTAAGCACCACATAAAGCCAGGTTTTGTTTTATGAAATACAAACTAATAATACAGCTTTAATGAATCTTGTATTCAACATACTTTATATCAGTTAAATTCATTTAAAACTTATTTGATCTTCCATGAAAGGTGAGATGTCCCATATGTTAAAGCAAAAACACCACAATGTCCATTAATTGGATATAAATGGCTGTAAATTCATGTATAATAAAATATTTGCCAAGTTTACTTTTTATTGGAGGAAATTATAAAGTAAAGAAACTTCTATAATACCCTTCATTTAGTAGGAGATTTTTTTTGTCAATTATTTGCTTTAGAGATACAAATTGGGGGAAACAAACATTTATTATAGATTTTATTTTATCTTAGAGGTAGTACATTTGCTGATTGGTCCTAAAAGATAATTATCGGTAGCCTTCAAAATAAGACCCTTTAATGACTTTTCTATTTCTTAGTGAATAGCATGAGCCTAGATTCTGAGGTTTCGATGTCTCAGGATTCAGCATGTCCTCCCATGATATTTTTTCCAGTTTTTTTTATGGTCTTCCTTCTCTTTAGTTACTAAAGTTTTATTTATCTTAATTCTATATCTATCTTGCATATATATATATATACACACATATGTATAATTAAATTTCTTTGATCTGTTTTCTTTGCTTATTCCAATTGAAAGCATACTCATCTTCCTTCTGCACACATAGCAATTTAACTCCTTCCCAAGCCCCTTTTG
Source organism: Myodes glareolus (assembly GCF_982192425.1). NCBI lineage: Eukaryota > Metazoa > Chordata > Mammalia > Rodentia > Cricetidae > Myodes > Myodes glareolus. Next base: position 36,466,627 of record NC_142038.1, on the reverse strand, counting down.
CTATTTATTCATGATATAGTAATTTATATCTTACATGTAGAGAGGTTAAAATTTGTTTTAACACTCTTATAACTGGTCTCAGTTTATGCCAAATTATCTACTGGATTCAACCAACCACAACAAAAATATTTTGAGTGCTCTTGCTATCTTTCCTCATTTATATAATTTATATTTGGTTGATCAAACAATGAAAATTAAGAGCAAAAAATTGAAATAATTGACTTCAAATGACAGGATTTTGCAGAATTTCATCATATTTTGTGCTTGTTCTTTCACATTGAATACAAATGTTTTCTTAAGTGATGCCTTGTACAGTTCTGTGACAGATTAAGAATGGTTTACCATATCATTTTTAAAAATTTTAAATGTACTATAGGTAACCTTTAATTTTATAAAATGATAGAAGAGTCAAATACATTATTCTTTAAACATAATTACCTATCATATCTGAAAGAAAAACAGTAATCTTAACTAGAACTTAAGTAACCACTATAATATGGGAACATTATGGTCTGAACACTATTTCATAATATATCAACTCCTTGTCTATTATATATGTGCAAGGTAGTTTCTAGTAAATAGTAGTGGAATTAAAAATTTTGTAATTATGTTTCCACTCACTTATTAAATGTGACTTGACTGAATGACTAGAATGAAATGCAGTTTTTAAGAATATAGCAGTGAATACACAGAAACTGATAGCCTTGACAAATATTTTCATCCCAGAGGGACAACTGATGTAGTTATATCGTAATCATGATAAATAATTATGCTTTGCATTGTAAGATAACATGTATGGAGATATAGCGCTAACACACATAAGGTCTTATCTTCAATTCCAGGTACCACAAACAAAAAATGATAAATGAGTAAGGAAAATGTGTATAACATAATTCAAATCTAGAAAGGCATATAAAGAAGAGAGGAGATGTGGTTTGTAATTTTAAAGAGAGTTGACAGGATTAACCATAACAAGAGGATATTTTAAAGTCAAAATGCGAGCATAGAGGAGAAACTAATCCATGATGTCATGTACTTCAAAAGCTTTAGATTTAAAGGGCAAAGGAACAAGGATTTCTGAAGTAAAAGTGTGCCTTAGCCTTAAGGAAGAATCATCACAGGAAGACTGAAGTCTTAAACTCAAGGAGTCCCAATCAGCCTGATGATGTAGGACTTTCTCAGCTCTTGTGAACAGAGTACTGGGGAAGATTGATTTGTATTTTATGGTCATTGCCCTCACTAATGAGTCCATGATGTGCTGTACAGACTAAGGACACAGACAGAAGAGTAGTTTGATGGTTGTTATTGTAGTTCAGACAAAGAAAAACAGTAACATATGGATCAAGTGATCACTCTGGATGAGATGAAGAATATTTGTATTTTTGTACAATTAAAAATCCTACATTCTAAAAATAAAAGTCTCTTATAAGACATTTTATAGGAAATGGATATGCATTCTTTTTCAGCAAAATGGGGGTTCAGAGTGTGCCTATCTTGTAGAAAAGTATGTTAAAATAGATTACTTTGTTTGCTTTTAAAAAATCTTTAATATCTCAGAGTCATTTTGATTTGCATTTCCTTCATGGCTAAGGATGTTGAACATTTCTTTAAGTGTCTTTCGGCCATCTGAGATTCTTCTGTTGAGAATTTTCTGTTTAGTTCTGTACCTCACTTCTTAATTTGATTATTTGGAAGTTTGATGTCTACTTTCTTGAGTTCTTTATATATTTTGGAGACCAGTACTCTGTCTGATAGGGGGTTGATCATTTTTTTCCCTTTCAGTGGACTGCCTTTTTGCCTTATGAACTGTATTCTTTGCCTTATAGAAGCTTCGCAGTTTCAAGAGGTCCCATTTATTTACGGTTGCTCTCAATGTTCTGTGCTGTTGGTGTTAAAGTTAGGAAGTGATCTCCTGTGTACATGCATTGGAGGCTACTTCCCACTTTCTCTTCAATGAGGGTCAGTGTGACTGGGTTTATGTTGAGATCTTTAACCCATTTGGAATTGAGTTTTGTGCGTGGGAATAGATATGGATCTATTTTCATTCTTCAACATGTTGACATACAGTTATGCCAGTACCATCTGTTGAAGATGTTTTCTTTTTTCCATTGTATAATTTCAGTGTCTTTGTCAAAAATCAGATGTTCATAGGTGTGTGGATCAATATCAGAGTCTTCTAGTCAATTTCATTGGTCAAATTGTTTTTATGCCAATACCAACCTATTTTCATTACTGTAACACTGTAATCTAGCTTGATGTAAGGAATGGTGATGTTTCCAGAAGTTCCTTTATTTTACAGGATGGTTTTGGCTATTCTGGGGTTTTGTTTTTTACATATAAAGTTGAGTATTGTTCTTTCTAGGTCTGTGAAGAATTGTATTGGGATTTTCATCAGGATTGCATTGAATTTATACATTGTTTTTGGTAGGATTGCCATTTTTATTATGTTGATTCTACCTATCCAAGACCATGAGGGATCTTACACCAGTCAGAATGGCTAAGATAAAAATTACCAATGGCTTCCCTCCAACATATAGTTTATAATGGAGAGGCTGTAGAGTAAGGGAAACACTCCTCCATTGCTGGTAGGAAAACAAACTCATCCAACCAGCTAAAACCCTAAGGAATAGAGGACAGGGTGCCCAAAATGACCTTGCCCTATAGTCAGATTGATGAATATCTTAAATGTCACCATAAAACCTTCATCCAGCAACTGATGGAAACAGAGGCAGAGACCTGCAGCAGAGCACTGGGCTGAGCTCCCTAAGTCCAGTTGAAGAGTGGGAGGAGTGAGATTATGTGCACGGTGGTCAAGGCCATGATGGGGATACAACTGAAATAGTTTTAACCTGAGCTCACCAACTCCATCCGGACAGGGAAGGAAACAGCATAAGACCAAGCTAGTCTCTGAATGTGGGTGACAGTTGTATTTTGGGGACAGACTGCCGGGCCATTGATAGTGGCACCAGGATTTTTCCCTACTGCTTGTACTGGCTTTTGGGGACTCCATTTTCTTTGGCTGAATACCTTGCTCAGCCTACATATAGTAGGGAGGGCCTTAGGCCCTCCACTAAGCAATGTGCCTTACTCTCTCTGAGGAGTGGATGGGGAGGAAGAAAGGTGGAGTGAAAGGGAGGAGGAGAGGGAGTGGGAACTGGTACTGAAATGTAAAATGAAAAAAGATAGTTTTCCTTTTTAAAAAAATAAAATAAAAATCTTTAATAGTTTCATACATGTATATCGTGAATGTTATTAGTACTGTTCCTTCACCCTCATGCCTTTTTCCTCAACAAGTCCTCATTCTATTTTCAAGATTTCTTTTTATGTGTGACTCACCGAGTTAAGTTAGAGTTCCTTGCCTCATGCTAGGCAGAAGGCTACTCACTGAGGAGAAGGAAACTTATCTGTAACTATATCAATGAAAGTAACCTTTTACTGACAACAGTTCCTTAGTGAAAAATGGGGCCTCATGAATTCCTTTTTCGTCCATAATGAAATGCTAATTGACCCTATCTTGCCCAGTTCTTGTGAAAATAACCACGACTAGAGTGTGTTCATGAGTGCCATAGCCATTCCATGTAGCCAGTATCATGTGATGTAGACTGTTAGGATAAGTTAAGAAGACGAAGGCAAGAACATAAATAGGTCAAGACCAACTTTGGCTACATTGGCTTCTATTGTGAGTTGGTTTAGTATAAAGCACTCAGTAGGCACAGGGACATTCATTGTACTTACTATCTACAAATGTCAAAGTTTTGCAAGGGATAATTATTCCATTATTTAAGGTATTTAAGGATTCTATTTTTAAAAAATACAATCTTATGACAAATTTAAATCAAGGAGAAATGAAATCCCCAAAATTCTTATAAATGAGTTTTTTAAAAGTCCATATCACAAATTTGTTTAGATATATCAAATGTTTGTTGACATGTGGAAGTATTTTATGATGGTTACTGTTATTTACTCTCTATATAAACTCATCTGACAACACTTGTCTGTAGCACATTGTCAGAACCTGAAGGAGTCTTGTATGACACTCTTCTTGCATAGATATGAACAAATGACTACTCTCCCCAGGCAGAGAAATAGCAATAGGCCAAAGTAAGGATACCACCAACCTCTAACTTGTTGACACCCCAGGGAGTCCTATTGGAGTGAGTTACAGGAATATGAGTGAAGGTTTCTTACAATAGCAGAAATACCTGAAAGGCTGCTGCATCACAGAAAGCATGAATGACTACTAAGGAAATATGGATACCTGGAAAGCAATGAAGAGCCAAACAGCAGGTTAAGAAGTTAGAGAGTATATTGGTCTAAGCTTTTTCTAGGCAGTTCAGAGTATCGGTGAGAGCCTCTTAGAAGTCTTTACTGTTTATATATACCTGGGGAAGGTGGCGCCTGGTGAATCTGGGCAGTTTCAGGGACTTCCTAAATCCTTTGAATTGTTTACTTATAATTACTCATAATTAGCATTATGAGTTTTTTTCTGCAGGGTGGAATATTTCACTTCCCCTTAGAACATCACGTTGTTTAACCTCCCTGTGAATAACCTGTGTTATACTCCCCAGTTGTTGTTTTTTGTTTGTTTTCTTCTTCTTTAATATCCTTATTTTAATAAACGTTAATCTGAGAAGGTTTCAATCTCAGAGAAAACTGCTATTCAATAATTAATTACACTGCCACTCCTTCTGTTTTCTTTTTCTTAACCACAGATAATAGGTGCTAGCAATATTTAAAATTTCAAAATTTTCATTTTTCAGTAGTTATTTTAATAAGTATAGACATTTTAAGAAAGAGTATGTATAGCTATTTTCATATAGTCAAACATGAATAGTGACATGTGTTTGTATGTTATTGCATACAAACATATACATATATAATATACATAACTAATATATAAACATATATTATTAAATATATTATTAGAAACACATTTATACATACAAAATTTTTAGACACACAATTATTTCACTAAAAGAAAAGACTGTATATGTGTTAGGTTCATGTGCCTGTATCACTGAAAATAGCATCTAACATATAACACTGACAGCTTTTATCAGCTATAAAAATTTTTACTAAAAGTGATATATTAAAAACATTAAAATAATGGAATTAAATTTAATATTTTACCTGAAATTCTTCCATTGCCACTTTATTCTTGCAGCTGTACCATAATCGTAATTTAATCTACAAATATTCAAAAGAATGAAAACTAAGAATATGAATCTAAAAATAATCTGCAATAGTCAATCAAATGGGATGTTTAAGATAAGAGTCAGAGAATTTCAGTCTCTGGTAATACCCAGCACACATTTCAATTCCTAGAATATGGTAGATACTAGATTTTTCTTGTTATCCTCTGAAGAGCCTCATTATACCTTGATTTTCAATATGGCATTATTAAACCAGTTTATAAAGTATAAATCAGATTAATTTGTCTCTTTTGTTAGTAAGTACAGCAAGTAGAGGATAGAGCAAATGAATGCATTCTCTAAGTGATTTCTTAAGTGAGCTAATAATGCAACATTATTTTAAAGAATATAGTTTCAAAAGTATAGAGTACCATTAATAGCATGAAAGCAAACACAAGAGTACTTGTATCAGTCATTGCAAGTCATTTATGCTAATACATATGTCAGGAGAAATTAGACTCTTGATTTGAACTGAGCCTTGGAACTCATCCTCTTTGTTAAATGTAGTATTAGAAGAATTAGTTTGTAAATTTGTTATCAGGCTTTAAAATCAATCTACAGGTGATACAAAATGAAAATAAAGATATAATGAAAGAGGAATCTGACAAGTTACATATAAGCACAGATGAACAAATAGAACTTTCTAGAAAGGTAGATTGGGGCTACCAAGAGAAAAAAATCCTTTGACACCTGAGTTTCTGCTAAAGGACTCTATGACTGTGAGTCCAGTCATCAGAGGAAGGAAATGGAATTCTCTATGTCTGGAATAAGGACATTCACTTCTAGTTTCTTGTGTATCTAGTACAATAAGTTAAAGCAACACATAGGAAAAACTTGTAGTACATTATACTTCCATTCATGGCCCACTGTACAATGATTTACATTTTAGATGCTTCTTTAATATCTGTTTAGAATTCTATATATCAATTTATTTTATTAAATACATTTTATAAATATATAGACGAGGAGAGAAAGTTCAGTCCATGGGAATAATCATGTGGTTATAGTGAAATGTTTTTGCACATAAACATGACTAGAATTAATGGTTATCTTTGTTATTTTGTCTGTGAGAAAAGATACCAAAGCCCCCAAGTTAACTCAAAGGTTATTGTTCCAACAGATGGAACTTCCTTTAAAAGATGAATTGAGTCATCATGCATTGATAAAATAGTGTTAAAATTTCACTATAGTGTTATCTATTTTTAAGCACCTGTCAAAAGACTAAATATTTTACTGTGGCTGTTGAGGGTGATTTTCCTCAGCAACTCCTATTAACACATCACTTAATTCTCCAGGCTTCCCTAATATCTATAATGAACATTTTGTCACCCTTATTCTGGCTGCTTTGCTAAGGAAATATTTCCTACTTGTGCCAAATGCCTCCCTCTAGGAAATTTGTCTTAATTTCTAGATAATCTCACCAATATTACGATGTTATGGATTCTATTTCTACAGTTTTCAAAAGAAAAGGAGGAGCTATCCTGTTAAAATTGTCAATACTATTCTTTTTTATTAGCATCATGTACCTCAGGTGTATGTATTACACCTCCTTCCTAAAGACAAAATATTTAGATGTTTGTCCTCTAAATTGTTAACTAAAGCAATTATGCAATATGCAGGAAAGTAATTATAGGTACAAACAATGGACATTTAATTGGCCAAGATTTTCACTCATTCTATCTGTCCTTTGAGTTTGAACTCAGGAATTAGTTTGATTAGTTTAAAAATTTACCTAATTCATGCATTGTGATATTAAATTCATATTCAACGTCAATTTATTTTGTTATATGCCTTGATTTCTTCACATAGTTTAAGTATAGATGATGGCATGCCGACTATTTCTCCTCACTGACCTATAGAATGTCAGCTGCTGCAATTTGTGGCTTTAGGAACAGTTTCTTTTCTAATGTTTCATTGTTGGACTGGACAGTGGCAGAAAGCTATATGTTTAATTCAAAAATATTCTATGACATTAAGTAAAAGAATAGTATGCCCATGCTCCCCCTCAACCAACAGCATAGCCTTCCTTCAGTCCTCTGGTGAACCGCTCTATGCCACACACACTGCACACCATCACCCTGGGTAGCACATACTTGAGTTCTTTGCTGTGGCGCTCACAGGCAGTTGTTAACCCCACCGTTGACATCCTTGTCACTTCAGGATTGTGAGCAACTGCAGCACAGAAATTTCTTTCTTTTTTTTTTTTTTAATTCTCAAGGTCTTCAGAAATAAAGACTAGACAACATTGATTTTCAATGTTTTTTTTTTCTTGAATTGCTATTATGATTACAATGCAGAGAAACTCTTATCATCTGTGGGAGGAATTCAATAAAATCCACCTGAAGCACATTCTTAAACTATCTTTTTGTTTTTTGAGACAATGCTGATAAGATTTAGTAATGCCAGCATTTTGGGACTGTCTTGAAAGGTGAAAATTAGTATGCTGAACATTTCCTTTATACTTTGTAGCAAATTTGTTCAATGTATGCAATTAAAGTTATATTTGCACAATTCAGGATTAAGTGCAATCAATAAGAAAATGCTATGAGTTTGGAGTGACTTGGGTAGTTCTGCTAATGATTCGAATAAAAAACATAAGGCAAGCACAGTTGTAAATACTTTTTGTTTTTACTAAACAAAGGAAAGCTAGAGCAAAGGATGATCGTATTCAGATTCAAAGAATAGTCATGGTAATTATATGTGGATGTGAGAAGCCATTGTAGTACTTTCTCTTTTTAATTCTGCAACAGTGCAACTGGAGCTCATGATCAGAGCTGCACTGCTTAAAGGTCAGACATCTGCGACGGGTAAAGAAAGTGATGCCTACATGAATTTCCTCAGTGCCTTAAAATGTGCTTTCTCTTGTAAAGCAAATACAGATGAATCATATGTTAAGAAACTGCACACTGCTCAAAACCACAATAATCCCAGGCTTTCTTCCACCTCTTGGCAAACAAAAACAGAATGCCAACTGGAAAATGCGGCTGTTATCGTTGCAATTTACCCTACTGATGCATGTATGCTTTAGTAGCTCTTAGTTTGATTTTTTGAGCCTCCATTCATCCCATCGGGAGATTGGTTACTATAGTCTACCAGCACACAGCAAAGTATCTTTACCTCCTGCAACATTCATCCTCTCAACCAGTTATTCCTATTATATCAGACAGGTAACCCTTCAACCTACTAAAGTTTCCCTGGAGCCTAGGAACATCATCAAAACCTCCCTTAACCAAGATCCCAATAGCAACCATACTACCAAATGATTGAAGTCCTATAACTCAAATATCCTTTTTTCTTTATTTCCGACTTTCTGCTCCAATTTTCTTTTATCTCATTTCCTTTGTTCTTTGAGCATTTTTTTTCTTCTTCTTGCCAAGTGCATTCACCCTGCCAGAACTCAGTGCATGCCTGCTTTCTTTCACATGCTGAGATCTTTCCTGAGGCCATCAATGCATGCTGCCTTTCTTTCACAGTTTAACTTTACTGAGGTGATCTCTTTCAGTTCCTTGATCTCAAGCTTATTTGTAACCTGACAACTATTAAGACAATGTCATCAAAAGAGCATTTGACGCCAACTTCCATATCTGTGCACTTGACGCCAACTTCCATATCTGTGCACTCAGCCTACCTCTCACACAAGCCCATTTTTCTACATTCAGTCTGTATGAACCCAGGACGCTCAGGACAGAAGTCAGTCCCCCTCCATAAACGGCCCCCTTTTTCTGAGATGTCTGATCCTGTAACACCCTTATTAAATTCTAGATACTAAAATACTGGATTCTTAGTTGTCTGTGAAATTAACATGAACAATACTTGTCTTGCAAAATTTGCTGTCAAGTATTGGATTTAAAAAAACCACTAATTTAAAAAACATGATTGTTACCTCTTTTGTGGATATACATAAAACTAGGACACCGCACATCAGTTTGATTAAAATATGAAGATATGAAAATAAGAAAAATGTTATTTTCCCTTTCAGCATCCTCTGTAAACTTATTTTTATAAAAATGAAGAAAATTTAAAATACGTAAAATGCTTGAAGTCTCTTTAAAATCAGGCAAACAAAAGTTATGATATACATTAGAAATTTTAAAGTTAATATATAATTATCTACAAGCAATATTTAGTGATTATATGATATTAATTAAACAGAATAGTAGTTATTAAGGTGATGAGTCAGAAATAATAAAATATGCATGAAGAAATTATGCTATGAAATTATATGTGTGGCAGGTTAAATTATTTAAAACAGAATATCCTAAATATATATTTCAAGAAGATAACTATTTAATATTTGTTTTTAAAATTTAGAGTATCACATTATACCATTAAAGACACATTTTCTCTCCTCAAAATACTATCAAAAATTTTAACATGCACAATAATTTGATATAGTAAAATAATTTTGTTCTTTGATATTTAAAAATTTTATAGTTTCTTGAAATCAATTGCATAGTAAAATAAATGACCTAAACTGAAATTAAGACACAAAGATGCATTTATCCTTTATTTACCAACAAAAGAATAATTTTTACTTTATTACATTTTGATGAAATTAGAAATAATTTTGAGTTATTTCTATTCCGAAATCAATTCATGCCCACCTAAATTTTGCTAAATTCCTTCTTGTCTTTTTAGTTTTTCATGAGTTAAAGCAACTGATTGGAAATCTGAATACCATCCAAGTGGTGATGGTTTTGTTTTGTCCTGGGATTTATGCTGGTAGCTTCAAAAAGAGCACTTATTTGGACTCTGTGGAGAAATGATTTTTCTGTCTGTCAAAATAGATGGAGTGTTTTCTGCATCTGGGCATCAGCAGCCTGCAGTCCCAGCTCTCAAATGTGCAGGATTTGATGTTGTTTACTTTATTTATTCTCACTATATTCTTGTAAGCACCGCATAGGCCTATGAAAGCATGTGTTAGTGATTACATTCAAAGTTCACATCTATCATTTGAGACTCTTCCTGTAAAGCTGGAAGCATTTTCAAAATGAATACCTGAAGCCTTAATATTATGCTTACACAGAAACAAAGGCCATCAACACCAGATACTCTGAGAACCATTCAAGCTCTCCCCAACCTTCTTTGGCCATTTTATTCAAACACATGCTGTTGGATACTCTTCATTCCCGTTGCGTCAACCAGCAGAGATCTGACGGTATGTTTTCTAGATTTACTGCTCCTCACTGAGTCCTGTGAATATTATGTACATGTAAAAATTTCCTGAAATCTTGCTAGAGTTTAGTTGAATCAAGTTAGACTAAGAAATTTAACTAAGTGGGTTGAATTGAGATCCATCCCACTTCCTTCTACCTCATGAAAGCTCAGGGTACTGGTAATGTGCCTCTTTGCCCAGACTCCAAAATATTTTTTAGTTCAAAATGCAACATCTACATAAATAAAAGTGTCTGACTTCCGAAACTCTAAGCTTCTGGATTTGTGTTCACATTAGACTCTCCATTTGTGTGGTTACAATGTTAATTTTCTCTTGACTTTTGTCTCCTTGGATGCAAAGGAGGCCGAATGACATTGTTTATCTCTTTTTGTTTATTTTATGAATTAAAATGAGCAGATGCTTGGAAGCACATGACTCTGAAATTTTTTGTGTCCATTACATGGCTTACATGGCACTAAGAGATGATCTAGACCATTTCCCTTTCTACAATGATTTGTGTGTTTGTTTACTCTCTGTCTGATTCCCCCAAGAACATATGTGCCACGAAAGCAAGCATGTTATTGATTTTGTTCAACATAGATGTTTTAATAAGCGCTACTGATTTTACTCTTACTGATTCCAAGGACCAAGTTGTTCTAGCGGGGAGACTTAAAGGTGTTTCAGACAAGGAAGAATCATTTCCAAAGGAGGGGAATAAACTGCAACACAGGGTCTAAGGAAGTGTCAAATTATTTCATTTTCTGGGATCAAAGAGTAAAGTGAGAAGTTTTTCATGAAGGATTTGCCACCCCAAGCAGTGAATTTAATCGCAGAGTTAATCAGTTTCATATCTGTTACATAGATCTAACTAGATCCACAGTGCTTCTCAGGATAACTCAAAACATTAAGGCCACTGGTAAAGTTTTATTTTACAATCTTTAATTCTACACCATTTCAGGATAAATATCAAGAGGAGCTTAATTCCTTTCACATACTTTGAATCATTTTTGTATACCTTTAAGCACTATTTTATTGTTAGGAATTATTTTATCACTACAAAATATATAAAGACACTATGTTAATAACAGTAACATAACCTTATAGGGAGGAAGAGTGTTGGAATATTTACAGTAGATAAATCTGGGAGCTCACTGCATCATTTGGACTTAAAATAAGAATATTTTCTACTCTTTCAGAGGACCCAACTTTAATTTCCTGGACCCACAACAGGAGGTTCACAAGTGCCTATAAGCCCAGCTTCAAGAATCCTACTTCTCCTTTTGATATTTGTCTTTGCCTGGACTAAGATACATAAATCCAACACATACTCGTAATTTAAAACAAATAGAAGTAGTTTCTAGAAAACTTAATCTTAGTACAATTGACTTAAAAATCACAGGAGACACACAAATCATTCTTAGTGTGAAGATACCTAGTCATTTTACATCAAAAATGAATTTGCATAACAACATGAAGAAGATCCAGCAGTAGGCTTCTACATTTGTTACTTTCTTTGTTGCTATGATGAAATATCGGCCATGAAGCAACTTAAATGAGGCTTTATTTAATTTTACCATTCAAGGGAATATTGTCCATCATAGTGGTCAGAGTTTAAGGCCACAGGTCACAAAAGATCTGAATTTAAAAAGCAGAAAATGATGAATGCTGACACTCAGTCTGCTTTTTCTTTCTATTTGGTCCTAGATTTCAAACACAACAAAGAGTACTGAACATTTAGGGCAGGTCTTCCTATCTTAATAATTGTTAGCTAGAAGCTCTCACAGATGTGCCCAGGGCTTGTTTCCATAGTGATTCTAAATCTCTTCTGTTCACAATCATGATTGACCACCAGGCTGTCAAACTAAAACCCCTATAAATATTATTATCTGAAGTTTGAGGAAATTTCTGAATTGAGGTCTTGGGTTTGGGTATTATAAAGAGGTCAAACTACAATAACAGATTAAATTTAACAAATAAAGTTTTACTAGAAGTGCTGAAGACCAAAGACCCTTGAGAATCATTGGGTTTTGATAGACCAACATCATACAAGAAACTCAGGAAGGCGATAAAGAAGAAAATAAGTCAAAGAAAACTAGAGTGGTTTAGGAACTTGGGACCTGTTTTAAAGCATGGGCATATTGATGCTAAGAAGAGCCATGGGGCAGTAATAAGATGATCAACAGTAAAACAGTCTTGATTGTCACCAAGACTGACAATCTGAGTTTGATTCCCGAGACCAACATTTGGAAGGGGTGATTTGCTTCCAATAAATTGTACTCTGACCTTTACACATACACTATGATACATATGTACACACACGTGCACACACACAAACACACAACATTAAATGCCATACTTTTTTATAGAAGGGAGGAGATGTAGAAGGGGCTGCTTTTCATCCCGCCCAGGTCTCGCATGGCTAGCTTAGCCCCGGAAATAACAACACACAAATTGTATTCATTTAAACACTGCCTGGCCCATTATCTCTAGAGAGTTAGTTACTGACTAACTCTCACATCTTGATTAACCCATTTCTAATAATCTGTGTAGCACCACGAGGTGGTGGCTTACTGGAAAAGATTCAGAATGTCTGACCTGGTGGCTGGCTCCATGGCATCTGTCTCACTTCCCTCTTCCCAGCATTCTGTTCTGTTTACTCCACCTACCTAATTTTCTGTCCTATCAAAGGGCCAAGGCAGTTTCTCTATTAACCAATGAAAATAACACATAACAGAAGGCCCATCTACATCAAGGAGAGATGGCATAAAATTCTTATTTTATTTATGTAATACAATCAAAATTATACTGCATACAAATAAGAAATAAAAACACTATTTCTAGGGCTATTTCATAACTTAAGCGGCTCTTTTTATCCTGTTTAACTAAGAATGCTTAGCTGTTTTCATTGCCTCCAGACTTGCTTACCCATGCCTATCCATGCCTTACACAGTCTGAAAATTGTTCACATGAGGATTATAGATAATGTTTATATTTTCAGTGAGGGCTTGGAAGCATGATTAAAGAAAAAAATTATTTACAAAACAGTATGACCTTGAATATGGAAAATTTGACTGCATATTTAAAGCATTTTATAGCAATTGCAAGAAGTTTGGGCTAAAATGCATACTTTGTACAAATACAGGTCTCTGAACATAATAGGAAATCATGTTTATGAATCTGATGGAATATTTACCTTAAAAATACTGATATGTCAACTGGATAGAGTAATTTATGTCTGTAATCTCGAACTGATGATAAGAAGACAGAGGACTCAGGGTTTAAGGAAAACAGGCACCCTGTCAGAGAGAAAGGAGAGAAGCAAGGCAGAGAGAAGGATGCGTGGAGGGAAGGAGAGAGAGAGAAAGGGAGAGAGGGAGGGAGGGAGGGAGGGAGGGAGGGAGGAAGGGAGGGAGGAAGGTAAGAGGAAAAGAAGGGAGAGAGAAAATACATGCAGTTTTTAAAATACTAAAGGTATTTTAAAAGTTTTCAATATGTGTCTAAAAACATGTAAGAGACTAAGGTATATTATACATTCTGGAATACAGAGGACAGTGTGGTGTGAGTGATTTTCATGATTCTTATTCCAAAGTTTCTATGTGACAGAGGAGACCCCATGAAAGGCTGGACATTGTTTCAATTACAGTAATATTTAGCAAAAAGATGGGAATACCCAAAACTTTCTGGGGGTAAAGATGCATTTATGACATATATGACCTTCATTGTAGTGCTGGATTCATATCAATGTTAGTATGTCAGCGTTTGCTTGTATTGTATAGTAAATATATGTGCTGCTTGTATTCCTGCTCAATAGAAATAACAGAAATGAAAAACTAAACTTAGTATTTAATATTATGCTAGGGCCTTTTGGGATCGTGTCTTATCAGCCCACAAGCTAATTCATGCAGTTTTACTAAACTCTACATTCAGAGTGGTCATGTGTCTTGTGATCAGTTGTGGTGGGAATATTTATAAACATGAAATTTATCAAAGGCTGCGGATCCTTTTTTTGTTTTATTTTCTCCTTTCGCTCTTAGTTGTTATCATATCAGCACAGTCCTGGTGTTACAACACTGGCAATAGAGACAGGCAAGGGCAAACTGCATCTATCTGCTAGTTTAGTAGACAGCTCTGCGCCCTGGTGCATTGAGACACATCACAGTCTTCGTTTCCATGGTCAGGCAAGGCCGGGAATGCAGACACATCAGAGGGTAAGTAGGTGGAGCACTCTCTACTCTCATGCCCTGCTTTATAAGTGTCGCATGTCATCATAGACAGTTCACATTAACTGCGCTTCTTCTATTCTTTGTGCTCTCCCTGTCATTATAAGCTGTGCTAAACTCCTACCTGCAATGCTGAAAATGGCTGAAATCTCTCATGCAGCAGCTTGAGAAGGTTGTAATCATGAACATTAGCCCTGGGTACAGCTCACTCCCAATTATCGCCTTGGGAACTTGGTTATTGTACAACTGAGATGCATATGAGCTTTCAAACTATAATCACCCACAGAACCCACCCATGCCAGTTACCCAGCAGTCACAGTTCACCTCAGCTAGCTAAAAGAAGTTCTGTGAAATAAATTTTTCTGTACCTCTTCCTTTATTTGTTCTTTTTAAAATTCTTCATTATTTTCAATATATTTCTTATAAAGGAATTGCAGAGCATTTAATCACATAAAACATTTTTATGAACTTATAATCATTATCTATCATCAGTTTGTATACAAAGGAAAGACTGTAATAATTTATGAACAAACCAACATCTCTGAAGTTCTTTCATTTTAATTTTTTATGTTCTTTATATTCGGTGCATTTTTATGCGGACCACAGAGCTCTGTGTAGCTTTAAGCTATCTTAATCTAAATATTAATCCAAATAATTTTTTCTCTTTCCTCAAATTTATCTTTAAAGTAGATAGCTAAGCTGTAAAAATTTATTTCACATAACAGTGTTTTGGAGTATATTAACAAATGGTACCTCAGTTTTCCCATTTATAAAGTATAAGCAATAACGATGGCTTTTTTCTGGTTACTCGTGAAGGTTAAATGGTTGTATGTACTATAATACAACTATTTTGTACAGTGATTACTATATAAAATTCAGATAATGGGATAATTGAATATTTGAAAAGCAAAGGTGAAGGGCTCTAGATGTTTAAAAGCATGACAATAATATCTTAAACACGCATGATTACTTATAAATGACACGCTAAGATGGAGTTTAACAACTTCAATACAGAGGCCTCCACTTTCTTTTAGGGAACTTTAGAAACATTGCTTTCATATTTAGTGATTGGAGATGTGAATCAGATGTAAAAAAAATATTTGTTTAACACATGTGAGGCTCTGGGTCCAATTTTCAGCATCACACTAGATACATAAACCGAAGGCAAAACACTCCTTTGGAAGAATTAATTTTATCTTAATTCATTACTCTTCTTCCATTCTCTTCTCTTCTCTTCTCTTCTCTTCTCTTCTCTTCTCTTCTCTTCTCTTCTCTTCTCTTCTCTCCTCTCCTCTCCTCTCCTCTCCTCTCCTCTCCTCTCCTCTCCTCTCCTCTCCTCTCCTCTTTCCCCTTCACTTCCCCTACCCTCCCCTTTCCTTAGTCTGTCTCTCTCCACTTCATTTCATTACCATAATGTTTTCACTACTCAAACTTTGTAATGTGTGTTTAAATAAAGCAAGAAATATGAAATTTCAAAATTTATTCTTTTATTTTAAAGATTATTTCAACAAATTGGCAATTTTTTGGAGACTGAATGTGAAATTTAAGACTTTTTTCCTTAAAAGAGTGCCATTGGGATTTGATTTTGAGATTGTATTAATCTGCAGTTTACTTAGATAAATGAAGACATATTAACAGTCATTTGTAGAAATGGAGAGATGGCTAAGCAGTTAAGAACAGTGGTTTACCTTCCAGAGGACATTGGTTCAGTTCCCGGCACCTAAATAGCAGCTCACAACAATCTGTAACTCCAGTCACAAAGAAACCTGACACTTCTTATCTCTGGTGGCCTTACATGCATGTGGGACACAGACATACATGCAGGGGAAATATTAGTACACATAAAACATAATACATTAGAAACATTTAACTCAGTATACAATCACAGTTTTGAGAAAAGTTGAGCTGGCATGGTGAAAAAAAAAAATGAGGAAAGACCAGGAGTTCAAGGCCAGCTTGAGGTGCATGACTCTCTGCCATAAAATAAAAATGAAAGCCAAAAAGGATGAACTTGTGATTGCAGTTTCTGTGATTTGTAGGGGCAGACACAACAGCCTTACCACATTGCAGAAATAGTTTTCTTCGAAAGAATTGACTCTCTCTTTGCCAGTCAGAATAATGATGGCAAACTTATCAAGTGACCAAACCCCTGGGGAGGGGGAACATTGTTCCTGTTTTAAGACCCAGAGCAAGAGGGTGATTTTTTACATATTACAGGCTTATTTCAAACCAACTCTGACCTGTTATAACCGACTGTAAACCAAAGCTCCTTAAAATACATAGGGTCACGGCTGATTTCACCTTTCAAGTCTTAAGCACAGAGCTCAATATGTGGTATATGCTTTTAGCAGCTCCATCTGTGCCCCGGCCTGATTTGATCTCATCAGTGAATGACTGAGTGATCCTTGTTCAGTGTCGGTAATTATAGATTTGAGCAGACACTTCCTTTTGCAGTTGGCTCCTCAGCAAATAGCAGTTACTAAGAGGCAGGGCCACCTACTGAGATGAGCCAGGATCAAGCAAAAGGCCTGCACTGGGTCAAATAGCTACGTTGTCTTCCAAGTAAATCTGTTTCCTTGAATTATTTCTAACTTGACTTATTCTTACATAGTGATCTTTGTACACTAATCTGAATATACTCTTCCAGAACTGAAGAAAAAAGAGAAAATTAACAAACAAATAATAAAAATAGGAACTAATAGACGTAAGAAATAGCTAACAGTGTGATGAGGCACATGTGGCTTTGGAGGGCCTTCCTCAGAAAACTTAGCAACAGATACAGTAAATTACAGTTCCTAAATTGATTATGCAGAAAAGCAATATTTCACAAGAACTTTTATCTAAAGTATGCTTTGTCATGTTACATTATACAACTTTTTTAAAATTTGTGTTGAAGTGCAAATAAAAGTTGATTCTCAAAAAGTGGCGTATGTATGAGTGAATTTATGGAGGCTTTCTGGACATTAATAAAACAGTTTATTTAATTTTTATAGTTTCATATATATATATGCCATATATTATGAACACATTTTTCCATGACCTTATCCTATTCCTCTCCCAATTCTGCAGGTCTCTTTATGCGTGTGAATGTTTTACTTGCATGTATATATGTGTGCCATGTGAGTGCAATGACACAGAGTCCATGAGATGCCATTGGATCCCATAGAGGTGAAGGTACAGAGGTCTGGAGCCGTCACATAGGTGCTGGGAACCAAAGTCAGGTTCTCTGCCAAAGCAGCTAGTGCTCTTAGCCCTGAACCATCGTTTATATCCCTTCTTTCTCATACTTCTTATATTGTCTTCTTTCTACGGTCTTCCTCATATTTTCATGTTTATTAAGCCACTGCTACGGTGTGTCTGTGATTTCTTCGGCCATGTAAAGCTAGAAAATAGCATTTCATAGCATTTCTGTTCATCTTCTCGTTGTGACATTCTTACCACGCTTTCCGGCATGGTCCTGACCTGTAAAGGAGGTGTAAGAGTGTCCTATTTAGGTCTGAGAAGACAGTAACCTCTTCTTCTCTGCATGTGGACCAGTTTGAGTCTCTTAACTGTTATCTCCTGAAAAAAAGAAACTTTTCTGATCACAGCTGGGAGCAGCACTAGTCTAAGAGTAGGAACAACAATTTGAAGATAGTTTTACTACAAATCCACTTAGCATAATAGTAGTGAATTCCTCAGGCAGGCCTATCACACTTACAACCACAACATTTTTGCCAGATCTACAATACCAGCCAGTTACGTATACCTTTCCAGGCAATGATTGGTTATCTCCCAAATAATCATGTTGCCATTGTACCAGTGGGTATATCTTGCTTGGCAGTTCAGTATTGTGATATGTAGGATCCATACCTAGGATCTCTTATTTATTTATTTTATTATTTATTTATTTAAACATTTTTTTAATATTTTAATTGCATTTTATATTTTCCTTCACAAGACCATGACCAAAAAAGCAAGTTGGGGAGGAAAGGGTTTATTTTACTTAATTGTTCAATATTGCTGTACATCATTGAAGGAAGACAAGGACAGTAATTTTTACAGAGCAGGATCGTGGAGGCAGGAGCTGATGCAGAGGCTGTGGAGGGATCCTGTTACTGGCCTACTTCCCATGACTTGCTCAGTCTAATTTATTATGGAACCCAGGACCAGCAGCCTAGGAATGGTACTATCGCCACTGACGGCTAAATGAGAAAATGCCTTACAGCTGGATCTCATGGAGGTATTTCCTCAACTGAGACTCCTTCCTCTGATGATTCTTGCTTGTCTCAGGCTGACACACAAAACCAGCCAGTACAGACCATTGATGTCTTTTCTCCCATTACAGCTTACACAGATCCTGCCAGCACCGTGAATGTTGGCCAATGGGAAGTCACTTTCCATCTCAGTTCCAGCTGGGATTACCTGTGTGTTAAATGTCAAGCATGAGGTGTCCTAACAAAAGTCTTATCATCTGATACTGGTGGGTGACTACGAGCAATGAAAATACCTTTTCTGTTTTAGGAACATCTAGGAACCAACAGCTGATATACGGGTTGCACACGCAGCACGGGGATTTTTGCTGAACATACTATGACTTTGTGAGCAGCATTTTCCATACATTTAAGATAGGTCAATTCAAACTGGAATCCAAGATAACTTTTAGTAAGCTTATGAAGTAGGTTTCTTTATACCCTATTCCCTGTCCTTAATTTTTGTTAACAGTGCCCCATCCCTGTTTAAACTTTCCCAGGCCTCTTCTATGGTGTGACATGTACTTACTGTGACTTCTCTAATATCTTTCACTTCTGCACTGTTCTGTCACTTTTGTCGTGAACAGTAATCATAAGTGTCTGCATCTGCAGTGGCAGTTAGTTCTTAAAATGGATTGAAAAAATGTATTTAATGACTTTTTTTTCCAAAGAAAGTTCTGGAAAATAATGTGCTTAAACTGCTTTCTAATTGTATTAATTTCTTTTGAATTTCTTTGGTGATATGTGTATATGTGTGTGTATGTGTGTGTACATACATATGTGGGAGGGGAGAGCATTTATATGTGTGAATGCTGGCATTGAAGTACTATGGAGTTTGGAGGTCAGAGTCAAGCTCTTGAGTCAATCCTCATCTTTTACCTGTTTGGGGTAGGTTCTCTTTTGTTGTTTTTTTCTGCTGTAGTCCAGGCTAGCTGAACCATGACCTGCCAGTATCCAATCTCCACCTCCCTTCTCACATTAAAAACACTACATCCCAGATCTCCCCTCCATGTCTTTGACTTTTATGTGGAATTTTGTCATCCAAACACAGGTCTTCATTTTCTTAAGACAGGTGTTTTACCTGCTGAGTCAAATCCCAGCATCTGTGTCAGTTTCTTGATTCAGCTTTAACAAATTACTATAAATTTAGAGGCTTAAAACTATGCAGATTTATTGTGCTAGGGCCTTAACTCTACAGTTCTACAGTTTCCTTGACCTAATTTCAAAATATGAGAAGACTTCTTCTGTCTTCACCTTAGTGGAAATTCTACTGTCACAGCTGTTGGGACATCTAAAATTGCCTACATTCTTGGGCTAATAATAGACGACTTCTAGATCAAAACATTCTTTCAACTTTTGCCTTCAGTACTTCTATTCCTACCTGACTTTTGTCCAGTAAGAGTTGTTATTTACATTGAACCCACCTCTGGAACCTCTTCTAGTGTCAGAGCCCTTAAGTCATCTCTTATGCAAAGCTCCACTCTGCCTAATGTCTGCCAGTAAAGCACCTTCACAGGCTCCAAAGATTAGAACTTCGATACCTTTGATGTCACTCTTCTACCTGCTACATTCAGCCCCTCTTTCTCTTCCTTTCACATACTTTATGTGGTTTATTATTAGACATTTACTCCCTACAACCCTATTCCCTAATTAATCCATTTTATTTGTATTTATGGAAATCCAGAGATTCGAATGTATCTTGAATAGTGCAGCAATCCTATTTTGAAAAGAATTTTGCAATTATTTTTCTAAAGTACAGCTCCCTAGGGCATTGTTTCGCAGGTTTGTTTATGAGAATTTTCAGTGTACTGGTGGTTAGGATATTATGTGTGAGGATGATTTGAAGCTCATTTTGCAAATGTCTATTTAGTTGTATCAATAACTTGCCAGGTCAAACACACTGTCCCTCCAGACTCTCATGTTATTGCGTTAATGACTTCTACATTCCATTATTGTAATAGAGTTTTCTGAAGACAGCCTGACATTTTCCCAAACTTCATTCTTGAATTTTAATTACTTATTCAAAATATTTCATTGATGATGACTTCACACACATTCTTGCCTAACATTGTCATTTTCTTATATTTCTGTAAGTGTCCTTCATGTCTCTAAGAATGTACACATTCCATTCCTTGTATTTGTGTTTTCAGGGTCTCTGGTTATCCATGGTTTGACCAGCTTTTCTCAACTTCTATACTTATTTTCCTTGTGTACTTTAAGTGCTTTGTTTTCTTGTTTGCCCTTTTTAAGGATACTGTTTTTATTATTTGTCAACAAGTCATTTCTCACTGGTTTTTCCCATCAAATTTATTTACTAATTCATTGACAGTAGAATATTGATTCTGGATTTGATCCTTCACTATTCAATTTCCCTGTTCATTTTCAGCTGTTGTTTGTGATTTCACCTTTAAAATATAGTTATATTGTAATCAAGTTTTAAATATAAATTACATATTCATTTTCTTGCAAAAATAAAAAGTAATAATGACTTCTTCCCGAAATGTTGTTAGTAGGGACCAGGTAAGTCAGACTTTCTATTCAGTCATTATTATTTAGTTAACTTTAGCATACATGCTTGCTTTCTCCCATAATTTTGCATATACATGTCTTTTCCTTCAAAACTTCAGCATGACTCTTGTATGAAATCTGTGTGCTTGAATCGAGATTGTCAGAGGGGAATGGGGTGGGAATCAATTGGGATTAAGCATAAGTCCAGTTATAAAATATCATTTTTCTTTTACTTATTAACATCCCCTAAGTAAACATTCATCCTATTCCATTCCACAATATTCTTAGGCTACAAATCACATCTATGACTTGAATGAGTCCATAGGGTCTAAGCACTCATCATTAAAAAGTTTCTCCTCTTTTGAACGGCTTAAATCTTGAAATTCTTCTATCTGTGCCCATATTCTCCCATTTTTAATCAAAGGTTTTCAGTTTGAAAATTTCAAGATATCTCTGTAATCTTTTCTCTCCCCATATGCTCATAATTGAATTATTAGAAGTAGTGGGGAGGGGATAAGTCATAGTATTTAAGGTTTTTGCTTGATTATTAGCCTTGTTCTTAAGAGATTTCCATGTATGTATAGACAATAGACATTTGAATTTTGACACAGTGATGTTATCTTTAAAATTTTAAATATGTGTGTATGTATAATATATTTAATTGTATTATGTTTTATAAATATATATATATATTCCATTTTTATTCCAAAACATTTCTCTTCCTGTTAATTAAGTTTATTCATTGGTCTCTGACCATTTCCATAATGGGATTGGTATAAAAATATGTTAATGTGTGTGAATGTCATGGTTCAGGTATGACAAAACATTAGCAAAATCTGAGAGAGAGGAAAAGAGAGAAAGCTCAATCATACATAATTAGATATGAAAAAAACAAACATTATGGTGAACTTTAGAAAATACTTAGAACATATTTTTAAAAATAAAATTCTCCAAATTGGAATTTCTGTAAGAAATAGATTAATTTATATATGCATGTAGTCTAACAAAATTAAAACAAGATGATATGAATAATTACAATGAATAATTAGCCTAAAGCAGAAGTAAAAAAGATAATTTCCAACTAAAACAAGTCTAAACCTAGATCAAATTATGGTTTAATTCTGATGGACATTTAAAGAATCATCACAATGTTCCTCAAATTGGTCCACAAAGAGAAAAGAACCCTGTGTAATTCCTTCTGTGGGGAAGGAATACTAATGATAAAGACACAACAACAAAAGTGTAGATAAATCTCTCTGCTTTAGAAAAGTACAAAATTCTTAGTAAAATGTTTTCAAAAAGAATTCATTAAAATATCAAAAACAACATTCACCATAATCAACCCACATTCATGCCAACGAGGCAAGAGTGGTTCAATATATGTTAGCAGTAAATGTAATTCAAGTACTAGTAGCTTTGCTTGACTTTGGCCAATAATGAAGATGGTCAGGCAAAGGGATTTAGTTCCTGTTTCTGGCCCCGGGCATTATTGAAAGGTTACCCATATTTGGGAGTCAGACATCCTCCAAAGTTACAATGGCTTTCTGAAATGTACTTTCTCCTCTGAAGTAAGAAACAAGAAGTTCACTAATATAGTGTGCTGATGTGTATTTTAATAGGATAAATTCTTGATGAATTGAGAGTTATAACTAGAATGGTCACAGTTTTTCAAGTCTATTGTACTTATCTTTGACTGTTCTTTATAAAACATTAGTTTTCAGCCTTCATTGTACGTTATAATTTCTTGGCAATATTAAATATAATAGTTGATTATCTCAGAACTCTAGAAATTTGATGGAGAATATTATTTTAAAATGTGTTACATTCATTTATGCTGTGGAATATTTGCTTAATGGTGCAAATATGTGTTGCATTCTTTTATGTTGCATTTGTGGAACTCTGTGAAGCTGTGTTACTTTGCCTGCCTAAAGCACCTGATTGATCTAACAAAGAGTTGAACGGCCAATATCTAGTCAGGAGAGGGGTAGGTGGGGCTTTTAGGAAGAGAGAATAAATAGAAAAAGAAAAAAGAGGATGTGGAGAAGGGGACAGGAGGAGGTTAGGAGTTATCCATCCAGTTACACAGCAAATCACGGAGAAGTTAAGAAAAGTATATAAAAAGGTAAAAGCCCCAAGGCAAAAGACAGACGGGAAAATTTAACTTAAGAAAAGCTGTCTAGAAACCAGCCAAGCTAAAGTCTGACATTTATAAGTCAGAATAAGGCTATGTATTCATTTGGAGCTGGGTGGCGCGGCCCCCTAGAGTAAAAGAGTAAAATATTTCAAGCCCAGAAATTTTATGTAAGATGCCCTTCTCTGTGCTGGGACTAAGTGACCATGTGCTTCTCTTATTGGTTGATGAATTTCAACCAATGGACAAACAGAATATACCAAGATGAGAAATTGAAGCAAAGATAGGGAGAGAGAGATGGCAGGGTGGGAAAGACACCATGTAGTTGCCCAAGAACAGAGATGCCACCAATAGCCTAAGAAGAAAAATGCCAGAACAGAGGTAACGTCATGGCCCTGTGGTGATACACAGATCAGTAGAAATGGGTTAATTTATAAGAGTTAGCCATTAACAAGCCTAAGTCATTAGCTAAACAATTAAATGTGTGTGTGTGTGTGTGTGTGTGTGTGTGTGTGTGTGTGTGTGTCTGAATGGTTATCTTATAAGTGGCTGCAGGGACCCAGTGGCGATTGGACTAAATGGAGAAAAGCTTTTCATTTACAGGAATTTGCTGTGTAATTTATGTGTGAGTTTCCCAGAGAACTATAACTCTAATAGCTCCAGTTTATGATACAGCCAAATTAAGAAACACTGTGGTAACAACAATAACAAAAATCAAACAAGAAGAATGACCATATTCAGGAGAAGTAGCTGAGCAAGTTTTACTCAATACCTAAACAGCAAACAAAATCTGCCTTAAACTGTGTGCCAAATAGTATTAGATAAATGATTAATGAAAATAAAATTAGGAAAAAACAGTGAGCACTAGCAATAAGAATGTGTTGTGCAAATAGTTGTACTCATTGCAAACTTGTCTTAGCACCGCAAGAACAGTACAGATTCAAGATAAGTTTGCAAAGTCACTCTGAATTTCTTGTAGTAAAGGTACCAGGTACATAATTGAATATATGGTCTACAAGCTGATCAATAAGTGGTTGGACTGTTTGAAATCGTCTTCAAATGTGTGTTATGGAAGTGTGTTGGGGGCGTATTGATTTAAACAATACCACAGGGGAGAATTCAAAGTGGAAGATGAAAGCTATAAGGAAAGAACACAGCTCAATTTAAGACCAACACACTGTGCAACTATCCAGCCATGAAATAGAAGACCTTGGGAGGCCACAGGCTCCCCAGGGTGGTTGTCTGAGTGGCATGGATTTGCCCTTTGCATGAAGTGATGGAGAGCGCAGCTTGGATATCAGTTGTTTTTTGCCCGCTCACCATCCGTTTGTTCACGTATTTGTCACAGAGCCTCGCTTTGTTTTGAGAAATTAGTCTAGCTGAACTGGTTAAAGTCCATGAGGGCAGTTAATGCAATCTCGTTTCAGGGCCAAGTTGGAAACTTTGTTCAAATTAATCAGAATCTCATTTCCAGGAAATTGAGCTTCAGAAGGTGGGAAGTCATTCATTTCTGGAGCGCCAAACTCATTCCTGCAGGAGGTTACTTTCTACAGCTGGAGTTCAAAGCTGCTTCAGTTTCTGACCTCATTAGAGTGTGTGGCTTCAGCGTTTATCCTAAGACATGCTCTTTTTTCTAATTAGTTCATCGACTTATTTTACTACGTAACAAACCAGGTATAATTTCTGATATTTAAAAACTTTGGAATATGATTTACTGTGAAAATAAACATCCAGATTGCCTGTGGATTTTATTTAGAAAGATTTTTGCAGGTTTTTTTGTTGTTGTTGTTTTGTTTTGTTTTGTTTTGTTTGTTTTATTTTGTTTTATTTTTTTGTGTTGTCTCTTTGGGAAAGCGTTTCACAATGTATCGCTTTATCTTCTAGAGTGTCACCTCTCCATCTTTCCACTTCTATTTTATGTTTTATTTTTATGTTTGTTTGTTTATTTTATTTTGTGCATGTACATGGCAGGTGCCATGGCATATTTGTGGAGGTTAAAGCATGACTTAAAGGAGTTTATTCTCTCTTTCCACCATGTGGGTCCTGGAGACCAAACTCAGAACAACAGGATAGGGAGCACAAGCCTTTACCCACTGAGACATTCCCTGAATCTCCCCTTGCACTTTTAAAGTAGGTAAATAATGGAGACAAATAAGAGAGCTGGAATTTTTGTGAATTGTAAAAGATTTTTATTATTTCTTTCTGACTGTAGGAAATTATAGAATTTGTCAGAATTTGCCTGCTTCACAGGTTTTTTGATCTTTGGGCCCAACTGCATCTTCCTCTTTCTCTCTGACCACTCTGATTGTTCTGGATTGTGTCTGTGACATCGTGACATTTCTACAGAAATACCCAAATCATCTAAGGGAGTCTTTTGATCAGTACCAACGTTCACTTCAGTGAATAAGCAGTCCGGATTGGACTACCAACCACAAGAAATGCATTACTCAAGGAAAAGAAGTGAAATTTGCATCCTCACTTCTTTGAAGAGGCTGGATTGCTTTCCCAGACCAAATGGTGATGATAAAGATCTTTAAAGAATGTGAGCTCTTACCTTTCTTTGTAAAATGTCTACTTCATGTATTTAAATATGGCATCCTTAGTATTTAATTTCTGTCCCTGATTACAGCAGAACCCTGCATTTACACTAAGATAAGCTCCAGGGAATCTTTGGCAATAATTTCAGACCTAACCTATTATTGAATAATTTCAATAATCTAACCTCACTCACCTAGATCACTCCTGTTTGTCTCAATCTTCTTGTCTCATTCAATTCTCTATGTAATTGATTACATGGATCAGATTTATGTCATGGTAGACAATAATCATCTCTCTGATTTTTCCATGTAAATTGAATTAAGCCAGTTTCTACACATTATGTAATGAATTTCATATTTTGGAGGATATGCATATATGTTTTTTTTCTATCATGTATAAGTGTACATATAAGTTCTGTCTATTTTCGGAGGGTTATAAGTTCATGCTTGCAGACACTCTTAATCTTTCCTAAATATGAAGGTATGAAGATAATCCCCTTTCTTATTCAAGTGTGAAATTTCTAGCTTACAAAACACATGCATTTGGGAACATCCCTATATTTTACTGGTGTTTAGAAAAAACAATAGTTGGATTCAGAACTCTCTCTCTCTTTCTCTCTCTCTCTCTCTCTGTGTGGGGGTATGTGTGGGGGTGGGGGTGTGTCTTTGAGAGAGAGAGGCAGAGACAGAGACAGAGAAAGAAGAGCTTATCAATCAATTTCATTAACTGGAATGCTTTCATTTGTTAATTCTTTATTGTAAGTTCCTTATAATTTATTTAGCTTCTTTTGCAATGAGTTTTGATTCAATTATTTTTGTCCTTTAAATTAAAGACACCTGCGGTCCCAGTTCTTCCTGCAGTCACAGTAACTGCAAGTTCATATTGCCAGGACCTTGTCATGTCCAGTAAATATTATTTCACTGCAAATGCTCACTATCCCTTTTATAATCATAGTACCACATCTCCAGCAATGATCCTGAGATTGGGGGTGGAGTGTGATATAAATTTCCATTAAATGCTAGACTTTAAAATCTCAAAATTGAAACAATTGCGTAAGACTATTGATTATTTTTCTCCCCAGGGTAGCATGTCTAGTACCATCCAGCATTATGAAAGATAGCCAAGAGAGAGAAAAATTTTATATTGATACCAGCTTGAATTCTCCAGGTTCTATGACTCAAGCACACAGTATTTTCCACTATCAGATATTTGGCATATCTATGGACCCTTGTTGACCAACAATTAACTGTGGATTTTTGTTGTTGTTGTTTGAGACAGGTTTTCTCTGTGTAACAGCCCTAGCTGTCCTGGAGCTAGCTTTTGTAGACCAGGCTGGCCTCAAACTCACCGAAAGTCTGCCTCCTGGGTGCTGGGATAAAAGGTGTGTGCCACCACCGCCTGGCAATACCGGACATTTTATTTATTTATCTGCCAGCTATGATGTCTGGAAGAGGCATTGCTTATCCTACCCCATTATAGTAGCATCATTTAAACTCTTTTTATATATGATATATGCATTTTAGGAAGATTCTTCAGGAACAGGTTTCTATATGGGTTTCTCAAAGATTTTTAATATATAGTTTTATTATTCAAAGTAATTTAAATTTAAATATCTCCAAAGTTCTTTAATGTTAGTTATGTCTTCCCATTATCCCTCCTGTGTCCTGCTTCCCATCTCATGCCTCATTTAACACTTCTGTTCTGCTATTTAGCTTTCTTGTTCTTACCACTTGCATTCTATTATTCTGTCTTAAACTCCTCCATGGTACTTTCTCTCTTTTATGACGTGTAATGTTACTCCAGTTTAAGCACACTAATAAACATTCAGTATTTACATATGAGAGAGAACACACGGCATTTTTCCTTTTGATTCAGGGACACCTCAATCAGAATGATTATTTCCAGGTCCATTCATCTACCTACAAATTTCATTCATTTTTATTACATTTGGAGCATAGTAATAATAATAATAATTATTATTATTATTATTATTATTATTCATGTAAATATGCCACAATTTCATTATCCTTTCATCATTTAGGCTGTTTGTTTTTCCTGGCTACTGTGACTAGAGCAGAAACATGGGTAATAGAGTACTTTTGTAGTAGAATAAAGAATTTTTGGGGAATATGGCCAGAAACAATGTAACTAGATCATACAATAGATCTATTTCTAGCTTTCTGAGGAACCTCCGCACTGATTTCCATAGTAGCTGCATGAGTTTACACTCCCACAAACAGTGAATAACCATTTCCTTTTCCCATATCCATGCCAGCATGTATTGTCATTTCATTTTTAATCGTTGCCATTCTAACTGGTATAAGAAAAATCTCAAAGCAGCTTTGAATTGCATTTGTCTGGTGGCCAAGAATAACATTTAAAAATAACATAAAAAGAAAATCAAATGTTTTAGCTCTCTGTTTAATTTCACACCCAATTTTTAACTGAGTTATTTTCTTGGTATTTAGGTTTTGGAGTTTTGCAAATTTGTTTCTATTGCTGTGATAAAACACCTGAACCAAATGCAGCTTGGAAGAAAGAAATTTATTTCAGGTCATCCTCCATCACTGAAGGATGTTGGGGAGCTGGAAGTCAGGAAGTAGAGGCCAAGGAGGAACACTGTGCACTGGCTTGTTTTGTGTCGCTTGCTCAGGCACTTGCTCAGATACTTTTATGCAGTCTGGAACAACTGTTCAGATTGCCACTACACACAGAGATCTTGGCTCTCTCACATCAACATTAATCAAATAATTCATGGCTGGAAATATGGCTAAGCAATTATGAACACTGAATGCTCTTCCAGAGAACCTAGGTTCATTTCTCAGCATCCACAAGGCTGTTCACAACCATCTGTTTGTCCAGTCCCAGTAAATCCAATACCCTCTTCTGGTCTCCACAGACACTGCATGAACATGGTTCATAGATATGCATTCAGGAAAAATATCTATACACGTAATAATAATGATGATGATGACAAAACCTTCTTTAAAAAAGAAATAAAATCCCTTATAGACTTACATAGAGGCAATCTGGATGGTAACATTTTCTCATTTAAAACCACCTCTTCCTAGGTATGTCTAGGTTTATGTAATATCAATGAAAACCAACCCAGACAGTATTCTGAATAGTAAACCACTATGGGATATACAGCTGGTATGATTTTTTTCTTATTATGTACACAGTAAGTTAAGGGTAAGATTCTAAATCATTAACAGAGCGAAAATGTCCTCTTGTATTGAAGTAAGCCAGAAGGACATCAGTTTTACTTATATACAGGTGCTTTATTAAGCAGTGGAAGTGAGAAATAGTGAGTTTCTGGATAGTATTTTAAACATACATATGATATTTAAAAACAAAGTCCACATTTTTGGAATCTTTAGTAGACTGTACATGGTATTTCCAGTGGCAATAAATGAAAATTAGAAAACGTTCTTGCTTCTGAGTGTACCAGTCATTGTGTTGAGGATGTTCACACAGATTACCTTGTTTCATTCTCAAACTACCACCTGAGGTGTCTTTTACTACTGTTCTCATTTTCCCAGTTTGGGAGAAAAGCTAGTCGTACACATAATATATATTCATATACCAGGATGTTTGTGTTCATTCAGAAGCCAACTATCTGCCCTAAACCTGTGTATTTTTCTCTTAACTTTGGAAGCTAAAAGAAATAATGCATTCTTAAAAATAATTAGGCAGCTTTTTTATTACACCACTTGAATTTCAATTTCCTCAGAGTTAATTATGCTTGAAGTAAAAATGAATAAAATTGACTGTTAGGTGAAAACTAGATTTTTTTTGCTAGTTTTTTTCTTTTGCAGTCTTTTCTTGAACAGTATAAAAAATAATAGTATTGAAATCAACAACTTATTTGCTTATTTTGTTGATTATTCTTGTGAAAAATGTCATTTAAATTATTTTAATAGGAATATTATTTTTGTTTTCTGTTATTATATTATAATCATGGCATTTCTCTTTTAAGGTTAAATAATGAAATTATAATTATAAAATAATGACTGAAATAAACACTTTTCTCTCCAAATTGCTTTTGGTCAAAGTTTTATTATAGGGACAGAAAGAAATGCAGGCATCGAAACTTAAAATGAGAAGTTGAATCTTTTAAACATTGACTCATTTTGTGTATGGTAACTGAGGTCTTCACTCATGCATAAGCCTAAATCTGGTCTCTCCTACCGTGTGGGCCATTGGGCTTAATGACCACTCATCAGACATGACAGAATGCTACTCTCCTTGGTGTGCCGCCTGGCCAGCCCCATGAAAATATTTTAATATGGCCACACTGTTAGTAACGTTATCACTAGTGGAAACTTCAATTGTGTTATACTCTAGTAACTTGTTTTTACTATGGTCATTTGCAATTGTTCAAATTAATATAATTATAAAACGTAAAGTACAATATTCTATAACCTCACATTATATTGTTTTCGCATTAATATTAATTTCAGAAATAAGCAGAATAATTATTATTATTCATCAAGGCTTACTAAAGCTAGGTTTTATGCCACAGGCTTCATCTACATTAGCTCCTTGTTATTAGTTTTTTTATTAAAAATTTCCACCTCCTCTCCTCCCCCCTTATCCCTCCCACTCTCTCCAATCCCCTTTCTCCTCCTCTCCAATCCTAAGAGCAGTCAGGGTGCCCTGCCCTGTGGGAAGTCCAAGAACCTCCCTGCTCCATCCAGGTCTAGGAAGGTGAGCATCCAAACAGACTAAGCTCCCACAAAGCCAGTCCATGCATTAAAATCAAAACCCAGTGCAATTGTCCTTGGCTTCTCAGTCAGCCCTCATTGTCAGCCACATTCAGAGAGTGTGGTTTGATCACATGCTCCTTCAGTTTTGTCAACTTTCGCTTAAATCTCTTTTAAAAACTCAGAATGTTACTCCTCTTACCAAAATCTAGTTTTGAGACACAAACTGAATGACAGTTGTTAATGAAACATCCTAATGCTATCTAACCATGAGTATATAGACTGATAAGTTATCAAAAAAGATAGTGGAGGTGCAGCATGTGCGAGGTCCAGAGTTCCACCCCCAACAATGAAAACAATGCAGGAAGTGTCTGTGGTCTCACAGCTCCAAGCAACAGGAGAAGACAAAGTGACTAAGTGTAATACGGGCTCCTGAGCAAAGAAGGGGCACATGGGAAGTGAAGCAATTTAGAATCATGCATGATGCACAAACAGGGCTTTATTGTCTTTCACCTTTCACATTTAGAGGTCTTACATTTCTTTCTCTAACTGCCCTAAGCAAGGCTTCTTCTGTTCTATAAATAAGAATGACCGTCCTTGTCTTTCCCCACATCTTGGAGGAAATGATTTCAGCTCTTTCCCATCCAGTTTGGTGTTGACTATGATTTTATCCATACACGTTTCATTATGTTTATGGGTGATTCATTGGTTACATAATTTGTTGTGTGATGTTTTTTTTCTTTTTGTCCATAAAAGGATATTTAATCTTATCACATGATTTCTCTGTGTCTGTTGAGATAATACATAACATTTAAAAAGTCTTCGTTCTGATAGAATGACGAAATAGACACTGTCTCATAGTTTGTACAGTAGTGTAGAGAGAATTGATCAAAAGTTTAAAATAAAACCTGAAACTGATTTAAAAAAAAAACCCACAGGCAATATTCCTGTTTCTCCCACGAAACAGAAATCGTTTTCTCCCATGATTGCTTTTTCTCTATGCTTCAACTTTTATATGTAGAATGAACTTCTCATATCAAATGTCTCTGTAATGTGGAGTTTGCAGACATCCCTTCAGGGGTCAGCAATAGAAAGAATCCCAAGGGCATTGTTTCCATGATCTTTAATTTAGGAAGAAAATAATATGTGACATTTAAGCAAAAAAAAAAAAAATCCTCCTGTGTTCCTTCCCCAGAGTCAGCACCACCGATAACTACTTAATTGAGACATTCCTTAAACCAAACACCGGTGGGCCTTCCACCTTGGCTGCCATGTAAAGGAAGCTTTACTGTATCACATCCTATTTCCTGAGCAATATAAATGGATTTTAGTATGCATATATTCTTGTGTTTTGCTGTCTTTAATATTCCCTCACATTATTTCACTTCCAGGAACCCGAGTTTCTTAGTGTATGTGGGACAACTGAACACGGAGGTTTTGTCTCTAGCACATCAATTTTCTTGTTCATCTCTATTGTATTTAACAATCTTTAAATCAGTGTTGTATCAAGTACAACAATTTTTTTATTGTATTTTAAAACATTTGTTTAATGGAAAGAGGTCATGTACTTCATATTCCTGCCATTATTTTTGTCATCTGTACTTGAATCTACACTCAGAACATCACATTAAATTTAAGTCTATCCCTGGTAGCATTTCATGTTATTTATCAGTTTTTAGCTATGTATATCTCAAGATTGGGATACTTTGTTTGGCTCACAATGACCACTCCGTCTTAAAGTAACAATGGGATAGCCTGTGGAACTACTGTATACCACCTCGGTATTTTTCTCTAAGCCTCCTGATCACCTAAAATTTTTCATGATGTTTTGTTTTTCTGACTGCAGGATCACATTTGGTTTGTGTATTGAACACAGAATGAGTGCTGAAAGCCTAAAACCCTTTGGCTTGTCTCACTCCTTCCCTTGTCTATTCACATCCTGTAACCATGTCTCATATAAGCCAGGGCCTTAGAGCCCATCTTTCAGAATCTACTTTAAGAGGAGAAAAAAAATTGCACTCGATGAAGAATTTAATGATTATTTCCTAATTAAATCAAATGTCAATTATGTATTGGCATTTGTAATTGTCTTAACATTTAAGTAGACTAAAATTTTATTATATTATAAATCAGAACTCAGTGTTTTCCCATGTCTGTTGTTTGAAATGTGTTTGAAACTTTTAAAATAAACATACATATATATATGGAAGGAACTTATAAATATATGGAAGTTCCTTCCATATCTCATTATATCTCCTTAACTTATTTATTATTAGCTCTGTTTTAACTGGGCTGTTCCTCATATGTTATTTTACTGATTACGCCTCAAGTCACAGTTTAATGAAATCTTATCCCTAATTGATTAGTACTAAAAAATATGAATTTGATTAAATCAGATTTTTTTTATTTTTTCGGAAAAACTACTCAGAGTGTGTTTCACAGACTGCATCTATTAAGAGGCAAGTAATGAAAATGTCTATTTCTTAGTTTTTTAGTGCTGTTAGTAGCTGTGGTTAAGGTTTTGATCAATTAGTTACTTGGAGATTGCGAAATATTGATAATGAGACATAATGGTTCACTTTTCTTAACTTGAAATATTATCATAAAATAAATAGTCTTTTTTATATTATTCCTTAAGTTCTTTAATGGTGAAGTTCATATATAATCAGCATACTACTTTGATTTACTTCCTTTGCTAACCACCTTCTTAAAGTAATTTGTGCCCTAGTTCTCTGCAGAGTAGCAGTAAATTAGGTTTCATAGCAAATGACTTTTGCCAGTTCTCCATGTATATGAAATGCATTATACACTTTTTCTTATCGATGGCCCAGCTGCTTGATCATGTTTCACTTGCAGACGTGCACGTAGTGAGTCATTTTTAGCATAATTCTAGTGTTACTTTATATATAGCTCCCTTGATATCTGGTACGGCAAGATGTCCTGCACTTGGTGCATATCTATGTCATATCTGGAATCATCCATTTCCAGGGACCCTGGGATTCGTTTAATGATAATATTTGAAAGGGAAAGTTTGTCAATTAAGGTACAGTTTGCTTCTGGTTTTGATACTGATCTTAGTTTTTTATTTTAATTTTTAACTTGACAAGGCTAGGATGTTTAGCTTTGAGAAAATAAAAAGCTAAACTCTGAAACGTAAAAGGTTTTGGTCTTCAGTATATATTTCAATACATGAAGGCCCAAACAACTTTTAGAATTATTAGAAATACATCATTTTTGGTATTTGCTTTAAGGAGTTGCTACTTTATGTATTTTAACACTCTGTAAAATTATAAATCCAAATTCTGTTTTAAAATTCAGGTATATTTAAACAAATTTCTCTTCCTCACTTTTTCTTACAGCCTTCTCTTCCAATGCTGAATTTGATTCTTTCATTTTTAAAGTTAGTTTACACTTTTTGTTTTATATATATATATATATATATATATATATAATCTATGTATTTTATAAATTGTACATTTATTTTACACTAAATATATGTTTCATATATTCCCCTTTCCAGATTGTCTTCTCAGGTTTTATCTTCCTAAGAAAATATTTACAGCTAGGCAGTAGTGGTACATTTCTTTAATCCCAGCACTCAGGAGACAGAGAGAGGAGGATCTCTGTGAGTTCGAAGCCAGCCTGGTCTACAAAAGTAGCTCCAGGACAGGCCCCAAAGCTACAGAGAAACCCTGTCTTGAAAAACAAAATGTCATTTTTTTTCCATTGAGTAATACACCATTGTGTAAATGTAGCACATTTTATTATTTTATTTATTCATTCTTCGGTTGAGGGGTATCTAGGTTGTTTCCAGATTCTGGCTATTGTGAATATGCTGTTATGAACTTTGGTTGAGCACATGTCCTTGTGGTATAAGTGCGCATCCTTTTGGTATATACCCAACAGTGCTATTGCTGGGTCTTTAGTTAGATCGATTCCCAATTTTCTGAGAATTCGCCACACTGTTTTCCAAAATAGCTGTACAAGTTTGCACTCCCAGCAGCTGTGGAGGAGTCTTCCCCTTATCTACATCGTTTCCAACATAAGCTATCATTGGTGTTTTTGATCTTACCCATTCTCACCCATGTAAGATGGTATCTCTGTGTCATTTTTATTTTCATTTCCCTGATGACTAAGCATGTTGACCAATTCCTTAAGTGTCTCTTGGTCACTTTCGCTAAGAATTCTCTGTTTTGATCTTTTCCACAGTGTTTTGATTGGATGTCTAGTATCTTAAGGTTTTTATATATTTTGGAGATCAGTCCTCTGTCTGATGTGGGCAGACCTTAGTGAAGATCTTTTCTCATTCTATAAACTGCCAGTTTTTCTTATTAAATGTTTCCTTTGCCTTACAGAAGTTCCTCAGTTTCAGGAGGTCCCATTTATTAATTGTTGCTCTCAGAGTCTACTGGGGTTATATTTAGAAAGTAGTCTCCTGTGCCTATGCATTCAAGTCTATTTCCCAATTTCTCTTCAATAAGATTCAGTGTGGCTGGATTTATGTTGAGGTCTTTGATCCATTTGGACTTAAGTTTTGTGCATGAGGATAGATTTGAATCTATTTTCATTCTTCTACATGCTGACATCCAGTTATGCCAACACCATTTTTTGAAGATGCTTTCATTTTTCCATTGTATTATTTTATTTTCTTTGTCAAGAATCAGCTAATCGTAGGTGTGTGGATTGAAATCGGGGTCTTTGATTGGATTCCATTTATCCACTTGTCTGTAATGTATGCAAACGGATGGAACTAGAGAAACACTTCCTGAGTGAGATAACCCAGACCCAGATAGACAAACATGGTGTGTACTTAACACATATTATATGAAATACAAAGGATAACCAGCCTATAGTTCACAATTCCAGAGAAGATAGGTGGCAAGGAGAACCGTAAGAGATACATACAAGGATCCACTGAAAAGAGAAGACAAGATCTTCTGAGAAAATTGTAAGGCAGGGGAATAAGGCAGAGTGGAAGGGGAGGGAAAGGGAGAAGGGGATGGAGGAGGAGGAGAACATGAAGGAATGGAGATACTGAAGAAGGGGGAAGAACGATGAGGGAGAGAAAGGAAAGAGATATCTTGATTGAAGGAGCCATTAAAGGGCTAGTGAGAAACATGGCGCTAGAGAAATTCCCCAGAATCCACAAGGATTACCCCCAGCAAATAAGCAATAGTGGAGAAGATGCTTAAACTGGCCTTCCCCTGTAATCAAATTGATGACTATCTTAATAGCAACTGATGGAAGAAGATATAGAGATCTACATTCAAGCACTTGGCTGAGCTACCTCAGACTAGTTCAAGAGAGAGAGGAGTGGTAATGTGAGCAAAGGAATCAAGACCATGATGGTGATAGTCACCGAAACAGCTGACCTGAGCTAGTGAGAGCTCACTGACTCTAGACTGATGGCAGGGGTACCAGAAAAGGTCCAAACTAGGGACACTGAATGCGGGTGATAGTTGTAAGGCTTGGACAACCTGTGGGGCAATGAGGAATGGAATCAGAATTTATCCCTAGTGCTTGAACTGACATCTATGAACACATTCT
Organism: Myodes glareolus; assembly: GCF_982192425.1. Taxonomy (NCBI): domain Eukaryota; kingdom Metazoa; phylum Chordata; class Mammalia; order Rodentia; family Cricetidae; genus Myodes; species Myodes glareolus. The sequence goes on along the minus strand of NC_142038.1, from coordinate 36,430,398 downwards.
CTTTGGAGGGATACCTTACTTAGTCTAGATACAGGGGTGATGTCATTGGTCTTGCCTCAAAGTGAAGTGTCAGATTTTGTTGACTCTTCAATGGGAAGCCTTAACCTTTCTGAGGAGTGGAATGGAGGGTGGAATAGGGAGAAGGATGGGGCAGGAGGGGAGGGAATGGAAAAAGGGATAGCTATGTAAAATGAGAAAAGATTATATTAAAACATTCTCAAGAAAAAGATGAGAAAAAAGAAAAATATTTTGTCTGTTATGGATTTTTTTTCCCGGTTTCATCACTCTTAGTTTAATCTTGATGGTGTTCTTAATGTATGGTGCTATCTGTAAATAGCTGAATGGCTGCCTATCTCATTTGGCTCTAATTATCTGATTATATTGTTTAATATTTTTAATCAGAAAAGGATAACTCAGAGGAGTGAGTATTTTATTATTATTATTATTATTGAAAATCTAGTGTTTTCTTGTTACACTGCTTCTGCCTTTTTAGTTACCACATGATGCAGAAATCATCTTTATTTTTTTAAGAAAAGAATTGTAGTGTTAGCTTCCATTTCTGCAACTAGAGAGATACCAGAGATTTGTGTTGTTCTATCAGTATGTAAATTGCATGTGTGAATTTTCTGTTATAGAAACATGCCTGAAAATTATTTATTACAGTTTTAAAACATATTTATTCTGAACATCGTTCTAATAGAACTGCAAATTCTTCAAATGAAATTTCTCCTTTGGCATGAACTTAGCCCAAACTGTGTAAGGATAGTTTGGTTGCCATTTGACAAAACATCCTGGAAAGAGACGCCTCTGCCTTGTATTCTGAAATATTTTCAGTACTCGAAGACTCTGGCATTTCAGTTTCACATAGCAATCACATGAATGTGTTAGAATTCGATTCATCTTTATTGGGTACCAATTTACTACTTAATTCTTCCCGTGCAAATTGATTTGCTAAGGGTTTCTATTGCTATTGGACTTAACATTGGTTTTGAAAAAGACTCATTCTATGTGATTTCACTATATGGACAACAAGTTGTCCAAAGGATTGGCATCACAAGATACTCTCCTGCTTGGCTGCCTTGTTTCTCGTAGTTTTTATTCCAGGTGTTTGAGCTTTCCTGTTGTTTTAGAGTAGTTTAGCGGTTAGGACTTGATTCCCTGTGGATTTTGAAATAAGCTTTAAAATTTATTTTGTTGATTTTTTTGTTTCTTGCATTTTTGTTCCCTTGCATTTTTCATTATGTTTTATATTCATGTGTTGGTTACTGACCTCAATTTTTTGTTTGTTTTTAATACATATTGGGAGAAGTATGTAAGGGCAATACTTTTCACTACTAACTACATTGGCTTTATAGGATAGAATTTTGGATTTCTTTTTTCATTCTCTGTTTTGTATGTTTCCTTTGTACCAAATGTTATTACATGTTTTAAGCTCCAAATAAAAAAGCTATTTAAGATTATGTAGTTGTTGTGCCTTCAGGTATTGTTGCACTGTTTTTAACAACTATTATTTCTATGCTTTTATCTGGATCTGTTCTGTATTTAAGGTCCCTGTTGATCTTGCTTATATTATTATTATTATTATTATTATTATTATTATTATTATTATTATTATTATTAAGCACTAGGAAAGAATATATGATGTCCACTATGGAGGTTTAGAGTTAGGAATATCTGTAAGAAGTTTGACAATTTTATTCTTTCTTTTATATCCTTACTCAGTATTTCTTTTACTTTCACATCCTCATCCTTAGAGGAAGGGATGGTGAAGACTTATTCTATCACTGATGTGTTTGCTTTTCCTTGTACCTTGGTGCTGTCTGTCTTGTAGAAGCTGCTGATGCTATATTGGGGACATAAAACAACACTGTTATCTTCTCTGAGAATTGTGGTATTGACAAAATTGATGTCATAATTATTTTTACCCCCCGTCTCTGTCTCTGTCTCTCTCTCCCTGTGTGTGTGTGTGTGTGTTGTATGTGTATTGTGTAGATTAGAGGATAACCTTGGATGTCATTCTCAGGGACATCTCACCTTCCTTTGAGATAGACTCTCTCCTTTGGCTCATAAATTATGCAAGTCTGGCTGACCAATGAGTCCCAGAGACCTTCCTGCCTCTAGTTCTCCAGTGATACCATAACTGGTACTATTGCTTGAATTCCAGGGATTCAACTTAGGTCCACACACAAGCAAAGCATGCAGTTTACCGACTAAGTCATCTACCCATTTCAGAAGTATTAGTTTCTTTATAAAGCGTCATAATTGTCACACTTGATTTACTTATTTTTCTGATTTTCTTTTATTTCAAGCACATCATTTTTAATTGCCAGTGACCATGTCAGAGAAACATCAGATGGCAACTGAGTTCAGGGCTTTGGCTCACCAGGAAGCCAAACCCTGATGGGTGAATCTCAGCTAGGCAAGGCCCTGAGACCACAGACCCCAGGGAGTCATTTGGTCTGCTCTTCCTTCATATGCTTCTTGCTACTATCTTTCCCTGGCATCTGGTATGTTGTGAGTGGTTGTGGGGAGATCCCCACTGCCTAGAATACAGTTTGTTTTTCTCAGGGAAACATCCTGTCCTACTGTGCATCTTGACCTGTGCATTATTGTGAAGATGATTTCCTCCCAAACTGTACTGTTTAGCTGAAGCAACGATTTTATTTAATATTAGTGTTAATTTAAATAGGATTTTGATAATTGAGGGTTTTTTAATAAATATAGTAAGGGATTATGATAGAGGTTAGTTTAGTGAAAAAATGAACATAGGTAAAGGTAGAATAAAATGTTACCCCCTGCCTCTAATAAAGCAGATGATAAAAAAGATAAAAAAATAAAACAAGGAAGTGTCACACAGCTGGAATACATGAGTTTCTACTGAGGGACTGGATAGACTGTGGCTTAGGTTAATGATTAAGGAAAACAACTGAGTCCCAGTAGCCCAGATAATTTAAATTTTTTAATCTTAATATTAGGAGGTGTGTTCTCAGGTTTCGGAGTGCATCATAGCTGGAAAGAAAAAAAGCTTTGAAAATGATTTAAAGGTAGGCTAAGATAGTTTTGTTAAATAGTTTTGAGGTAAAAAAACCCAAGAAGACAATCTAAGGTTTTAGAAAGAGACATAGTTGAGTGAGAAACTCTTCAAGAACAAAGAACAAGAACAAAGTAGCCCAAATATCAAGAGCTGACATGTCTTTCTTGCTATGGTTGGATGATGACCAAAGGCAATGATTAATTCTTTATACCCATTTCTGCTCTCAATTTTCTGATATAAAAATTTATTGATGAATGTGTATGCACTCTAAAGATTTAAAGAAGAGCTGACTGATTTTTTTTTCAGGTATAGAAGTTTAGGCTTGTGATTCCTTTAAGATTTGTTATAAGATTGCCGTTCAAGATAAGTAATCAAATGATTGGTTCTTTCTTTGTAGCCACAAAACACAACCGGCTGGAATAAGAACTAGCTGAGAAATAGATCAGGCTTGCCTACATGGTTAATCTATAACAAGTTACTTGGGTATGAATGTATATGAGTTCTTGAGGATAATTTGTTTTCACCTGTAATACGTAAATGTTTAATCATGTAAGGCATATGGAAAACATGCTGGTTTTTTTTCTACTTGTATTCATTGTAAACATTCACTTGAAAAACAGAATGTAACCACATTGTAATTTCTATATTGCCTGAGAGATTTTGTTGGGATATTTAAGCTGTAAAGGAAAAATAAAAACAGAATAGGGAATAATAAATATAGAGTTAGAAGGAAAACATAAAGAATGAGGGAATTAGAAGGAAAATATCACGTTAGTTAGGAGGAAAACATCAAAAGAGATAGAAAGGACATTTCTGGATATGGATAAGAATAAAGAATACAGAAGAAAGAAACGATCAAGAGCACATGTTGGTCTTTTCCCTTAACCCCCTCAGGCAAAAACTTCGCAGAATACTGACTCTGTGGGTTCACTCTTAGCCCCATGCTGCTGGAGGCTGGTCTCCCAGGCAACATAATTTAACGTTTGTATTTTGAGTCACTCTTCTAGTTGTATTATATTGAGTATAACAGTATAAGAGTGTTCAGTTTTGCTTTTATAATCAAACAACCTGAACTCATCCTTTAAAAAAATGTTTTTATTTATATAATCAAATATTTATCTTAAAATCTAGCATCCATTTATTTTGCTGGAATTGTGAGGTGTTGCGTTACAAGATAGTTCATAGGATCTTAAAACTAGGAATTCCTCTTCTTTGAACACTTGAGGGCTATGATTATAAATTTGTGATATGTTTCCATAAACATATATATATATATAAACCTTTAAAATGTTCATTACTCTATAGTCTATTTTATACAATAATCTTTTTTATTAAGTATTTCAGCTGCTTTTTCTTAAAAGACACATAATTAAAATCAGGATATTCATACAATTCACTCCATGCTGTCTTTCATTCTAACAGGTGTTTTGTTGTTGTCTGTAATTCTCTACTATCAGTACCATTGAATGTAGTTTGCAGCTCTCTCCATCCTCCTTTGTTCTAGAACTAGAAGGTATAAATACTCTTATTTTACAAATTTACTCATAAAGTACATGTTTCCCTTTGCCTTACTTATTGTGCTGCAATGTGTACAGTTACACTGTATCTCCATATCAGAGCATTTTTCCATTATGTCAAACTATATGACTCAGCATTAAAGTGTACTATCAATTTTTGCTTACTCTGTATTAATATGTGACATGAGTGCTTACATCACTTGTTCCCCAACCATTTGGATTCATGAAGCTCATTTCTTGTTATGTGATAATGGATACATATTCTCTTGGTGTTTTGACTTGACTTGATGTGAAATTCTTTACATGGTGGTAATTCATTTTCTTGTTTAATTTACTCACTCACTCACTATTTTATGGCATAAAAACAAATGACTAATAACAATTTGGTTTTCTAACTATTCAGTGACTATTTTCATGAAAACATACTAAAATTTGCATTTCTATTTAGATATCTTGGCTAGAAAATAAATGTGTTTGGGCAGTTTTTCAGTTAATGCATCCCGTGGCATACTCTGAAATATGGTTTTAGAGATTCTTCTCCCTACTTTAATTTGAACCAGAATTGATTATTTTAAAATTGTGTGACTCTATTGTTGTGGGCAGGTGAAAAACCCTGAAGGGGTTATGTGAAGAAGTGGTGAAGTCCAGAGTGAATGTGTGCTATTGACACGGCATAAACATGTCAAGGACAAGTACTTCAGACCCATAGGAAATGGATAAAACCTTCACAGTCAGAGTCAAACTCAGGATGCCAAAGCCTTTCTTCTGTCCAAGGACAAGTATTTGGGAATGACTAACTAGTATGTACAGAACCTAGAAACCGGAATCTGCTCCTTCTAGATGTTTCCAACCTGGGACGGCTCAGTTAACAAGACCTTCTCCTGAGACTAGATAACCTCTCCTCTCTGTACATAACAGACTCACAGAGCTCAGGATTTGTTGCAGTAGTTGGTGCCACTTCTTCAAACTACACAGAGCCCAGCTGACCCCAGCTTTTCTGGACGTGTGTCTGCCTTTTCTCACATCATTCCCCTAGTGAGGTTTCCAGGAACAAGCTGTTTTTGGTGCAGCATAAAATTTTAAATTACTTTAAGGAGATACACGTTTTATGTGTTATATTTTTAATCATAATTTATATATTTCTTGCTTTTCATTGATTTTATTGAGCTGTATATTTTTCTCTTCTCCCACCCCTTCCTCTCCTTGCCGCTTTAACCCCCTACCATGGTCCCCCATGCTCATAATTTACTCAGGGATCTTGTCTTTTTTTACTTCCCATGTAGATTAGATCCATATATGTCTCTCTTAGGGTCCTCATTGTTGTCTAGGTTCTCAGGGATTATGATTTATAGGCTGTTTTTTTTTGCTTTATGTTTAAAAACCACATATGAGTAAGTACATATGATGATTGTCTTTCTGGGCATGGGTTACCTCAGTCAATGTGATGTTTTCTAAATCCATCCATTTTCCTGCAAATCTCAACATGTCATTTTTTTCTACTATGTAATACTCCATTGTATAAATATATCACATTTTCCTTATCCATTCTATTATTGGGGGGGGGGTTAGGTTGTTTCCAGGTTTTGGCTATCACAGACAATGCTGCTATGAACATAGTTGAGTACATATCCATGTGGTATGCTTGAGCATCCTTTGGATATATACCCAAAAGTGGTATTGCTGGGTCTTGAGGAAGGTTGTTTCCTAATTCTCTGAGAAATCACCATACTGATATTCAAAGGGGCTGAACCACCTTGCACTCCCACCAGCAATGCAGTAGAGTACCCTTTACCCCACAACCTCTCCAACATAAGTTGTCATCAAAGTTTTTGATCTTGGCCGTTTTTACAGGTGTAAGATGAAATCTCAGAGTTGTTTTGATTTGCATTTCTCTTAAGGATGTTGAACATTTCCATAAGTGTCTTTCAGTCATTTTAGATTCCTCTGTTGAGAGTTCTCTGTTTAGGTCTGTACTTCATTTTGTTTTTATTGGATTATTTGTTCTTTTGATGACCAATTTCTTGAGTTCTTTGTGTATTTTGGAGACCAGTCCTCTGTCTGATGTGGGATTGGTGAAGATCTTTTCCCATTCTGCAAGCTGTCGTTTTGTCTTATTGACCATGCCCTTTGCTTTACAGAAGCTTTTCAGTTTCAGGAAGTCCCATTTATTAATTGTTTCTCTCAGTGTCTGTGCTACTGGAATTATATTAAGGAAGTGGTCTCCTGTGCCAATGCATTCAAGTGTACTTCCCACTTTTTCTTCTATGAGGTTCAGTGTAGCAGACTTTTTGTTGAGGTCTTTGATCCATTTGGACTTGAGTTTTGTTCATGGTGATATACAAGGTTCTATTTTCATTCTTCTACACATTGATATACAGTTATGCCAGCACCGTTTGTTAATATGCTTTCTTTTTTCTATTATATACTTTTTTGCTTCTTTGTCAAAATTCAGGAGTTCATAGGAGTGTGGATTAATATCTGCGTCTTTGATTCGGTTCCATTGTTCCTCCTGTCTGTTTTTATGCCAATACCAGGCTGTTTTCAGTAGTGTAGCTCTGTAGTAGAGTTTGAAGTCAGGGATTGTGATGCCTCTAGAAATTCTTTTTTTTTGTACAGAATTGTTTTGCCTATCCTGGGTTTTTTAACTTCTCCATATGAAGATGAGTACCACTATTTCAAAGTCTGTGAAAATTTTGCTGGGATTTTGATGGGCATTGCATTGAAAGTGAAGATTGCTTTTGGTAAGATCGACAATTTTATTATATTAATTTTACCTATCCATGACCATGGGAAATCTTTCCAGTTTCTGGTGTCTTCTTCAATTTCTTTCTTCATATATTTTAAGTTCTTGTTATACAAGTCTTCCACTTGTTTGGTTAGAGTTACTTCAAGGTATTTTATGCTACTTATGGCTATTGTGATGGGTGATATTTCTCTTATTTCTTTTTCAGCCCATTTACCGTCTGTGTAAATGAGGGCTACTGCTTTGCTTTTTGTTTTTGTTTTTTTGAGTTAATCTTTTGTTCTGATACATTACTGAAAGTGTTTGTGAGTTGTAGAAGTTCCTTTATAGAACTTTTGGGGTTGCTTATGTAAGTTATCATATCATTAGCAAATAATGAGAGTTTGACTTCTTTTCCAATTTGTATTCCCTTGATCTTTTATTGTTGCCTTATTACTACAGCTACAATCTCAAAATCTATATTGAACAGATATTAAGAGAGTAAAATATCTTGTCTTATTCCTGATTTCAGTGTGATCACTGTGAGCTTCTCTCCATTTAGTTTGATGTTGTATCTTGCCTTTATTATGTTTAGGTATGTTTCCTGTATTCCTGCTCTCTCCAAGACCTTTATCATGAAGGGATGTTGTATTTTATCAAATATTTTTTTGGCATATAATCAGATGGTCATGTGGTTTTTATTTTTTAGTTTGTTTATAAGGTGGATTACTTTGACAGATTTTTATATGTTGACCCATCCCTATGTCTCCGGGATGAAGCTGACTTGAACATGGTGGATGATGTTTCTGATATACTCTTGGATTTGATTTGTCAGTATTTTATTGAGTATTTTTGCATCAATGTTCATGAGTGAGATTGGTCTGTAATTCTTTTTCTTAGTAATGTCTTTATGTGGTTTGGGTATCAGGGTAATTATAACCTCATAAAAAGAATTTGGCAATGTTTCTTCTGTTTCTGTTGTATAATAATAATAATAATAATTATTGGAATAATAATAATTCCAATTACTATTCGAATAATTCGAGGAGTATTTTTATTAGTTCTTCTTCAAAAGTATTGTAGAATTCTGAGGTGAAACCATCTGGTCCTGGGCTTTTTATTTTTTCTTGGTTTGGAGACTTTTGATGACTGTTTCTATTTCTTGAGAAGTTATAGGTCTGTTTAATTTGCTTATTTGGTCTTGATTTAATTTTGGTAAGTGATATTTATACAGAAAGTTATCCATTTCCTTTAAGTTTTTCAATTTTTGTAGCACAGGTTTTTGAAATATGACCTAATAATTCTCGGTATTTCCTTCCAATCTGTTGTTATGTGTTCCTATTCATTTCTTATTTTTTAATTTGGATATTCTCTCTCTGCCTTTTGGTTAGTTTGGATAAAGGTTTTTCTATTTTGTTGAGTTTATCGAAGAACCAACTCTTTGTTGGTGCGGGAGAATTGCCTGTATTTTGTCAATCATGTCTTGAATAAATGCTGATTGGCCAGGCAGGAGGTGTAGGTGGGAAAACTAGACAGGAAGTGGAAATGATGCAAGGAGAGCAGGAGAATTCTGGGGAGGAGGAAGTTGATTCCTCCCACTCCTGCCCAGATCACCAAAGCAGCAGGATGTGATCTGCCCCACTGAAAAAGGTACTGAGCCACATGGCTAAAATAGATCAGAAAAATGGGTTAATCAAGATGTGAGAGTTAGCTAATAAGTAGCCTGACCTAATGGGCCAATCAGCTTTATAACTTATAGAGATCTCTTGTGTGGTTGATTTTCTCTGGGGCCTGCCGGTTGTGGGGTACCAGGCGGGGACAGAAAACACAAACAAGCAGATCCAACATGTTACACTGTGTCTCATTGAATCTTTGTAATTTTTTTTGTTTCTATTTTGTGATTTCAACTCTCAATTTCAATAATACCTGCCATCTAGTTCTCCTGGATGAGTTTACTTCTTTCTGTTCTAAAGTTTTCAAATGTTCTGCTTAATCACTAGTGAGGGATTTTTACAGTATTTTTTTTTTTTAGGCATTTCATTTAGGCTATGAACTTTCCTATTAATACTGTTTTTATTGTCTCTCATTAATTTGGGTATGTTTGTGGTCATTTTCTTTGAATATTATGAAATCTTTAATTTCTCCCTTTATTTCTTTTTTTGACCCATTGATGCTTTAGGTGAGCATTGTTTAATTTCCATGTGTTTGTGGCTTTCTGGAATTAGTGTTACTGTTGAATTCTAATTTTAAGACATAGTGATTAAATAAGATACATGGAGTTAGTCCAATATTTTTTCTCTCTTTTGAGGTTTATTTTGTTACCTAGTAGTATGTGATCAATTTTTGTGAAGATTCCATGAGGTGCTGAGAAGAAGGTTTATTGTTTGATGTTTAGATGGCATGTTCTATTAGTCCATTTGAGTCATAAAACCTGTTAGTTCCTTTATTTCTTGGTTAATTTTATGTCTGACAGACCTGTCCAATGGTGACAGTGGAGTGTTAAATTTCCCATTATTAGTGTGTGAGGTTTAATCTATGATTTAAGTTTTAGTAATGTTTCTTTTAAATATGAGTGTCCCCTTGTATTTGGGGCATAGATGTTCAGTACTGAGATTTCCTCTTGATGGATTTTTCCTGTGACTAATATGAAATGTCTTTCTTTGTCTGTTTTGATTGATCTTAGTTTGAAGTCTATTTTGTTAGATATTAGAATAGCTATACCAGCTTGTTTCTTAGGTCCATTTGATCAGAAAATTTTTTTCCAAAGTTTTACTCTGAGGTGATGTTTGTCTTTGAGATTGAGGTGTCTTTCTTTTAGGCAGCAGAAAGATGGATTGTGTTTTTGTATCCAGTCTGTTAGCCTGTGTCTTTTTGTAGGTGAGTTGAGTTCATTTATATTAAGGGATATTAGTGACTGGTGATTGCTATGTCCTGTTAATTTAGTTTTCATTGTTGGTGATGTTATTTTGTGTGTTTTTCCTTTTGGGGGGGGGATTTGCTGCTGTGAGATCATCAACTGTCTGTGTTTTTGTTGATGTAGCCAACTTCCTTGGGTTGGAGTTTTACTTCAAGTACTTTGTGTAGTGCTGGGTTTGTAGCTAGGCATTGGTTAAATCTGATTTTGTCATGGAATATCTTGTTTTGTTCTTCTATGGTGATTGAAAGTTTTGCTGCTTGTAGTAGATTTGGCTGGCATTCGTGGTCTCTTAATTTATGCATAACACTTGACCAGGACCTTCTGGATTTTATTGTTTCCATTGAGAAGTAAGGTGTAATTCTGATAGGCTTGCCTTTATATGTAACTCAACCTTTTTCCTTTTGCAGCACTTAATATTCTTTATTCTGTATGTTTAATATTTTGATTATTATATGGCAAGGAGACATTTTGGATCTAGTCTATTTGGTGTTTTGTAAGCTTCTTATATCTTCATAGGTATATCTTTCTTTATCTTGGGAAAGTTTTTTTTTTCTATGACTTTGTTAAATATATTTTCTTTGTTTTTGAGAACTTTTTCTTCTTTCATATCTATTTTTCTTATATTTGGTCTTTTTATGGTATCCCATATTTCCTGGAAATTTTGTGTTAAGCTTTTGTTAGATTAATGTTTTCTTTGACTGATGAGTCTATTTCCTCTATTGTATCGTTAGTGCTTGAGATTCTTTCTTCCATCTCTTGTATTCTGTTGTTTATGCTTGCATTTGTGGTCCCTGATTGTTTTCTCGTGATTTCTGTTTCTATAATTCCCACGACTTGTGTTTATTTATTGTCTCTATTTCAGTTTTCAAGTCTTGAATAGTTTCATATGCTTGACTGCTTTTTCTTGGTACTCTTCAAGGGATTTGTTTATTTTTTGTTTGTCTATTTTTCTGCATTTCGTTGAGGGAAATTTTCATTTCTTCTTTAAGGGCCTCAAACATTCTCATAAAGTTAATTTTCAGGTCATTTTATTCCACTTCATCTACATTTGGTTGTTCAAGTCTTACTCTTGTAGGGTCACTAGTTTTTACTGATGTTGTGTTGTTCTTTGGGGTATAGCATGTATTCTTACCTTGTTTACCCATCTTTTCCTCTGATAGGTATAGTTGGAGTTGTCTGTGACTCTGGTGATCAGCCTTCCATGTGTCAGTGGATCCAAGCCTCCAATCATTGCCTCTTGGGGTACAGTCTGTGCCAGTTTGAGTCACCCTTTTGGTCACTCCATGTTATTAGAGGTAGCTCAACACTCCAGGGGTCTGCTCTAAAATAAATAAAATAAAAGCCATTTGGGCTTGCATGCACAGAGATTGCTTGCTTGGGGCTCTTTCTGCTGAGGTTGCTGCCTTGGGCCTGCTCTGGCAGAGGTCCAGGTTCAGGTCTACTACCTTGGAGGTACCAGACTCATGCCCAGAGCCACAGAGGTCCTGGGTCAGGCCTACTCCCTCCCTCAGCGGTTGTTCCCTTGTACTTGCTCCTGTGGAGTTCGCTGTCTCAGACTTATTCCGACCTAGGTCACTGACTCAATCCTTTTCCGTAAATGTCCCTAGTTTGGATCCACTCCTGTGGAGGTCCCTGGCTTGGAGTTGGTCCGACAAACTTCTCTAGCTCTGGTCTATTCCCTCAGAGGTCCAAGATCAGTCCTAGTTCCTCCAAGGTCTCAGATTCACACCTGGACTCATAAAGGTCCTGGGTCAGGTTTACTCTCTCGGAGGTCCCAGACTCTATTTTTAACATTTTGTAGTATTCTTATTTAAATTTATTTTTAGTTCTCAGATTTTCATCTTTTAAGATCTGTTTTCTTATGCATTGTAAATTTGTGATTCTTTGTTATTCTATATTAATTTTTCATTTCAAATTACTGTTTATTCTCAGTTCCTGTAAATTATTTCAGATGCATATACTTCTGATCTGTGTGGGGTTTATTCATTATTTTGTCATTTTGTTAGATATCGTCTTGTTTGAATAGACTGGAATATAGTTTTCATCTCTAGTATAGCTTTCTCTATTGGGATTTTTTCCCAGATATAGTTTTATGTCTTATTATTCTTTTTATTCAAAATAACTTTCAATTTGAGTTTTTCTTTTGGTGGTAAATGAATTTCATTGAACTTTTAGAAGAAATGAGGAGTATAGAGGTTATTTTAAACCCATGAGCCTCTTATTTGGTGGTATTTTAAATGTGGATTGCATTGTAACTCTATGAAATCTTCTAGAATAATTTTTCTTATTCACTTCTAACTGTACTTTCTCTTCTCTGAGATCCTGTTGTCACTATTCTGTGAAACTTGGTTACTTTTTATTTTATTCTTTGCAGTTTCTCCACAGTAAAAGATTCTATCCTGGGAGAAAATTTCAACTCATTATCTATGAATACCCAGGTCTTCCAAAGTATGAATCTTCACTTTCAAATAAGATTTATATTTTAAGAGGGTTTTTGAAGCTAGGTGTAGAAGTGATCTGCTCTTTATATGTAAATGAAAACCCTATTTTTGTTTAATAGCATTGATTAATCAAGTGAAATTTAAATTTTGTTTCAATTTTGAAAATACAAGACTGTAAAAATTCATTGTATTAATTCTTTCTGTTGCTATGATAAATTGCCATGACCAAGGCTATTAACAGAAGAAAAAGTTTATTTTGACTTATGGTTATAGGAAGTTAGAGTCCATAATAGCATCATACAGGTAGTAGGCAAATATGGCATTTGGAGTAGGATGCTGGGCAGTCACATTTGATCTGCAAGCAGAAAGCAGTTGGTAAAAGGTGTAGACACAGAGACAGATAGGATAGAGATGATTGGATATTGCTACTAGGCTTTAAAACTCCACTCAGCAAATTATTTCCCTAGCAATGCCACACTTCTTAAACTTTCCTAAATAGTAAGTACCACCCACTGGAAACCAAGTGGTAAAATGTCAATTCAAATCACTACAGGTATGTATTTTAGAAATTTTTAATTAAATATTTCTATTACTTCTCTAAATCAGTGTCGATTACCTGTCAAAATTAGCTCATTTCTTATTAACATCAACAAAATGACATAATTAATATTTAATACCCCTTACCATCCACAGTCATTTAAAAATTCCCTTTGAAATTTAAATTCCTTGCTTTCATTGAAGGACTAAAAGCTTTCAATCAATTTGGTGTCTTCTTCTCTTTTATGAACAATGACCCTGACTCTACAATAGTATAGTCTGTACATCCTACATTTTTTTCCTGTGCCTGTGGTTTTTGAATGTTATTTTGTTTTATATGGAATTCAGTGTACTCAAAAGCAGAATGTCATCATGTCTAGTCATAGAACTGAAAAGTTAGAAGAGAGGCATAATTGAAGAAAAACTATTGAATAGAATTTAAAGGAAACAAGATTTTGAAAACTGCAGATTCTGCTGCATACTTTCATAGAACTTAAGCAAATATTATGAATTGTTTTCTCTTAGATGGCTCATAGGGACTCTGCTGCTGCCCCAAGAGTGAAAAGGTAGCCGCACAGATGTAAACAAAATTGAATGCATCCTAATCTGCCTTTGATGCTTGAAGTGTACCCTGGAAAAGACTCACAAGTATGAATAAGAGTTGTTGATTTTGGACTGTTGTGGTGTGAAAGCTGTTTGAAGTAGATCAGCCTGAACAAATTGCAGTATATAAACTGTGAAAAACATCTAACTTGGGAAAGTTTCAGAGGTTTTAAAGTTATGCATTTCATTTTTTAATTTTACACAAGAAAACAAGGTTTTATGGAAGAAAATATTTATTGCATAAAGTAGCCTTCAGTAAAAGAAACTCAATCTTTTTCCTCTTTTTAATACTTCTGGCCCTTACCATTTGTACAAACCTATATTGAATTACTGTGTGCATACTTCAGGGTTCAGCTGCCATCCATTTATAGGATGAATTTTCTTCAAACATACTGCAGAGCTGGTGTCCAAAGATAGATTTTACTAGCACCTCCAGAGCTTCCATCTGTTTCCTTTGATTCTTTGTCTTCCAGTCTCAAGGTAACTAACTCTTTCCTCGATTTTAATGACAATGACAAGTGGTACCTGCTTTGTCCTTTGTAAATGGGAGAAGATAAATACTTAATCATTCATAACTCACATCTACCCAATGATGTGTTTGCCATCTCAACCACATCTTGCATGTTGTTTGTCATCGCCACTCTTATTGCTGTACATTATTGGCACAAATATTTCAGAATATGTTTATTCATTCCAGTGTTTCTTGGCATTTTTTGATAGTGGAGTTTCCACTCTGAACCTACTATATAAAACAAAGAAGCCATAAACACATTATTAACTGTACTTTATTGAATCTATCTACTTGATGTACGCCTAAAAGTTCAATAGATAAGTATTGTATGCCTGTAAACATACATTTTTTTTTTAGTTGTTGACTTAGGCTTTTATTTAGACAAGCAATGTGAGTGTTCTTGTACACCACATCCTTCAACACTGTGGATCTGCCTGTCTTATGCTTTCATATTCTTAATGCTGTTGGGGTCATTTCACCCAGGTCCATTTGCATTTTACTGCTGCTTAAGGAAGTTAAACGTTTTAAAACCCATGCCTATTGGTTATTAGGAATTTCTTTTTGGGATTTATGTATATTGCTTTTTACTGACACAAAAGCATTTTGAGTCTCAGTCTGATATATGCGTTCAAATGTCTTATCTCTGTGTAGATGACATCATCACTATTTAAGTGGTGATTTTTATTTTAATCACATTTAATAATCCTTAAATTCTCCTGTTGCTTGAAGTTTCTGTCCTGTCTGGTTTCCCACAGTCATTAAGTCCCAAAGAAAAACACAGAAATCTACATTAATTAATAAACTGATTAGCCTATTAGCTCAGGCTTCTTATTAACTCTTATAACTTATATTAGCTCATAATACTTGTCTGTGATAGCCATGTGGCTTGGTACCTTTTTCAGCAAGGCAGTCACATCTTGCTTACTCTGTGTCTGGGTGACAACTGCAGACTGACCCTTTCCTCTTCCCAGAATTCTCATTGCCATACTTCTACTTCCTGCTTGAGCGCCATTGCCTTGCCTCTACTTCCTGCCTAGCTACTGGCTAATCAGCATTTTATTAAAAATAACACAAGTGACAGGAAAAAAGACCATTGTCCCACAGCACTTTCCCTATAATTTTCCTTTAAACTAATTAATCCATAACAAATTTTCCTTAATACCAGTCTTAATTCTCAAAATAATACAAGTGATTTTTTCCTAAGCAAGAAAATAAGGAGAATGTTATAGAGTTGAAGAATATATAGTAGATGCTAATTAAACATAGGAAAGCATAAATGAACTTTGAAGTCATTGCAGTAAGTGACAGCTTTAAAAGAATCCAACAATAAAATTTAAAAATATGTTTAATGTAATTCTGATAACACTGATCTCCTACAAGTAGAATGTTGAAGTTTATCTCAGAGAATTTATGTTTCTGACACTTATCAGGGCTTCTTCATTCTATGGAGAGAAATATTAAGACCAAATAAAATAAATTAAATTAAAATATCTATGATCGTTTGGTCATTTTACTCAGATCACATTTACTTAATTTTGGCAAAAAAATCATCAGAATTGGATGACAACAGTTTGATGTGAATACAAAATTAACAATAAGCTATTTTCAAACGTTAAAAGCTAACAATTGTTCATACTAGAATTAGGAGGGTTAGTAACAGATCACACATTTCAGTTCAAGCTGCAGACTTGATAGTTGGTATAGAAGGTCCTTCTGTTGCTTTCATTGGTTAATAAAGAAACTGCTTTGGGCCACATAGGGCAGAACTTATGTAGGCAAGGAAGAGAGTGCTGAATTCTGAGAGGAAGAAAGCAGAGTCAGAGAGAAGCCATGGATCCTTTGCCTGAGATGGACGCCAGTTGGAATTTTACCTGGTAAGCCATGTGGCAATATACAAATTAATAGAAATGGGTTAAATTAATATGTCAGCCAATAAGAAGCTAGGTCTAATGGGCCAAGCAGTGATTTAATTAATACAATTTCTATGTGGTTCTTTCGGGGCTAAGCTAGCCAGTTAGCTGGGACAAACAAGCAGCCCTCCTACAAGAAGGTGAGGCTAAGTGAATACGCTGCATTGCATCATGGGAATGAGTGCACAGCATCTTGTCTAACACACAGGTCACAGAGTAGATGTACATCTTGTTCTGTGCTAATCATTCCATCCAGTGAGCTGACACCTCTCCAAGTCCTTCAAATGCATCATCAGTCCACACATCACATCGCTAGAGAAGAATGCCAGGAATTAGATTGGGAAAGTTAAAAGTTCAATTTGAATATGTTTGCTCTCTTAGCTCTAAATTCACCAGGTCTTAACTGCTGAAAAGTCCAGAAACTACTTCAATGTCATAAAGTTAAACACAACATTGTCTTCAACTAGAACCTAAAGGAAGCTGAAAGCAGCTGTAAAATGTTGGCACCACAGTGTGAAATCATCCACCAAAATGACAACATTACAAAAGAAAGGGCCCTGGAGAGTGAATAGCATGGTCTCTTGCAAGGCAGAATTGAAATATTTTCACTGTTGCCCATCCTGGATCCATGGTGTATCTAGTTTGCTTAACGTCTTTTCCAATTATTGTGTAAAATACCCGACAAAATCTACTATAGGAAGAGTTTATTTTGGCTTACAGTGGCAGGGGTATATACATGTCATGGTGGGTAAGATACAAAAGCGGGTTCAGAAGGCATTCATTATGAACAGGAGGTTGGCTGGTGACATAGCATCTGGATTCCTGGGAAAGAATGGAAAATGGGAACAGCCTACAAAGTCTGAACACCAACCCCAGTGACTCATTCCTCTGGCAAGTCTCTAGCCACAAAAGGTCACACATATTGGCCAAACAGTGCCACCAGTTGGGAACCGAGTGCTCCTTGGTTCCAGGAGTTCTTAGGGACATTTCAACTTTAAACCGCAATGTGTTTTAAATACCTTTTTGCATAAAAATAACATAAATTGGTTTAGTTCTTGCCACACTATTTTTATAAACACAGCTTCATTAAAATATAATTCACACTAAAATTTTAATGTTCTAAAGTTTTTTAATTCTTCATATTATGCTAAAAGCACAAATGTCCAATTTTAGAACCTCTTTATCACTCTAATTAGAGATCCATACTAATAAGAAATCAGTTGCCATCCTCTTACTCATAGATGGAATAATCTTACAATTTACTTTTTGGTCTCTATAGTGTGCCTAAATAATCAATATAAATGAAAATACACAATACAATGTCTCCATGCAATCTTAAAGCAATTAATTTCCCACATGTTTTCACAGTGAGTACATAAGTCCCTGAAGAATTGTATCATCCCATAGTACAATTGTAGAAAAAGTGAAAACTCTGAATTAGGTATTATAATTTGTTAACCCTTTCCTTAGTATTTCCTTAGTATTGTTAGTACAGTTATTAATTTTCTTCTCTGGTGTTAGGGTATTGCTCTCTTCTGGGCTTTCTCTTGAAAGAAACAGCTACTGGGTAATAGAATAAATGGAATTTACTGTCTTTATGGCTTTGTCTCTAAATCAACAAGTGACAGAAGTGAAATAAAAATGTGCCTCTTAAGTTCAATCTTGGCCCAGTAACTAAAAAACATGAAAAACAGAAAATTTGTTGAGGCCTTGAAAACAGAATATTACAAATAAACAACTAGTGGGTTATTTTGAAGAAATAAAATGTTGGCAATCAATGCATTGTATGTTGCATTTCTTTTTTCTTTCTTTTTAAATTAATATGAGTATTATATTTTCACCAATTTCACCTTTTCTGCCTCCACTTCTGTGTGTGTTTCCTTCTTTCAAGATTTCTTAAATAGGTTTGTAGAAATTCAACAGACATGCCAATAATGGCACTAATGTCATGGGCACAGCTTCATGGGCCAAGAAACAATCAGGTCATCACAATAAGGTAATAAGGGCAGTGGACACACATGATATCTGTCGAAGTTTCTCTGTGAAGTGCAGTCCCGGTGCTGTGGTGGTAACTACAGCCATTATGCCATGCTGCTGATCTCTAGATATCATTCATCTAACATTGCTGAGCAACTTCCTCTTCCCAATCCTAATCGTCAGCCACCACTGCTATAGCTTCTGCGTCTTAGAATTTGACTATTATATGTGCTTATTAAGTAGAATTATTTGGCTTTAGAATGTAATACACATAAAAATGTCCTCCAGGCTTATCACAAGTTGCAAACCTTCTTTATTTTTAAAGAATCAACTGCATTTCATTGTATGTGTATGCTAAATTTCCCTTTTCATTCATATAGCTATTGTTATAAGCTGTTTTCATTTCAGATTTTTGTAAATAATATTTCAATAAAGTTGAAAATACATACTTGCCACATAGGGAATAAGTTGTTAGATAACACACTAGACATATTTTAAGTTTTTGAGGAACTTAGATGCTGCTTTCCATTATGACTCAATTGGTATCAGTTTAAATTGTTGTCAATGATGTTCGAAGACACAATCTTTCTCATATTCACACCAATGCTTCAATATCTTGTTTATTTGCTTGTTTTTGATTTCTATCACGGCCACACTAAAATGTTTTAAATGATATTTCATCACAGTTTTGATGCATACTCCTTGATAATTAGAACATTGGGTATAATTTTACATTTGTTTTGGCCATTTGTTTGAGATTAATGCCTATTTTTAATTGCTTTATTATTCTATTGAGCCAATGGTTTTTTAAAAAATAGACTAGAACAATTATGAAATTTAGAAATCACAAGTAGCTTGTACCTCTAGAAAGAATAACAAAGTTAAGGTATGACACCAATTTCAAGATATGTTAAACTTTTAGTGGCTAAAATATCAATGTATGAATACAAAGAATTAAAAAATTTACAGCTATAGATGAGAACATTATCACCCAAAGTGGTCAATCACTCTAAATATAAGTATGTGTGTGTGTATACGTACATACATACATATATACATATGTGTGTGTATGCAAATACTATATATGGGTTTTAAATAAGGTGAATGCGGACTTTCCTATTGTACATCTTTGCCAGGATATATCCAGTTATTTTCTTAATCATAGCCTGTCTGTAGCAAGATGGAAACTTAAAGTAGTTTTAATTTGTGTTTCCTTGACCGTCAAGGATGCTGAACACATTTTCAGATTTTCTTAGTTTTATTTCTTCTTTTAAGGACTCTCTGTTCTGCTATGCAGCCTGTTTTAAAACTTGCTTTATTTTTCTCTTGATTCCTATTTTTTTCAATGCCAGGCATGTGAAACTTCTCTTTTAGTTGTTATCAAGGGAGCCCGACACACTCCCCAAACAATGTAGGCTATTGTAATTGCATTCTGTTGCTTGCCAGAATCTGAAGGTACGATCCTATTGCTGTAGACTTTTCCAAAATCAATACACTTACTAACTATATTCTAAATATGAATTCTTAAAAACACAGGGAAGTGTAACTCCCACACCTCATCAGAGCATCTTCTTTTCTGCAGAAAACAAAGGCTATTACAAAACACACAACAGGTGAAAATGCAGACTATAAGTGACCCTGGGCTGCACAGCCACAGCAGGTACTGCAACAAAGCTCAAGGAACATTGCTAAAGAAAGGGAAGATCGAGTCAAACAACCAGAGTACCAAGCCATCTGATGCTGATAGTATCTTTTAAGTAGGAAATCTCAGCAGTATGGTTAGCTACCCAAGATGCACATTAACAATACCAGTTGACTTACTAATGTGAATAGGGAAATTTTCACAAGGCTCTACTTCTAGATGAAGAGCTGCAGGCAACCAGCAGTTGCTGAAAGAATAACAAGGCTAAAGTTATATATAAATGATCACTTTTCCAGTTTTCCCCAGGAATAACCTCTAATAGGTTACCCAGTTCCAATAGTTAGTACTAAACACATGTACATACAAGCCGTAATTAATGGAATTGATAGGAGTATGTATATATGTATGCATATGTGTGCATGTAAGTGTGTGTAAAACAACAATAATTTCGGGGAAAAAAGTCAGAATTAAAGAGGTAGTGTAAGGGTCACAGGAATAGTTGTAATAGAGAGAAAGGGGTGTAGAAATGTTGTAAAATTGTATTTATGTATGATTGCCAAATATAATTTATAAAAAATCAAATAAGAATAAAAATGTATGGCTCCATGGAACAGATCAGAGAATGAAGAAATAAACCCACGCACCCAAAACCAAAATGTTATTGACAAATATTTTAAGAATACTAAGTATGAAAAATAAACTCTCTCCAGCAAAAGTTTTTAGGAAGAACATATATCCACATGTGAAAGAAAGAAGTCAGAACTCATTAATGAAAATACCATGAATTGAAGACTTATACATCAGCAACAAAACTGAAAAAAAAATATCAGAATAAGGCTGTGTTTTGAAGAGTATAAATTATTTGAAGCAGTATAGAACACAGACTCAGTATAGAATTTTCTCAAAAAAAATAAAAAAATAATTTTTTATGGCCTAGTTATCACTCCTGGATAATTTCCCAAAGGATTCTAAATTGGTGTACCACACATTAATGTTCTTACACATTAATGTTTATTTCAATCTTACTCACACTGGTTAAGTAACCAGTTTAGCCCAAGGATCTCTTCGGTGGATGAGTGTATGTAGAAAAATGCAGTACATCTGTACAATAGAATTTTGTCTTAGAGGTAACAATAGCTCTTTAATTGGACAAAATGCCTGCATAGCAGTACAGCTATGGCTGGTACTGTAAACTTGGCCAACTACCTGTGACTGGAGAAGACATAGGCCTGAGAGCAGAACATTCTACTTCCATTTTCCTTAACCAATATAATTTCTAACTATAATCCAAAAACTCATCCTTATACTTATATAAGAGACTAGCTCTCGACCCTCATCAATGAAGAGTCTAAATCAATAGATTTAGACAACTGCCAATATCCACAGCTGTTCAAACTGAAAAGAATAGTGACTATGGGGTGCTCAACCACAATTGATATGCATATGAAATGCAACACTGATACCAAATTTTGAGAAAAATCACAAAAATGGGGTCATAAAGATCATAAGAGTCAGAAAGCCAGCACAGCTGCTCTGAAATGGTGTCTTCTATATATGACAGGCAAGTTCTACCCAATAAACTACAAACAATATAGTTTCCAGGACAAGATCCACATAATGACATTAGTTTACATGCCAATGTTGACAGGAGGAATTCGTCATGGACCTACCTCTAGATGAAGAACCTGTCAAGAGAGGGAGAGGGAGGCTCAGTCTGCTCTAGGGCTGAACTCTGACCTAATTTGTCCGTCCCAAGTAGTAAGCTGTGAACACATGTGTGTATGAATAAACTTAAATGACTTAGTATGTTTGCACATATATATGTGAATATATTCATATAATAAAAATAATTAAATAAAAGATTGTTGCATGAGGGGCCGGCTTGTTGGGGTTTCTGTCCTGCCCAGTACCCCACAGCTGGCAAGTCCCAGAGAATCAATCGCACAGAGATCTCTATAAGTTATAAAACTGATTGGCCCATTAGCTCAGGTTTCTTATTAGCTATTATGACTTATATTAACCCATTATTCTGATCTATTTTAGTCATATGGCTTGGTACCTTTTTCAGCTGTCAGCACACATGTTGATTCCTCGGTGATCTGGGCAGGAGTGGCAGAGGGAGCTTCCTGCTTCCCAGAATATTCCTGTTCTCATCGTCCCACCTCTACTTCCTGTCTGGTTGACTCACCTATACTTCCTGCCTGGTCAATCAGCGTTTTATTAAAATACATGATTGAGAGAATACAGACAATTCTCCCGCACCAAAAGACCTTAAATTTAGAAGGAGGTCTGGTAGGAGTTAAAGGGGGAAAAGGGAGGGTTGAGAATGATGTAAGTCCGGTGCTCATGTATGACGTTCTCCATAAAATTTTATCAATTTTAAAAGTAAAGAATAAAAAATTGGACAATGAATATTTCCATTAAAAATATAAAAATAGAGACTGGAGAGAAAATACAGCTGTTAAGAAAACTGGCCACTCTTCCAGAGGACCTGGGTTCCTTTCTCATCACTCACATGGTAGCAAACAACTGTGAATTTGGATCTCAGCAGTTCCACCGCCTCTTCTGTTGGTACACAGATATACATGCATGTTAAGAAATGATACACATAGAATAAAATAAATAAACATGTACCAAAACCAGGGAAAAGCTCTTGACAGTGAATTTTGTAATAATTTCAAAATAGGACAGTAAAAGTTTGGGAATAAAGGTAAAGTCAGTAAGAGTGTAGTAACTACTTATCTCATTATTTTGTGTTCAAATACCAGACAAAAACAACATATGTGGAGGAAGGTTTGCTATGGGTTGTGGGTTACAGGGTTACAGTTATTATAAAAGCAAAGGTGAAGGTTCTGGGCACATTTCTTTTGTATTCAGGTGTCTGAGAAATGAATGAGGATGCTCTGCTTGCTGCTGCTTTTCAGTTAGTGATCCCAGCCATTGGAAAGTTGCCAAATCCACAACATGTCTAACCTCATCAAATAATTGGTCTAGAAACACCCTCAGCGGTATGTCTGGAGATGTGTTTCCATGATGATTCAAAGTCCCACCAAATTGGCATTCAGCATTAAACATCACAAGGCTAACCATTGTCAACCTCACATACAAACATGTGACTTTTTTTCATAATCATGCACCCCTTGTCTTTTAAAGTCGAAGTCCATTTCATAATACAAAATGAATTTAGTTCAACCTCAAAAGTCCCTGTTGTCTTTTATTTTTCCCAAACTGTTAAAAATTCCAGTTTTCCTGAAACCCGGGGCAATCTCTTAACCGCAATTTCCCATAGTATTAAAACCAAGTTAAATTGTTCATCTACCACAAATTGAACATTCCCTTTCCATAGACGACAACATGGATACCAAAGAGGGAAACACAAAATCAAGACTGAAACCAACAGGACAAACACCAGATCAACCGTAGATACACCTTGGATTCTTTAGGGCTTCATTCGACTCCCAAGGGCTCCAATAGCCCCACTACCCCAGCTCTGCTGCCTTTAGATCCCACACCATCTCTTGGGCCAGCTCTACTGTTTGTCTGAATTTTGACACAGTGATCATTCAGTGGTACTGGCTCTCCGACAGAACGGGGTCTCTATTGCAACTTAGACGTCCCCTCCACAGCTTCATGCACTGCTCCCCTAGGGCCTCATTTAGGGACTTTGGATCACGGCACAGATGGCCAGACCACAGACACTCTGCTTGCTTTGGGCCTCCACAATTCCCTTCAATCCTGCAGCATTTGTGCTTGTACAAGTAATACTGGGTGGATGATGCTTCCAAGCTCTGTGACAAATGCAAGCTATAATTTGACTTTTGTTTTTTTAACTTCAATTGTCTCACTCTCTGTTCTGTATGCTGGAGAACCTGTTGTTTGTGACCTTGAAACTCCTCCCACAGTGTTCCCATTCTAGGCTCTTTCCTTACACACAAATTTATATTTCCACAAGGTGGTAGTTTGAATGGGTGATACCTGGCCTCCAGGACACGCTCCTTACTCTGTTAATTTGGAGCCTGAAGTTTCACTTCAATGATTCTAGTGCCTGCTTTCTCAGAACCTGCTACGAGTACAACGTTAAGAAACCCTCTTCTCTTTCAAATTCATGTTTTATATATTTCTGCTCATATTGTGCTCTCTGATAGTTTATCCCAGGAAAAGAGCAGTAAGCAGTTACCACAGCAGAGCTGTCCTGCTATCCTGCCTTGAAATTGCCACAGCCAAGTTAGTTTATTTTTTTAAAATTAATTCAACCGTGCTCAAGCTATGAAATCATGGGAAGAATGTGGCAAACCCTTTGCCGAAATGTAGTAGGAATGGCTTCTAGCTCAGTTCTTTATTCCTTATTTCCCTCTGAAACTCCACAAGCCAGAACTCCACAGTCTGGGTCTTTCACAGTGTTCTATTTAGACATCCCACCAGGATGGCCTTACATTAAGCTGTTTCCAGCATTCAAAGATTTCTTTAGCCTGATATCCCAAATGCAAACCAAAGGCCTAAGAACAGATTCTTTGTGTATGTACTCAGGAGTGGTACAGGAGAGTCAAATGGTAGTTCATTTGTTTTCTGAGAAACCTCCTCAGAAGCGATCGATGGCTTTTCATTCCCTTTGGTAGTGTATGAGGATTGTCTTCTCTCCCAGTCCTCTCCAGAACTTTCTGTTCTCTAGGTAAACTTTATCTGACTGGTTTGAGATCAAATCCCGCACTACACTTTTTGCTTTTTATTTCTCAAGTGACTGTGGATATCACACACCCTTATTCATATATTTGTTGAACATTTTTGCTTCATTTGATAGATGCCTGCTCAATAGCTTTGTCTATTTGTTAACTGGCTTATACGGGGAGACTGATACTTCATTTTCTTTCTCTTTTATCCTATGTTTTAGAAGGATAAAGACCAGACAAAACTTTTCTGTCGGCTGCAGGTTGTCTTCGCTCTGTTAAATATATCCCCTGCCATGAGGAAGGTTTGAAATGTCATGCAATCCGATTTGTCAAATCCTACTGTTATTTTCAAAGCTATTTCAAATGCTATATATAGATGTGTTTATTCTGTTTTCTTGTGGTGACTTCAAATCTAATCTTAATTATCTGCAGGATAAGAATTGAAGATTCGGTGTAATTTTTTATGACTGTGTATACAGTTTCCTTAGCACTGATTTGTTGAACACGATTTGTTTTCCTTTCAGTGTTTGTTTTTGAACCTGTGACAAAATGAGATGGCTGTAACTATGTGTACTTATTTCTGGGCCGTCAACCCATGGGTGTGCTGGTTTTATTCTAGTGATGTGCCATTTATTGCAGTGACTCTGCAGAATGATTTGAATCAGGAATTGCAATAGTCTCTAGCATTGCTACTTTTGCTCACCTTCTCTAAGTCTTAAACTTAACTATTTGAGGTTACCTAAGTTATATTATCAGTTTACTAACTGTTTGATTCTGTTGTGTTAACTTTGCTCATTTTCTTCAGTAAGGTAGTACCTAAATTTATTCCTAGTTTCTTTAAAAATTAAAACAGTTGACTATATTAATGATTGTCATACAGCGTAATTTTGACTGACAGTAGAAATTGGACATTTTTCCTTATATTATTTATTCTTAAAAAAATGAAAATAGCTGAAGAGATCTGGTACGTAAAGTTAGCTATTCTCAAATAACAGATCAGCTTTCCTATACAGATCACGCACATAAAAGGATCATTGTGTTTGAACCTCAAAGGTAACTTTTATAAAACCTTGATTTTTATAACTTTATTTGGAAGAGAAAATATTTCTCAGTAGCGCTAAATAACTACTGAAAGTCTGTATTTTGACTTTTTAGATGACAATTTTCTATGACTAACCCTGTTCAATTAGAAGTCAAGTTTTAATATGATGCCCCTAGGGAGCAAAGATGTTGGTAATAATCTTGAAAACCAAGGTAAAATACTTTGCACATGTTCATCTCTTTAAAAGGTCAGGACAATAGCAGGTGATGAATTCTCTTTTAGACACGTTTATTTGTTTGTTTCCCCTCCCTCCTCTCCTAGCAGTTCCTTCCCCCAACCTGCCTTCTCTCCCCCCACTCATCCATTCCTCTTCTTTTCTCTTCAGAAAAGGGCAGGCCTCCCATTTATATCACCAGACTTGGCATATTAAGTTGTTGTAAGACTAGGCACTTCCTCTCCTAATAAAGCTGGAAGAGGGGGAAACCCAATAGGAGGAAAAGTTCCCAAAAGCAAATAGCAGTCAGAGACAGACCCTGTTTTCACTGTTAGGAGCCCCACAAGAAGACCAAACTGCACAACTGTAACATATGTGCTGAAGACCTAAGAAGGCCTAATTCAGTCCCATGCAAGCTCTCTGGTTGGCGGTTCAGTCTCTGTGAGCCCCTATGAGACCATGTTAGATGATTCTGTGGTTTTTTTTTTGTTGTTGTTGTTGTATCTTTGACCCCTCTGGCTTATACAATCCTTCCTCCTTCTTCTACAGGATTCACCCAGCTTGGCCTAATGTTTGGCTGTGGTTCTGCATCTGTTTCCATTAGTTGCTAGCTGAAGCCTCTCTGATGACTACTGGACTGGCAATGGTCTTCTGATCCTAGCAGAATTTCATTAGCAATCATTTCATTGAGGTTTTTTGTTTGTTTGTTTGTTTGTTTGTTTGTTTTGTTTTGTTTCTGGACTAATTCTGTAGGAGATTTATGACCTAACAATGACCATCACTGAATTTATTTAAAATCTCACCACACTTAATGCACTAATTAAGAATTATGCTCTTTTCAGAGATCAAAACTGTCATTCCACAGATTATTTCCCTACATAGTCTCTGACTTTAATTGGCAAAGAGTGTCACTTGTTAAAAAAAATATAACTAAAGTTTAAAGATTCTCATCTGGTTCATTTTTATTAATAATGAAAAGTAAAAGTCATTTTGGAAACACGATGATTTAAGATGTCAAATTTCTTACTTTAATTAATAGTTCTATTGTTTATAGCAGAATATGTTAAATATTCATGTTAAATATTCATTTTAATACATGTTGCTTAGGTGTTTGTCATAATATCCTGTATAACTGTCAATGCATTTCTTCAACATTTCCTTGCTACATTTTTTTCTTAACTATCTGGGGAAATGGCATTATTATACATTCAGACAGACCACAAAAAAGAAAAAAAAACAGAAAAATTTTAACTCCTTTGTTCTTCAGTACATTTTTTCGTGCTTTGACTTCCTCTTAGCTGTCTTCTGCTGCCACCTGCTCAGCTCTGTACTACACTCAGATGTGCTCATTGAACAGCTTCCTGCTCCTCAGCTGTTGCTCCTTGGCACTGAGTTCTTTATAGCCTGCAGCCGCATATTTCACCAGTCCCCCTTCTGGTGAAACACACTGAAAATTGTCCCCTCAGTACATACTGTTGTTGCTATAGCTCTAGCAAGGCAGTCAGGATTTCACAAATGCCTCCATGCTTTTACCTGTTGTTCCTGCTGTCCTCCTGGAGGACAGCTCTAGCTCTCTCTTGGTTCTACGTGAATACAATTCTTCAACTGTCTCTGCTTGTCTTTATTGTGTATCCTGTTGTCGAAACACTACTCTGTCATCATAAGGACGTTGTCTTTGAGGTTTTGTTTGTCTTCCTTTCTTCTTTCTTCCCCGCCTTCCCATCTTCTTTCTTCTTCACTCGCTCTTCCTCCCCCTCCTTTCTTTGCTCCTCACTTGATTTTTTTATGTGGGCACATTTTAAACCTCATAATTAATAATTAGCTAGAATGATGGGCAAACAAGTCCCTAGGACCATCTTATTGATAGCTCCCATCACTTGAATGACAAGTATACAGTACTATATCCATCTTGTTACATGATATTGGGGGATGTGAACTTGGATCTTCATTTTTGCACACCAAATACTTAACCCACTATGTCATCTCCAAATCAAGTTTTAGGCTCTTGTACAATTCTAGAAGGCACAGCTACTACTTTCATGTTTTTGCTCCAAAGTTGTTAAGTACTTGAACATCTTATCTATTCTTTCTACTTGTACTAAATAATTCATAGCACATGTGTGTATTTTTAGGAGATATTTCTAAAAGCAATGAACAGCAATGCAAATTAACAATTTACTAAACTTTGTCAAAATTTACTCCATTGTGTCCATGACAAATAGCATGTATAGACCAGGTTAATTAGTAGAAACCATGAATTCCCAGAAAGAAAGAAGTGAAAATGTTTATTATATCTAAAGGTTGCATTTTTATTTACTAAACTATTGCTGGAGAAAACATAAATTAATGGGATTCTGAAATAACTTGACAGAATCACGTGATTCTTCATTTTACACACAAAATATGTTAACTGTCAGTTTCTCTGTTTTAAAACGCCTCAGTATTTGGAAATAAGAGATATAATGTCATTTCTTCATGGAGAACCTCAAATTCCATATTATATTTTAAAGATTTCATATGTAAAAACCATCAAAGTAGAGTCCAGCAAGATGGCTCAGACGATAAAGGGGACTGTTGTCAAACTTAAGCACAGAAGTTCAATCCCTGAGACCTACATTCTAGAAGGAGAGAATTGATTCTCACCAATTGTTCTCTGTCCTACAAATACATGTCATGACATGCATGTGCACTCTCACAGGTATATAAAATAACTTTTTAAAATGTAACAATATAATATCAGTATTCTGAAAACATTGCAATCCTTGCAGTCGATAAAGTTATTATTAAAACATGTATGCAATAGCAGTATTGAAGATAGTTGCAAAGGGCCAAGGTCTTGCTGTCTTAAGTCATATAGATGAACAAAGAATGGCACCCAAAAGATTTTATTTAATGTCCTAATTTTGATTCAGAAATATAGTAATTGGGGAAATTTGCTATAAATCATGGGTTAAAGCAAAAGCAAAAATGCTTCAGTGTTTTTTAATCAGTAATAACAGTTTCTTTCAGTGAACTTTCATAAATGAAAAATCACTGGTCAATAGTTACTAAATGTATTTATTGAATGTTATATGTTGAATACTGTCCAAATTCATAAAACAATATAATTTAAATAGATGTTGTTTTTATTTTAGATACAGAACTAAAATTTACTTTTCATAAGTTCAAATGATGTTTTAACCAATTATGAGCAATCAGACGAGATCAATTTAATTTTCATACATTCCTCCCCGCCTCCTTGCTTATCATGGAATATATCTCTATGAGCTATTACCCGAGTCTCCATTTAAAAAGTGAGATTTAGAGAACAAGAAAGAATAATAGGCATGGTTAGAAAATAAAAATAAAGAATAGAAAACAAACTTTCTGACGTCTTTCTGGAATTCACGCTATATTAAGTTTTCTGTTCAAAAGAATTCCTATTCAGAGCACACTGAAGTCTGGCAATCTAACAAAGTCGAAAGTCCATTGATGCAACAGAAATTATACATGTTAAAATACAGAAATCATAGATGATCCTAGTATATTGCCCTAATAGTAAGATGAAACCAAGTTACATGTGGTGGCACATAGCTACAATTCTACCACAAAGGTGACCCAAATCGGCAGATTTTTCCAAACTAGAGGCCAGCCTGGATTACCTTGTAATCACTAGACGAGCCAGGACTACACTGAGATAGCATGTAAAAATATTAAAATTAAGAAGAGACATTTGAATATATTGGAATTCATTTTGGGGCAAAAGTGTTTTAAAAGCCACACAAGAAGCATTACCATTTTCATCAATGTTGGAATCATTCAGTTATGGATATGGTATTAGCACTTTAGTGGTGTAATTGACTTCCTCTATCAACACAGTGCTGTGTTAATGGACTACATTGCAGAAGCATTCTGGCAAATGCGAGAATACGGAGGTCTGCAATTACTGCGAGTGTAATGACCTCAAAGTCGGCTCACTTTTTGTTTCTCAGTTGACTTAAATGTGTCACCTGCTTTTTAATGCAACATAGACATAAATTTCTAGTTCCCAGTGGCGGCAAGATTGAAAGAAGGGTGACCCCGACAGGATCCTACACTCTCCTGTAGCAGCACATCTAAAACTCCCAGCAGGGAACATTCAATTTGCAAGCTTTGTATCTCTTTTCACAAGAGCTTTTCCAGGAAGTTTGCTAGTGTAGAACCAGGCCTCTTTCCTATCCATAAGCTCTCATCATTCAGAAATGTGTGGCAAAGAAGCAATGGTTTGGGGGAGAAGAAAAGTAAAATGAAATACAATATATTTCATTTGACTGCATTGTAATTCTTTTCAACATTATATATTTTAAAAGTGAATGGTGGTTAGATAGGACATCTGGCAAAGGCAAATGGCTTAGTTTTATTTTTTTTCCTTAATCTTTCAGCTCCGGAGACCTTAATAATACAAGAAATCCTGTGATATTACAGACTGTAATGTAGCTTTTTTTATCAGGTAAATCATGGTTAGAATAATTGTAGTTGAATTCTGATCTTATTCTTGGTGAAAAAAAAGAGACAAGGAATTTGACTATAGTATGATAATGAATTAACAATTGTGAAATTTAGATTTCTGTTTTCTCAAGACATCTTTCAATGCCTTCTATTTGAAAGCCAGATAAGAGGAATAGCTTTCATAGAGATGAGCATAAGAAGCAACATTTTATTTCTGTCTAATGCAGTTACTGGTGGAAAAGCATGAGAGGACCTTAGATTATAGTTATCATATGTGTCATGTGATAACTAAAAAGGAAAATGGGTGGACTCTGACATAAATGATTAACCACGGAGAGAGGAATATGATTAAACTTTTAACTTTGTTTTGATTGAAAGTACTCTCCATAAGAAAATACTACCATTCTCTTGGCATGCCACATTTAATTCCAATGGGATGTAGTTTAATACACACATGCTAACATGAGATTTACTAGGATTTAACTCAACTTCACAGTGTTTTGCCAAAAGGAAAAACATTCAGCCATCCATTTCACAGAGCTAATCAGGTCGCAACTGTTTCTCTAAGAAAGCACGTGATAGAACAAAAAGGATATAAAATAGGGGAACAGAAATATGGGATCTACAAAAGTGTTTGTTGCTTTTGGGAAAAAAAAATTTGCAGCGTGAGTGAAATTCTTGTTTCATCGTTGTTAACAAAAGCACTCAGAAAGTAGAGCTGTCGCGGATGAAGAGAAAACACAAACAAGCCCCCTAAGAAGTTAGAGAAAATGTTCACATCTTTATAGCCAACTTGCTCACTTTCTCTGATGATGAAGTAATGGTTCTGGTTTTTATTTAGGGTCTTTTCTGTGCTCCTGGGGAAAAAAAAATCACAAAACATTCAGGTGATGAATTTTCAACTGTTTCCATGAGCCTTCTCCACACTGTATTTCACAAACTTATTAAATAGGAGAAAGTATTTATTACTGATCACAAGGATAGAGAATATGTCAATAATGTTTAATGCCTTCAGAAGAAAGATGTCAGGGCACTAACCCTGGTTCTTCTTACTTCTTTGGCAGATCTACTATTATAGCTGGCAGGAATCTTGTACACAAGAGGCAGGACAACTCCTGTGGGGGCATCAAGGGAGCCTGGAATATTATACAAGGATCAAGTTCTAAGGGACCTTCATTGGAGGATGATCTGTTGAAACTACAGTTGTTGAATGTTTCCTTTTTGGAAGAAAATATTTGAGCACTGCAAATGTATTTGTACCTATGCTCTCAATTTCTTTCTACAGAACTGTATATAAGCCAAACATACCAATATCCCTATACTCCAGGGGAAATATTAAACAACAGAAATTTTCATTTAATTATCAGAAGTCATTCGAACATTTAATAATGAATGCCCATAAAATAGAAACAATAAGTATTTCCAGAAATTATCTTTCAAGGTAATATTTTTTACCAGGAATTTAAAAGGGAAGAGAAAAATATGGCTGTTGTTGAAGTATCTACTCTCTTTTATCAGTGAATATGCCTCTTATATTTAATCATAGTATTTATAAATAACTTTGCAAGTGACTGACAAGGTATCTCTAGATAGGTCAGAGATGAGAGTTTAAGAGATTTTTGTTTGCTTGATTTTTTTATTTTTTATTTTTATTTTTCCATTCAAATATTTACACTTCCTTCCCTCCTCCCAATCCCCTCCCACTCCCCCATACCCCCTCCTCCCTATAACACCCTGCTTGAGAGAGGGTAGGGAACCCTGCCCTGTGGAAAGTCCAAGGACCTCCCCCCTACATCCAGGCCTAGGGAAATGTGCATCCATATAGACTAGGGTCCCAAAAAGCCAGAACATGCTGTCAAAACAAGTCCCAGGGCCTTTATCATTAGCTTCTCAGTCAGCCCCCATTGTCAGCCACAATCAGAGAGTCTGGTTTAATCGCATGCTCATTCAGACCCTGTCCAGCTGGATTTGGTGAGCTCCCATTAGAACAGGCACACTGTCTCAGTTGGTGGACCAACCCCTCGCGGTCCTGACTTCCTTGCTGGTCTTCTCCCTCCTTGTGTCTTTCCTCTGGACCTTGGGAGCTCAGCCCATTGCTCTGATGAGGATCTCTGTCTCTGAATGATAATGTTCATAAAACATAATTTCTCATCATATCACAAAGACTAATTTCTCCTAAGTTAAATCTACTGTCACAATAAATGATAAACCTTTATTGTTCAAACTGATTTTTTTTTCTATAGGACATATTTCAGAAGAGTGAAAATATTTTTTTCCTGGGCCTTCTCATAAATTCAGGACTCAGACTTTTAAAACAAATGAAATAAGAAGAAAAAAGTGTTTGTGTGCACTTGAGATATTTAACATAGAAAACTACTTGACAAAATGAAGAACTAGAGAAATGGGTTATACATTACATTTATGCAAAATGAAGACATGGCTAACACTGAAGCATTAACAGATAAACCAGTGTGATACAATGCAGGTAAATTTGAGGAGAGATTCAGGATGTTTGCTCAAAGTCACTTTTTTTTTCACATTCAATTATTCAGTACACCAAGATACCAGGATTCATGGAAGCTACCATATTCCAAACTCCAATAGTGCAACTATGCTTAAAAGAAACTGTTTCTGATACCAATAAAAGCAATAGAATCTTTTCCATAGATTATCCAGCTTCTATACGTTCTTTTATACTTTATATCTAAAGCTAATCTTCTCAAGGGTTTTCTTTAATGCTTCTGTTTTTCAGATATTGAAATGTCAAAGACAAACAGCTCTCTTTTTGTAGTTTGTGAACTAGATGCTACTTTAATTTATGATTTTTTTCAGTGCAAGATCATCTTAACTCTGCTTATTAAATGAGCAAAAATAATGATTTGATAAACAATAAACAACATATTTTGATAAAAATATGTTGAGAAGTCCTTATGCCTGTCGAATGTGTCTGTGTCTTGTTCTATGGCTTAGGGTTTGAAGAGAAACCATACAGAATATTAATAAGCGACAAAAGGGACTTGATGTTACTTTTTATTTCAAAGGGAAGACTTGAAGTGGTTAAGATACAATAACCCACTTAGCTATACTTGGAAGGTCAATTCGCTGGCGTCCACACAGCCACCACGTGACCACTGTCTCAGAGGCTCCTATCCTTCAAAGCAAGTTTTGCTTTGCCCCAGGCATTTGAGGTAGAAAACCCTATCCGCTGCCTCGTGTTTAATAACTTCCTCTTTGAATTTCTGTTCAGCTTGAAGATGGGAGGGACAATCATGAGGGTACGGAGAAACGTGCGCCTCTCCTGGGCATGATTCCAATTCTCCTTCTTCCCTGACAGAGTCCTAAACTTGCCCTTTCCCCACATCCTGCCAGCATTTTCTGTTCGTTGCTTTGTTAATCTTAATGATTCTGACTGGGATAAAATGAAATCTCAAAGTATTTTGAATTTGCTTTTCACTAATTGCTAAATCTGATGAACACTTTTTGAGAAATTATCTATCTTGCACAGAGTTCTTCTCATTTTTACTAGCTTTTCCAAATTTTGTAGTTTCTTCTGTTATTTGGAAATAATGATCTTTTTTATTTTTAAAATATTTTTCCTTTTATTGAAAATAGATTTTTCCCAAATATTATATCTTGAATATGGTTTCTCTTCCCTCTCTTCCTCCCAACTCCTCTCCACTTTTCCTCCCATCAGTATCCACCGCCTTTCTGTCTCTAATTTGAAAGTAAACTGGAGGTGGCAGCTGGAGAGATGACTCAGAGGTTAAGAGCTCTGGCTGCTCTTCCAGAGGTCCTGAGTTTAATTCCCAGCAACCATATGGTGGCTCCCAACCACCTACAGTAGGATCTGATGCCTTCTTCTGGTATAAAGTTGTACATGCACTTATAGTCTTAATATAAATAATGAATCTTAAAAGGGAGAAAAAGAAAGTAAACAGCCTTCTAATAGGATAATAATAAATGAAAGAAAGTAAGATTAAACAAAAACTGACACATTGGAATAGGGTAAAACAAACAAACAAAAGAAAACAAAAGAAAAAGAGCCCACAAAAAGGCACAAGAAACTGAGAGGCCCTCAGAGACCCACTAATTCACACACCCGGGAATTCATTAAAAACGCTAAACTGGAATCCGAAATATACACACAAAGGACCTATAGCATGAAAATAGAGAAATATATAAAAAATATAATACATTATATATATTTATATGTATATATAAATATATATAGTTTATTACATATAATCAATTTAAATATAATAAATACAAAAACCTTGACAAGAAAAAATAAGACAAGGGACTTCCAAAAATACTGCGGAGTTCGTTTTTTGTTCCCCATCCACTCTTCTGGGCATGCCGGCCACCCTTATAAAGATTTCTTTCCCCAGTGAGACTCCCTTGGAGAAAACTCAATTTTCATTTGCAAGTGATTATCAATTAGAGACAGCATCTGGATTAGGGACAGGGACATGTGTCCAGTTCTCATTCAGTTCTAGGACCCCATCTGGTGCAGACCCTTACAAACCCTATGAATGCTGCCTCAGTCCATTGACCATGGTTACTTAGAGGACATTGTTTCCTCTGTGTCCTCAATCCCTCGGGCTCTTACACACTTATGTCTTCCATAGGGTTCTCTGAACCCTGAGGTAAAGGGATGTTTTGGAGACATTCCATTCAGGGCTGAGTGTTTAAAGGTCTCTACCATAGGTCTCTGGGGTATCTTGTTTCAGGTTCAGTATTGGGAATTGGTTCCATCTCATGGCGTTAGCTTCAGACAAATCAGATATTGGTTGGCTACTCCTATAAGCTTTGGGCCACGATTGCCATAGCATATTTTGCAGACAGGACACCATTGCAAATCATAGTGTTTGTGGCTAGGTTGGTGTTGTGTTTCCCCTTGTGTGGCATGCAGAGTGCCTCCTGTACCAAAGATGCTAGAACATGGGAGTGAAAGCTAACTGTGTACCAACTCTAAGGGGAAATTTTAAGGATCATGAAGTTTCAGGATCTTACACATTTTATTTCTTCAGAAAATGTCCATCTAACCTGAAAACCTTAAACATCTCCTTAAACTTATATTGTGGCACTTATTAAATACGCTCAACACACCAAACACTAACACAGAGTTCATTAACTTGACTTGCTAATGGACGAGGCTTCCTAAGGTAAGAACCAACATTGCTTCTGGGAACAAGAAAGCAAAGTGGCCATCAGAACACCACATGCTAATTTAAATGACACCGTTAATTCATAAGAAGAAATTACTTGTGTCAACTAAGAACATGATTGCTAGAATTAGCAATATAATTTTGTTCAATTTAAAGTAAACATTTTAAGGTGTTTTCCTCATTGTTCTGGCTTGTGAAGCATGAAATTAAATGCTTTGTCTAAAGGAAATACTTAATAGAAATATTACAAAAAGAGACCATTTAAACTGATCTTCCTAATTTATTGATGTTTGTAATTCAATATATATTATATATCCACATAACACCTAAAGCAAACTTAATTTGGGAAAGAACAATAGAGGTGCAAGCAAGGACAAAATATAGAACATAACAAATATGTCAAAAGGAAATAGCATATAATGTATAAAAATTGTGCTTGGATTCCTTAATTTCCTTACCTAGATAGCTCACCATATGCTTTTTTGTTTTCAAATTGGTGACATGTTCCCTAAGTACTTTTTTCCCAGAAATGTATGAGATAGTCTTTAATCAAGGAGGTTCAACTCAATTTCCACTATCAAGGGGTTTACATATCTTTATTATTTCTTCCTAAATGGTTGTATTGAGGCAATTATCCGAACTTCTTTCTTCTATCAAACTTTCTAATTTCTGTCAAGGTAAAATAATAGAATCAAAGATACCATTCTGAAGTACACTGGTGTTATAATTGTATTTTAAAGTTATCTGTTCTATGTTCCTCCTGCAGGTACCCTTTGTACTTAACATTATAAACTTGTACTCAAGAGTAGTTGAACAGATGAACTTCATAAACTTAAAAAACAAAAAAGAAGAATAAATCTAGAAGGAGTTAAAGAAGTTAATTTGATCAAGTTATTAATGAAATTCTTAAAGATTTAATAAAAGTAAATTATTAAAGTATTAATAACTTAAATTAAAATCAGAGAATAACTCTAGTTTTAATATAGATAAAACAATTTATAAAAAATTAAAATCACCAAAATTGTTTTAAGAAACATTGGAACTAATATATTAATTATTGAATATAATTAGTTAAATTTTTCCTCTAACTAAAATTCATGAGATGATTTTAATAATAAAAGACATGAGATGATTTTATTATTTTAATAATAAAAGATTTTAATAAAAGACATGAGATGATTCTATGAGACTTTTAAAATTATTTATACTATTTCACATTGTATTTGAGACATTAAACAATAAAATAAGAGTAAAATGGCCTATTCTCTGAAAAAAAGGACAGTTTTCAATATCCATCAACATTATTATTAATATTGATTTAAAAATTAACAAAAATTTTTAGAAGAAACAAGAAAGAATAATGCAATGGCTACATATTACAATAATTAGAAATTCAGTAGAAATTTTATGATACCAATAAAAATTTACAAAATATATTTTTAAATGTCTAAATTGCAGTGATAGTTATAAATAAGAATAAATATGACAGAAAATTTTATTGATACTTATTTATATATACCTATATATATATATATGCAGCAAAGTGAGTACCATTCATTCAGTAATTTTAATCTCATTCCATCTGTTTGTGAAAATACTGTGATTCTTAAAAACATAAGTTCTCAAGAAGTCTAATCAAGGATTGACAAATGTTTTCTACAAATATAGAGAGAATTAATATTTAAGTCTTTATTAGTGTTTACTTATACTTACTTATAATTATATTTATTTACATAATTATGTCCTTTATTTCTACCCTAACTGTGCATTGTACAGTTTTAGGACCACATGAAATGGGTGGGAGTCATAGATTTCTAAATCGTAGGGCAGATCTGAATTTAATCTCTCTTGATTGGAGTTTCCACACATGGGAAAATGAAGAAACTTGTTTTATAGGTTAGTGAACCTATGAGTAAAGTGTCTAGTGCTTAAGTCTGCTTTGAGTGGAATTGGAATCTCATGCTTTTGCACAGTTAGCATATTCTCTAGCTCATAATAGGTATTTTCTTTTTGCTGTATTGAATTTAGTGACAACATTATGCTTTTTAGTTATTTTTAAAGTTCCAGAAAGAACAAGGCGTCTGTGTGTGTGTGTATAATTTCTTATATTGATTTTACTGAGCTATGCATTTTCTCTCCTTCTTTCCCTTTCTCTCCCTTCCTCTTCAACACTCTCTGTGGGATTTTTTTCTGCTATGTCGTACTCCATTGTGTAAATGTACCACATTTTCCTTATCCATTCTTTGGTCGAGGGACATTTAGGTTGTTTCCAGGTTCTGGCTATTACAAACAATGCTGCTATGAACATAGTTCAGCACATGTCCTTGTGGTATGCTTGAACATCCTTTGGGTATATACCCAAAAGTGGTTGCTTGGTCTTGAGGAAGCTCGTTTCCTAATTTTCTGAGAAATCGCCATACTGATATTCAAAGAGGCTGTACCAATTTGCACTCCAACCAGCAAATGCAGGAGTGTTCCCTTTACCCCACAACCTCACCAGCATAAGTTGTCATCAGTGTTTTGATTTTGGCTATTCTTACAGGTGTAAGATGAAATCTCAGAGTTGTTTTGATTTGTAGTTCTCTGATGACTAAGGATGTTGAGCATTTTCTTAAGTGTCTTTCAGCCATTTTAGATTCCTCTGTTGAGAGTTCTCTGTTTAGATCTGTACTCCATATTTTTATTGGATTATTTGTTCTTTTGATGATCAATTTGTGAGTTCTTTGTATATTTTGGATATCAGTCTTCTGTCCGATGAGAGATGACTCAGTCGTTAAACACTAGGCTAACAAACAAAAATATAAGAAATTTCTTTTAAAAGAAATGACTTTAGTGTTTTCATCCTTATGTTTTCAATGAAAGAAGATATATTGCATATTGAACCATGATTAAGTATATTTTTATATTGTGAATGCATATATCATGCATTTCTTTAAATATTTATCAGCTTCAAATGTATTTTATAAAAAATGATAAAAAAATTTTTTGAATAATTTCATATAATGTATATACATTGTGAGGAAGGAAAGTTCAAAAACGATGCCAAAGTTCAGAAACATAAATTTTGAAGCATTTCTCTTTAAATAAATCTCTGTGTATTTTGCATTCTCACTTAATTATCTTGCTGTCTCGGCCCTCTTTAAATTGTGCTGTACTTACCGCATGAAAATCATGTAAAGTACACTTACATAAATTAATTAATTTGACATCTAATGACCTAAAGCTTCAGTTATGTAGCACAGTTCATAATTTGCATCTTTTATTTGGATCTGGAAGAAAATTGCAAGAGTGGGAAAGCTTTAAAGCCCTTGAAATACTTGAACCTTTTTCACCTGAACAGCCAAAAACCTTAATTGTTTTGAAGCATAACCTATTGGAGAGGAATGTAGCCCTTAACCCACTGATTTCAAGAAAGGGTCAAAAAGCAGGCCCGCATCGGCACCTTCTTTCACATTTGTTTACCGCAGTTTTTGATGGGTACAATTATTCTGTTCATTATTTCAGGACTCAGCAAATATATTTGGCATGTCATCATTTAACATGTCAAAGAGCATCATTGCATACCTCCATAATTAAAGGAGATACTTAAATATAAGTACAGAGTGAATATTTTAAAATTTTGGGATCTTGAAATT
Source organism: Myodes glareolus (assembly GCF_982192425.1). Classification (NCBI taxonomy): domain Eukaryota; kingdom Metazoa; phylum Chordata; class Mammalia; order Rodentia; family Cricetidae; genus Myodes; species Myodes glareolus. The sequence goes on along the minus strand of NC_142038.1, from coordinate 36,391,394 downwards.
TATAGTAATGGAAATTTATGACATAGAATTTGAAAACATAAACAATACAGTTTAGGGCCTTTCTCCAGGGGAACAAATATTTGAGCTTGATATTAGTGAATTGAACATGGCAATATGATGCCTAATAATACCACCAATCAAACAGTATGGATAACTAACTCTAGAACTTAGGACAACAGAAACGTATCCTGTAATAGCCCATTTTAGATTCCAATCAGCAAATTCAAAATGTGGGTTTGAATGTTTAGAATTTTATTATTTTATTTTATCGCTTTCAGTTTGTGGCTTTTGAGAACTGAAAAACACACATCGACTTCCATGAACTTCTTCCCAAAACAGTAGAAACATGAGTCTCAGAACCATGCTGACTCTTCTCTTCAGCGGGCAGCAATTGAATGAAGTGAAAAGGAGGAGACTATTTGCCCTCCTCAATTTGTCATCGAGAAAACACCTGCAACACTAGTGATTTCTTAAAGCCTTTAATTGAAGTCGTGGACATTTCTTTGGCAATTAATATATTAATTATATTAATTAATATATATCAATTAGCAATATAAAACATATAATTAATTAATAATATGAAATATATAATTAATATATGCAATTATATATTCCCTCTCCCCCACCTTTTCAATATTGCCACACCCTTTTCAGCCTCTCTCTTTTTAAAGATTCTTTGACATGTCTTATTCCTGTTGCCATATTATTTAAGAAGGGCAGCCGGAATTCTGCTGAATCTCCAAACAATATTTGATCTTTCTTCTTTAAATTCTATATTATGTAAGGTTTAAGGTAAAAAGGCCCTACTTTGTTTCTGTAAAATACTGGAGGCACCAAATATCGCCTTCCTTCTGTGACTTTAGCCTTGTTCTTTCTTTTATATCAAATGTCTTTGTTTTCCAACTATTAGCAGTTTTTTATGTTTGTAAATTCTATTCCCACTTTTACCTTTCATTACACATTGTAGTACAAATAATACTGAGACTCTTTTTACCTTCAAGTAATTATCTTCTTGGGGGCAGTGTGCACAGAAGATTTTTTGGCCTATTCATGGTTCTTAAATCAGCATCTGCTGTTGGTGGATGAAAATAAATATTTTGAATGGTCAACATATGATGAATAGATTGGGTAGACTATTTAAGAAATCAATAAAATGAAATTCTAAAGGGCTTTAAACTCTCCTAAATTACAAAGCTATGAACATATAATGGGAACATTTAATTTGCTTTTTTCAAAATACATGAATTGTATATCCATATTTTTAGAGAAATTCAACTTTAAGCATGTTTCATACTGTTTCAATTTCACAGAAAATCAAAGTACTAATTATTGTAAAGCTGTTACTTATGTATTTTTAACAACTAATGTTGGTTTTCTTTGTATACATAGAAGCTCAAATTCTGAGATGATACCAAAATGGAACAGATAGATTCCCATGACATTCAAGAGTGCTCTCTCTCAGACAGCTGTCCTCTAGCTTTCAGAAGCAGCTCTGGGATTAAACTGTCTTCTCTGTGCCTTCTGTTGCTTGCATAGGATGTCTTTAATGAGGAGCCTGAGCAAAGAGGCAACACACTGTTAGATCATATTCATTGATTTTCAAAATTTAATCTCCAAGTTGGAAGAAAAGACTGTTTAGGTTTTTCCTTTTTAGTTTTATGGATTTAAATTTCAAAGGCATTGTTCTAACAGTGGAACAATATCAAGGAAGTATCAATCTAACGTCATAGTAAATATCTTGCCATGGAAGGGCCAACAATTCCATCCTTTGTTTGTGTGTATACACTGGACTACTCAATACACTCTGGAGCTACCCTACTTTTCAAATAAATAATTTTAAAGTAAGGGCTTCGCAGATGAGTTCAAAGGATTTAAAATACACTTGATTGGGTGGCATCTTACTTTTCTGTTGCTGGGATAAAACATCATTACCGAAGAACAAACAACAACATTAATTTTAAAATTAAACTTGAAAATAGTAGTTTACCTGTTGGAGTCCATGTGGCTCCAACACAGATATCTATTTTTCCTAACTGGACTGGTACGGAGGTGCAAGGAATAACCAGACACAACTTACATCATTATTACGGAAAAGGGCATCTCAGGCTTCTTCCTCCTGAAGATCTCCCCTGAAGATCCGCCCCCCCCCCCGTTTATTCTCCAGATAGCTTTTATATCAACATATAAATTGAGTGGGAAAATACATCATTCTGTCACCTAGGCAACCAGGTTAATGGCCTTTTGTCACATCTGCATCTACCTGTCTGCTGAGTGTGCTGTCATGTAGGCTTGAATTAGCATCTCTATAAGGCATCCTCTAAATTACAAAGGGAGCAGCCAACATCCTGACCTTTGTCAGACAGAGACAACCTGTCTGCAGGGCTACATGATCTCTTCGGATCAGCCCAAGGGCTTCAGAGCCTGGCTGCTACACCAGTATGAAATATGGGCCTACACTTACCTCTACTAAAATTAATGAATCAATCATGATACAATTTTAAACACTTTTATCTGGACCTAATGTTGTGAGTATTCTCTATGTCATATCTGTGAGAAAAGATCACAGACACTTTCAGATCAAGTAATATTAAATGCTCTGAAGGTAGAGAATTATGCTCATGCGTCATTCATTTTTGCTTCTCCATAAACACATTCATCAATAAAAAATATGGACATAAACTCTTTAAAAATACTTGTTTTTAAGTACTGCAGATACCTGCGAAGAAGACAAAGGTAGTTCTTAAACAGTTCTGCTTTCTAGGAGCAAATTTTTAGCCAATTGGATGCTGTTTTTAAAGTACATAAATTACAGTATTTTATATCACTAAGCGTTCCAAAAGCACTGAAAAACTCCCAATTTGGGGAGACTCTCACTCGAGCCTCGGGAAGACGCGAACCCCTCCCCCCCAGTAACTCACGAGAGACCGTCCTTGCTGCAATCACACGAAGTTTAATGACAAGACGACAAGACGGGGACCAGTGCACTGGGGCCGAGACTCATAACCCACACAGGGGAAGAGTTCGACCCTGAGTGACCGGGAGAAGTAGTTTTTATAGGAAGAAACCACACAGCCCAGTAATCCGAAAGGGGGGCAGGGAGGGTGTCACAGAAAATTCTGAAAATTCCAGTGATGATTACAAAGGGGCAACTCCCTGCCTCTCAAGATCATTAATCAGCTAGTTCCTGTTCAGTGATAATTACTAGGGGGTGTTAATTACTAGGGGGAATCTCTTTGTCTCTCAAGATTACTCTCAAGATTACAATCTATTTTTGTCTTCAGCTAGTTCCTGGAACCCTGGAACTGGCTAATCTTAGATTTCTGATTCTCCTCTTCCTGCTAGATTTTTGGCTCTATTTTCCAGTTAGGGGGATCTGGATTTATCCAGGTCTTTCAGCACAACTTTGCTCATTGCTCAAGATAATATCAGTATCAATGGAAAGAGTTATTTTAATTATTTTGAGGCAATATATTTTAAAAGTTTGTCTTCAATGCCTTTAAGAAATTTATTGAGAATGTGAGACGTTTATAAGTGGGTAAAATTGCATGAAGTTAAAAAATAATAAAGATAAGAAATCTTTTGCTTGAAAAATAAGCATTATACTATTAAAATTTGATAATTAAGTTATAAAATTGTTTTTACTCAATAATCTTAATATACATATAACATTTAAACAAATGATAATTCAAGGAATTTTAAATTAAAATTACATAGTATATTAAATTAATACATATTTCTAATTTATATTGTGTCTTTATTAAATTATACTTACTGTTTGAACTGGTTTTGAAATGATTGCCTGTCTTTTGTTTTCTTCTCTCTAACAGCTTTATCAGGTTGGAAGGAATACCTTTATTTAGAGGCATGTGGATTCATTTTTCTTACATCAAACTGATCCTTGAAATTTCGAGGCAGATCTAATTTCAGTGTAACCAGGAGCCTGACCCTGTCAGAGAAGCTGACTTTGCCTTTGAAGCACAAGTGACCAATGGGATGATCTGCATAATATCACCTGCCTCTTGCCTGACAGCCATGCACAGAGCCAGGTGGGCAGAAAATGCCACAGCCTTAATATATCTTCACTCACGATTACCAAGAAGATACAACACCTAGATGAAAATGACTAAGTTTTAAAGAAGCCAACAGATAAACAAAATCAAACAATCTAATTTCACAATGGAAAATCAATATTCCTGGATATCAATCTGCCCAGAAAAAAAAAGTACTTCATCAATGAAGTTATTCAATTATACATCAGTTTAACATTTTAAGAGATGGAAAGTTATGGACAGGAGGTATCTCAAATGAGAATTACTCCTCATTTCAACAAATTCAGACAAAACCAAAACTGAACCAGCAGGAACATCACAAGGATGGGATTTGGAGGAATGTTGCAGTTTGCAGATGGGAACAGGGCCACAGTACATCCACCCTCAAAGCCATAAGGGATAGCAGCATTGGCCCCAATTGTTTGAAAAATTCCAGTGTTACAACCTCCACCTCATATTGGTTGAGAGGGGAAATCGCTTTACACTGATTACTTCTCCATGCACTTCTGTTATTTGCACAGTTGCTTCCATTCAGGGTAAGGAAGTGTTCTGGTATTTGCACAGATGATCCCACCAGTTTGGAGACCACAAGAAGCAGTTTCTTGAAGGCATCCAAAAAGGATCACTTGATAATTATCAAGATAATGAGTTCCCCTTTTAATTTCTAATTAACAAATAGTCAGTTACTTACATAAAGAACTGAATTTGTTTCTGAACAAAACTGTAAAATTACAAAGAAAACATTATTGTGGTCAAATGAATGAGAATGAGATCAAAAGGGTTTTATATATATGTGTGTCATTAATATTCAAAAGTTGAAACTGTGTACTAAACAGTGATGTTTAATTCTGTTTGTTCTGTTAATTCAAAAAGTCATTTGTAATTTGTATTTGACATATAACAATTTTATAATCATCTCTATGTTTCCTTGGAAAATGTATCAAACAAACAGCATTTTTTTCAGTTTATTTTTCTAAATAAATGTGTTGTTTGTAGAAGCTGGGGTTGTTTATTTAAATTAGTTTGTGTTATCTGAAAATTTCCTCTTTTGTTTGACTAAGAGACTTTTTTCATAATTCAGAATTAAAGATAGTCTGAGATTTCAAATCAGTTTATAGTATAAAATTATGTCCTATTTTCTATAACCCAAAAAGATGATATATTTTTTACACCATCTCTTTCTTGTAAAGTGCTATTTAATGTCACTGCAATAATATCAAGAATTACTATTCATACAACAATGTTTCTGGAAAACAAAGTTCAGACCTTATAACAGGAAATATTTTTCTTGTCCTCTTCCTGAATAATAAAATTAGATTTAAACACTTAAGTCATTAATCATAGTTAATGAACCCTCATTACTCCCCCACCATACACACACATGGAGGTCTGTTTACAACATCCATAATTATACTTAAAATTGTCTAGGCAATCAGACTGGAGGAAACATGGATCTCTCAATCAACAAAGGTTTTTTGAATACTCACAAGATGCTCATTCACACTTATGGGTTCTAGGCTAACTAGTGTTGGTGAATGCTGCTACAAGCAGTTAGCGCTGTGATGTGATATTCAAAACTATTAGTTTTAGCAATTAAAAGAAAAATTCTTGAATTTATTCTTTACCTTTAGTCTGATACAGACGTCCTATCATATTGTTCTGCACACAAAAACTGGATGATTTCCTATGATCTGTCTTGGTACTTGCAGTATCCTGTAACATAGTAAAAAAAAATTGCTTGCAATGCAACATTTGAACTCCTGAAAATTAAGACATCATACCTGAAACATTATCCCTCTGGGAATCAAATTGCCATTCCCGTGGGTTGTTAAACATTAATGTCTGAGTGTCTGGATTCACTCTGGTACTTTAAAGTCACAGTGATTGCTACAAACCGCAAATTATTTGAAATTACATACAGGAAGTCAGCATTCCCCATCTAACAGTAAATTTCATCAATAATGAAGAGTTGAAATCATGACTCTTCATTTTGTAAGCATACTTTGCCATTAGCATCACTGTGTATGATGTGCTCTCTGGAAACTCCCAAAAGATTTGCAAAGAAACGATCATTTTGCTCTTCAACAGAGTTAGTCTTCTAGGAATTTTTAATGTAAGCTAAAGTGAGATAGAATGTGGGTGGCCAAACCAGTCGAGGGATGTCTAAAATTCTTTCTTTTTTTTTCTCTTTGATATTTTATTTATTTTCTAGTCTATTTTACTCATTTATCCATATATCTTCCTTCGTTTTCAAATTTTAAACTTTTCTTCTCAGTTTAATTCATAATAAAGTCTATGATGCCATCTTCAGTGTCCACTGAGAAGTATTAATAATAGATTCTTTAAAAGCCAACAAGGACCAGTTAGGTAATATTCGCCTACTCTTCATACAGCCTTGCTTTAGGGGCAAGCACATAGAACAAAATCCCCCAGTGTGCTGGACAAAATCCAGCTCTCTGTAGCGAACAACTTGCACATTTGCTGGGTGCTCATTATATGTACTGTATCTTAGGCATAAGAACAAAAAGATGGGGAGAAAAATACAAATATCCTATACTGATGGAATTGAACATGCTGGAGAGAATTACATCAAATTTTTAGTTAGTGGTTAACAAACAGTATAAAGTGCCTTGATGAAAGTCGATGTTTTGCAAAAACTACATCTCAGGAAGAGAAGTGAAAACTGAGCTGAGATATAAAGGGTGACTGTTTAAAGGTAAAACACAAACAATCAGGCACCTGGTCGAGAAAGGGGAAAGAACACAGTTGTCAGAAGTTGGAGCACAGGAAACAACAAACAGCATGAGGAAATCTAGTTGCAGGGACGCAAACCCTACCTATCTGTATCCTCAAATATAGAACGAAGATAAAAATAAAGAACAGAGCATACTATATAAAGACCACAGCGTCTATTATAGAAATCCATAAATAATAGCAAGTTGCTGAGACAACAAATGTAGGCAATTTCACCCCTCAGACAAAGAAGACAAATTTCCCTCCCACTACCTCCCCAACTGCATGCACAAAAGTTTTACTTGATTGCCAAAACAAGTAGAGCTGAAAGTTATCCAACAGGAGGTTAAAGATACCTGGATGAATGCAAGCCACAGATAGGGGAGGAGATGGTGAGCAATTTCATCTAAAGCTCTAGAAATTACTTTGGGTATCCTTTCTTCCTACAATTACTAATGAAATTATGAAAACTCATTCAGTAGACATGGATCATAGAGGCATAAAAACTACAGGCAGACAGATGATAAACATGTAGAAAAAACATGTAAAGCCAACCTGTCGTGTTCTATGTATGCATAAGGGAATTAGAAAAAAAACTGGTGTTAGTCTGTTTAGCTCTGGTGTTTAATTTATAGAACTATTAGGAACTGGGCTTCCCCCATGTCTCTGCTCTGATATCCTTAAGACATGAACTTTTAAATTTTTTAATCATTGTACAAAGCAGTTCCTAGAGACTGATATCCTACATACATGCTCCAAGACATAGAAT